>NW_018745392.1:0-377205 GCF_001683475.1 Chenopodium quinoa
TCTTGGGGGTAATACATCAAAGAAGGATGCAGCTGAAGCCGAGTCCAACAAAAAGAGTGCTGACCAGGCGGCAGCTGCTAATATTGAAGATCTGCCCCCTTCATAAGCTTTATGTCTTCTTTCCCCGGCCTGCGTGCCGTTTGTTTGTATTTTACCCGGCCAGGGGGCCGGGGCTCTGAATATTTTGCCGGTCTTTAATGACCGGCTTCTTTTTAATGAATATTTTTGTTTTGCTTCAAATTTGTTTAAGTATTGAATATTCTGATATCCAATTGTACACTATACCGACTGTTTTACATGGCCGATAGTTGCAGACAGGTACGGATAGTTAGTCACGCCGCCTATGCCCCTTGACGACTGGTTGTTTGTTTCCAGGCTAGACGATCAGTCGGCCATTTATCCAATCGGTATTCGAAACATTTTAAAGACTGGATCCCCTTTAGGCAGGCGGTCCTGTCATTTGTAAAATTAACCAAGTAGGAAAGTGGTTTCCTACTTGTCATGCTTTTAGGCTAGAGACTTTAGGCCGTCTAGGCCGACTGTTCCCCGCCATATTTAATCTAGTGTGAACAGGTGCTGTATGAACACCTTTTTAGTTTCATACTAATTTTTTAAGGAGTGACCAAGTAACTGAGTAGTAGAGGTATCAAGCGGTGGGTACCGGTTGTTCCCCTTTATTCGCCAATGTTGTTGGCTTTTAACTCATAGGTTGTTAACCTAGCAGGAGTAGTGGTTGAGAGCCCCAGTTTGCTAAAAACAGGTGGACGACTCTTTCCTTTTAGGCTCCATACTAAGTTTTGAGAGAGTGACTATGAGTTATATTTGGTGTTTACTCAGTCGCCGTCACTCCTGCTTGAGTAGTAAAGGTACCAGGCGGCGGAGGCCGGCTGAACCTTTTGATTCGCCAATGTTTGTTGGCTATTAACTCAAGAGGTACCCCCTGCATTTATCCCAAGTAATACAGGCGGTCATCTGACTCAGATGTCAACTGCTACCACTGGTTTGGTTAGTGATAGAGTTATCCTTGTCTCAAAAACGCTACGTGGTTGCCCTTGGGGACAGTCGTATAAGTGCTGTGTAATTAGTTTATAGAGCAATGTTCCACCCAAAAGGGATCTGCTCTCTGCGACGAATTTCATCCGGAGGGATGCCGCCGGACGCCTGCTATGATGTTGGGACAGGTCGTATTAGTTTAAAGATTGTATCAGTTGGCTTGGCCCCTAGACTGATCATTCGGCTTGTGGCCTTGGTTAGTTCTTGGTGAACGTAGGTGCTAAGTAAGAGGAGGGTAGCCGCCTGTTTAGGCATAGGGTCGGCCAGGCCCTGATCATTTTTAGCTAAGTATAAGGGGGGTGGTTGTGTGCTTTGGAACAAGTCAGCCCTCTTCTATGGAGAGTAGCCGACTATATATCCAGACGGCATGCCCCTATGGTGATAGAGTAAAATATTCAATGGAGAGTAGCCGACTGTAAAGGTACAGGCGGCATGCCCCTCTGAAGATAGAGTAAAATACTCAATGGAGAGTAGCCGACTGTAAAGGTACAGACGGCATGCTTTGAAGATAGAGTAAAATACTCAATGGAGAGTAGCCGACTGTAAAGGTACAGACGGCATGCCCCTCTGATGATAAAGTGAAATACTCAATGGAGAGTAGGCGACTATAAATGTATAGGTAGCCTGCCCCTCTTAAGTAAGAATAAAAATTAAACATGAAGAGTAGCCGACTGTTTGTCAGTAGGCATGCCCCTCTTAAGTAAAAATGAAAACTGAGTATGGAGAGTAGCCGACTGTTTGTTAGTAGCCGTGCCCCTCTTAGTACAAAATTGAATATTAAGTATGCAAACTTTTATTAAGTAGCGCTTGACTATTTATATCATTCAAAAGAAATATTTCTTAAGATTATCTGCATTCCAAGTTCGAGGCAACGGTTGGCCGTCTGGTGTTTCCAGACGGTAGGTACCGTCCCTGACCTCTTCACAGATTCGGTAGGGTCCTTCCCAGTTGGGAGTTAGTTTGCCAGGCTCATTAGCCCTTCCAACTGCTTCCATTTTTCTAAGTACAAAGTCCCCCACTTTGAGTGGACGCCTGTGTACTTTTTTGTTGTATGATCTAGTCATTCTTAGGCGGTAAATTTTCATGGCGCAAGACAGCATTGCCCCTCCTTTCAGGAAGTGAGTCTAATGCCAGGCGCATGGCTTCCCAATTTGCCTCTTCGTCATATAGCATTACTCGAAGAGTCGGCTCGTAGTGTTCTATTGGAAGAACAACTTCCGCACCATAAGTTAGGAGGAATGGAGTTTCTCCAGTCGCCCCTTTTTCAGTCGTCCTAATGGCCCAGAGAACATGTGGTAATTCATCCGCCCATAGGCCGCCTGCTCGTTCAATCTTTTTTCTTGAGACCGTCTGAGATGATTTTATTAAAGGCTTCTACCTGGCCGTTTGCTTGTGGACGGCCGACAGATGCAAAGTAGTGTGCAATTCCTTGGTCACCCAACCAGCTTTTGAGAACGGCGTCTCAAATTGGGGACCATTATCAAAAACCATAGACATGGGAACCTCGAACCGAGTGATGACATTTTTCCAAATGAATGAAATTACATCCTTCGTCTTGATTCCCTTTATAGCCTCCGCCTCTACCCATTTAGTGAAGTAGTCGACGGCAACAAGTATGTACCTCCTTCCGCCTGTAGCAGGCGTATATGGACCCAGAATATCCATGCCCCACTTAGCAAACGGTAGTGGGCTATGAATGGTAGTGAGGTCAGTAGCCGGACGGTGAATTAGTTTGCCAAACCTTTGGCACTTGTCACATTTTTTCACCATCTCCATCGCATCTGCTTCTAAAGTAGGCCAAAAGTAGCCCTGCCGCCTTGCCCGTTGAGCAAGCGTCCTACCGCCTATATGGGAAGCACAGTAACCAGAGTGAAGATCATCTAGTATCTCTCGCCCCTTTTCTGGAGTAACACACTTTAAGAAGGGTTGAAGGTACCCCCTTTTGTGAAGTTCTCCCTTTATTATTTCAAAACTGGTTGCTCGTTTTTTCAGTGCTGCCGCCTGTTGATGATCATCCGGCAGGGTACCATTTGTCAGATATGCCCTGATTGGATCCATCCAGGTTGAGCTTCTGTCTAAGATTCCAATAGGGTCTTCCTCAATGCTTCTCCTCTCCATTACTTCCCAAAAAACAGTTCGAGGTGTATCACAAGAGGCGGATGATGCTAATTTTGAAAGTGCATCCGCCTGGTTGTTTTCTGATCTCGGAACTTGGGTCAGATGGAAATCCTCAAGGGAGCCGACTGCTTATCGGACCGCCTGTAAATACTTGATCATGGCCGGATGGGTTGCTTCGTATTTGCCATTGTACTGACTCACTATCAATTGTGAATCGGAACAGGCGTCTATTTTTCTTGCCCCTGCCGCCTTGCACATGCGGATTCCGACTAGTAAAGCTTCATATTCTGCCTCATTGTTTGAGGCCTGAAAACTGAAGCGTAGAGCATACTCTTACCTGTCGCCCTCTGGCGACTGACATATGACGCCTGCTCCACAACCATTTGAAGTAGAGCTTCCATCCACATATACCTTCCAGACTTGGTCTGGAACTAAAGAATCAGGATGACGAGTCATCTCAACAATAAAGTCAGCAAAGGCTTGCCCCTTCACTGCTTTTCTAGGCTCGAAGGTAACTTCGAGGCTCTGTATTTCTATGGCCCATTTGATCATTCGGCCTGACGACTCCATGATGGTCAGTGGCCGCTTGATAGGTTGGTCTGTATACACAACGACTGCATGTGCCAAAAAATAGGGCTTCAATTTTTTAACAGCCATGAAGAGTGCAAGACCAAATTTCTCCAATAAGGGATACCTCAACTCGACATATTTCAGTACGTGACTGACAAAGTAGACCGGGAGCTGACAGCCGTCTCTTTCAGCAAGGAGAACAGCGCTTAACGCATGATCAGAGACGGTCAGGTACATGTAGAGTACTTCTTTGGGCAAAGGGCTGACCAGCCTCGGCAAGGAATGCAAGTGAACTTTCAATTTCTGGAAGGCCGCCTCAGCATCCGGCCCCCATTCAAACCTTGCCTTTTTCTTAATTGCCTGGAAAAAGTATAGGCATTTGTCGCCTGATCGGCTTAGAAATCTTCCCAAGGCCGCCAGACAACCTGTTAACTTCTAAACCTCTCGGATGGTACGAGGCGACTGCATGTCGATGACCGCCTGCACCTTCTCAGGATTCGCCTTTATTCCTCTCTAATTGATAAGGAATCCGAGAAATTTCCCAGACTCAACTCCAAAGAAGCATTTCTTGGGATTGAGCATGACATGGTGCCGCCTAAGTGTAGCGAAAGTTTCTCGGAGGTCCGACAGATGATCTTTCTGAAGTTTAGACTTGACAATCATATCATCAATATATGCCTCAACATTTCTCCCAATCTGATCAAAGAACACAGTGTTTATCATTCGCTGGAAAGTGGCCGGGGCATTCTTAAGACCAAACGGCATGACCGTGTAACAATATAACCCCTGATCAGTGACGAAGGCCGTCTTCTCCTGATCTTTCTTCCATAAAGGAATTTGATGAAAACCAGAGTAGGCGTCCATAAAGCTCATCAAAGCATGGCCGGCTGTTGAGTCGACCAGGTTATCAATTTTAGGCAGAGGGTAACTGTCTTTGGGGAACGCCTTGTTTAAGTCTGTGTAGTCTACACACATTCCCCAGGTGCCATTCGGCTTTTTAACAAGCACCACATTTGCAACCGAGTCTGGGAAGTAACATTGCCGAATGAACCCTGCATCAAGTAATTTTTTAACTTCGGCGGCTGCCGCCTGACTTCTTTCTTCGCCATGGTTCCGCTTCTTCTGCCGTACCGGCTTCTTTTTCGGATCCACGACCAGTTTATGTACCGCCAGATCAGGACTAATGCCTGGCATTTCATGGACTTCGAATGCAAAGATGTCCTTGTATTCTTTCAATAGTTTGTGAAAGTCGTCACCCAGGTCCCAACCTTGATTGCTCTGTCAGGACGCGAGTTATCTAAGATCAGGTCCGTATGCTCACCAGCCGGCTGAGGGCGGAATTCATCCGACCGCTCCTCTGCCAATGATTGCTATTTTCTGTCTTTTCTTGCGGCCCCTGTCTGGGATGCCTTTCTCTTCTTGCCGCCTGCTTCTTGAACAGGCGCACTCTCCTTAACATTGTCAAGGTCTATTTTTTTTACCTCTCGACCCAGTGGCCATAACAGTGGGCTTGACATCTGAGAGATAGCACTCTCGGGCCATCCTCTGATCTCCCCTTAGGGACCCGACTGTTCCATTATCCCTCTCAAACTTGAGCAACATAAGAGATGGGATTATAACAACCTTTTAATTATTTAGGGTTGGTCGTCCCAGAATCATGTTGTAGGCCGAGATTTCTTCTACTACCAGGAACCGGACTACCATGTGTCGTCCTTCCCCTTTTTCGCCCAGGCGGATGGGTAAATCCACTCGTCCCACTAGGTGGACGACTCCTCCTCCAAACCCTACTAAAGGGTGGGATGCCGGATGTATGCAATCAGTCTGATATTTTAGTTTCGACAGACATTTGCTACTGATGAGATCTGAGGAGCTTCCGGTATCTATGAGGATTCGGCCAACTCTCTGGTTGCCACTTTACATTCAATAACGATAGGGTCGTCATGCGGCCCTCTTACCCCTCATAGATCTTCTTCAGTGATGACAATCTCAGGAAATGAATATTTGGAGGGTCGTTCTTGGTGAACGGAATTTACATCTAACCGTCTGATATTGTCTTTGTTGCCCCTAATAGTGGGTCCGCCTCCTGAGAAGCCGCCTGCAATGGCGTAGACGACTGCATCATCTGTATTGGAGCTGTCGGCCTGTTGATTCTTTTTGGCCGACTGCTTTTTCGAGGAAGTGTTCCCCGTAGATTTCTTGACATAAGTGTCAAGATCACCTTGCTCAGCCAGGCGGTCCAGATACCGCATGAAACTGATGCATTCATTGGTGTGATGACCAACATCTTCATGATAATCACAGAATTTTTCTTGGTTCCGGTTGTTTGCAGAACCCTTCATGGGGACCGGCTTCTCAATTGAGATCCGTCCCTTGATTTCCTTTAGGATAAATTGGCTATCCTTGTTAAACGCATACTTTGGGGAGTATGGTTTGAATTCTTTTTTCTTCTTCTGGGCCGGCTGTTTAGAGGAATCAGCCGCCCAGACCTCTTTTCTCTTCTCGTCTTTGTTTGACGACTGTTTTTGTCGTCCTTCTCTTTTGTCGGACCTTCTCCCGTCTGACTGTTTTACCGTACTACAAAGATCAGTCGCCTGTATATAGGCTTCCGCTTCAATCAAGGCCTCTTGAAGAGTCGCCACCCTCTTTCGGACCAAATCAAATTTGAAGGTCGACCCGTCTTTGAGACCTCTGAAAAAGTCAGTATAGGCTACTTCATCCGGTAACCCTTGAATCTGTATTCTCATCAGGTTAAACCGCCTGATGTAAGAACGAAGCCCCTCCTTCTCGCCCTGCTGAATTGTTCCTAAATCAAGGGCCGTCTTCTTCGCAGGGATGTTCATGGCGAAGTTGGAGGTGAATAAGTAAGCAAGCGTCTTGAAGTTATTTACACAACCAGTCGGCAGGTTGTCGAACCATTGTTGTGCGATTCCTTTGAGAGTCGCTGGGAAACACTTGCACCAAGTGGGATCATCCAACCCTTGAAGGTACATCAGGTTGGTGAATGCCATCAGATGGTCTTCTAGGTTAGTAGTGCCGTCATAGGCGCCTACTAATACATTTTTCACTTTGGCCGGCTGAGCGGCTTCAGTAATTTCCTTGGAGAAGGCCGACGGCTGTTCACCAAGTCTAAGCAACCGTAGCTGCCAGTCCATAGGTTGGACATTTTTTGCTGCATGTCCACCAAACGGAGGTGGCTATAAAAAATACTATTGTTGCGGTACAAACGGTATGTTTGGTACCGCCTGGTCGCTATGAAAGCCGGACTGACGGGAGGTGCCGCCTGACTGAATCTCATGATACGACTGAGTATGCCTCATCGAGGTATTTCGCAGACTGTCTTGGAAGTATGAAGTAGAGGCCGACTCTGACAATCGGTCACTCTTCTTCTGCTCTAGCAGTAGCCAAGCGTCTGTGTATGTTTTTCCTCGACCCGTCCGCCTGAATATGACGAACAGGTTTCCTATTTCCTGGAGTAGGAAAACGGTATTTTGTGAAATCAAGGGCAGGTGGCTCCCACTTCCTAGATTTAGGATGAGGGGTCGCCTCTCGCCCTTGAACTGGCTTCCTCTGGACAAGGAGCAGTCGGTTTCTTGTTGATCAACTCTTGAATTTCTCCCTTGAAGTCCCTCATGAAGGTCATGAGTTCGTCCCTTGTGATGAGAGCAGACCCATCAGTCGGCTGCTGCCGAACAGGCGGTGCGCCTGCTGGCTCGCTTCCAGTTTTAAGATGTTCCCGTTCCCTCCTTTCGGTATGACGGGTACGTCGGGCCCTTAGGGTCCCGTCTGAAGCTGTGTGAGCTTCAACTTCAAATTCATTCTCAGTATCGCGGTCCGACTGAACTAGAGGATCGTCCAGGGGACGTCTCTCTTCAGGAGCCGGTACAAACGTGGGTGCCATCTCAGAAGTACTATCCCCACATACGGCGCCAAAATGTTTCGGGGTTTTCTGATGTCCTGCGGGAGAGTTACTATTCCGAGACTGGAACCGGACGCCTGTACCTGCAAAACAAACGGATGCTCCGGATGGTTGGAGATCCGCCTCCGACGGTCAAGTTAGTACTTGATTAAGGAGTAATTAATGCGGAAATTAAAGTGATTGGGTCTCTCTAGGTGAGAGTGTTTAATGTGTGTAATCTGCGTTGTTCGCTTCATCTCCCTTAATGAGGATTAAGGGAGGTATTTATAACCTCGGGAAACGTGCCAATCTAGGTTTAGGTTAACCTTGGGCTGATTGGGCTTCCCTCGGAAGTTGGGCCTAGGTGACCGGCTTCTCCATTAGGCATGGAGTATGCCACGTGTCATGACATAATAAGTCCAGGGTGGACGAATAAGCGTGTGCCACGTGGCAAGCCCTGAGATGTCCAACTGGGGGGACACTTGGCAGGACCTGATTAGCCCACGTGGCGCATTCCGATTGGTGGGAGCAAAATCCCCTAATCACTAATTTAATCAAATGAAAGTCAAATGCATTCTACAAAGCTAATTGAATCAAATAAAAGTCAAACACATTCAAACAAACCTAATTAAATCAAATAAAAGTCAAACACATTCAAACAAAGCTTTTTGAATCAAATGAAAGTCAAATGCATTCAAACAAAGTTAATTTAATCAAATGAAAGTCAAACACATACAAAAAAGCGAATTGAATCAAATGAAAGTCAAACACATTCAAACAAGCTTTATGAATCAAATTTAAGTAAAATTCATCATACAAAGCTAATTAAATCAATTGAAAGTCAAACACATTCATACAAAGCTAATCAAATACCAAGAAAGTCTAATGAATTCAACAAAGCTAATTGAATCAAATGAAAGTCAAACACATTCAAACCAAGCTAATTGAATCAAATGAAAGTCAAACACATTCAAACAAAGCTAATTGAATCTAATGTAAGTCAAACACATTTAAACAAAACTTTTTGAATCAAATGGAATTCAAATGCATTCAACAAAGCAAAATTAATCAAATGAAAGTCAAACACATTCAAACCAAGCTTTTTTAATCAAATGAAAGTCAAATGCAATGTACAAAGCTAATTGAATAAAACGAAAGTCATACACATTCAATCAAAGCTTTTTGAATCAAATTAAAGTCTAATGCACTCAACAAAGCTAATTGAATCAAATGAAAGTCAAATAAATTCTCCAAAGCTAATTGAATCAAATTAAAGTCAATCACATTCTAACAAAGCTAATTAAATCCATTGAAAGTCAAACACATTCAAACAAAGCTTTTTGAATCAAATGAAAGTCAAACGCATTCATTAAAGCTAATTGAATCGAATGAAAGTCAAACACATTCAAACAAACCTAATTGAATCCACTGAAAGTCAAACACATTCAATTAAAGCCTAATGCATTAAACAAAGCTAATTAAATCAAATGAAAGTCAAACACATTCAAACAAAGCTAATTGAATCAAATAAAAGTCAAACACATTCAAACAAAGCTAATTGAATCAAATGAAAGTCAAACACATTCAAACCAAGTTTTTTGAATCAAATTAAAGTCAAATGCATTCAACAAAGCTAATTGTATCAAATGAAAGTCAAACACGTTCAAACAAAGCTAATTGAATCAAATGGAAAGTCAAACACATTCAAACAAAGCTTTTTGAATCAAATTAAAGTCTAATGCTTTCAACAAAGCTAATTGATGTGATTTTTAGTCCGAAAACTAAGCCTCACAAAGATATGAATCTAACCTAATTCTATACAGAAAATTCACCAAGAATTAAGCAAGAAACTTAGATTAATTAATCAAGAATCCACCTAATTAATCAACCTAGGTGATTGTTTTAACTAAAACAAACAAAACAGCAAATTGGAATCCACCAATCAAGAATTTAAGTAATCCAACTTAAACAAAAGCAATAAGAAATATTATTATGAATGTATGATTAAACTTGTATATTATTCGAAGATTACAACCCTATATTTATAAACTCAATCAATTTATCCTAATCCCACTTGAATTAGAATTCTAATCCCCTAACAAAAACCCACGGATTGCATAACTTAATCAAGTTTAGATAACTTTGATTTAGTTATTTAATCCTACTTAAACTCTAACTACTCTTAAGATAAAACTTGCCTATTTTATCCTAACTCAAGCTTGCACTCCAAGCTATTATTGACGCCTACTAGACTAAAACAATTCCTAATGCAATTAGAAATCCTAAGTGCTTAAAACAAGAAAAACCCTTTCAAGTGAAAGGTAAAAACTTGTAAGCAAAAACCTAAGAAAGCTTTTAAAGAAACCTTAAAGAACTATCAAGAAGCTTCAAGAACTCCCAAGAACGCCACCATACAAAGCGTGGCTTTGTCTTGATGCCCCCGATAGTAAGTTTGACCTATTGAAGAAGCTTCCAAGTATAGATTCATGCTTTCTTGACTTTCTTGGAATAATTCTTCAACATGCTCATCGTTCACATTGATGCACGCATCATCCTCCCCTTCTTCAAAAGAATTTGCCCTCAAATCTTCAATAGCACCATCTGGCAAATACTTCACCAAATCCCCAATATTAAATGTTGCGCTTACACCATATTCTCCCGGCAATTCAAGCTTATATGCATTCTCATTGATCTTCTCAATAATCTTGAACGGCCCCTCACTTCTTGGCATCAATTTATTCTTTCGTTTGTTAGGAAATCTCTCTTTTCTCAAGTGTAGCCACACCAAGTCGCCAACTTCAAAACTTTGTGGCTTTTTGTTCTTGTTAGCTCGTGCTTTGTAGAGTTCATTGACACGTTCAATCCTAGCTCTAACTTGTGCGTGTAGCTTTATCATGTACTTGATTTTAGTCTTGAAAGCCGTCTTCCATTCATCTCCTTCCCTCATGCGTATTTGATGATAGCCACTCATAAGATCAATCTTGGAAAATAGCTTTGAACCATGCAATTCGTCTAACAAATCATCAAGTCTAGGTATAGGAAATCTATACTTGATGGTTATGTTGTTCACACTCCTACTATCAATGCACATACGCCAACTCCCATCTTTTTTTGGAACTAACAATGTAGGCACGGCACATGGGCTCATACTCTCCTTCACGTAGCCTCTTTGCATCAATTCCTCTATTTGACGTTGCATTTCCTTTGTTTCTTCCGGATTACTTCTATATGCTGCCTTGTTAGGTAGTGGAGCTCCCGGAATAAGATCAATTTGATGTTCAATACCACGAATTGGTGGTAATCCCGGTGGTAATTCACTAGGAAAAACATCACAATACTCTTGCAATACTACTTCTAATTCCACGGGCCTCTTTTTTTGTTTACTTTCATTCACTTGCACATTGTTAGCCACCATAATATATACTATATTGTTGTTGTTGATCTCTTTCTCCAACTCCTTTTCCCCAATTAAATATGCACCTTTTGAACTAGGGTTAATTCTATGATCAACAAGTGGTTTCAATGCATATGATTTTTCCCCCTTTCCTTTTCGAATTATATACACATTTGTCCTACCATTAAACTTGACAAATCTATCATATTGCCATGGTCTACCCAATAAGATATGACAAGCATCCATAGGGCATACATCACATAAAACTTTATCATGATATTTGCCAATTGAAAAGGTGATTAGGGCTCGTTTCGTTACCTTCACGTCACTAGCATCATTGAGCCAATGTAGCTTGTAAGGTTTTGGGTGATCGGTTGTAGGCCACTCTAATTTGTTGATCAAAGTTGTAGACACCACATTTGTGCAACTTCCCGAGTCTATTATTACGTCACACAATCGATCTTCCACCTTGCACCTTGTTAAAAAGATTTTCTCTCTTTGATTCTCTTCAACGGGCATAGGTTTAGAGTGAAGAGCTCTCCTTAGAACCAAGCTCTTTCCTTGCGTTTCACCATCAACCTCTTCGGCACTACCCTCCTCTTCTTCAAAATCACGTTCTTTCTCGACCACAACCTCCATGTCACTATTTCCCTCGCACCTAGCTTTCTCTTCTTCCCATTCTTGAGCCGTCATAGTGCGTTTTGAGTAGCAATTGCTTGCTATGTGGCCAACACTCCCACATTTGAAACATTTTCTATCTTCGGTCACCTTCTTGCTAGCTTCGTTTCTGGGTTTGTTATCTTTAGCATACGGATTAGGAGAAGTCCTATCAAAGGTAGGCTTGTCACTAGCCTTTGTGAACGTGCGTGTGAACGGTTTCACACTTGAGGTCTTCTTGGCCTTGAATTGTCTTTCAACCTTAATGGCCGCCTTGCATACTTCTTCAAACGAATAGTATTCGTGCAATTCAATCTTCTCTTGAACATTTTCGTTCAAACCTGCAATAAAACGTGCTATTTTGTGCTCTAGAATTTCTTCTAAATCACACAATAAACATAGTTTCTCAAACTCACACAAATAAGCCTCCACGGATTGATTTCCTTGCTTAAAAGTCTGCATCTTGAGATACACTTCTTGCACGTACTCATGGGGCACAAATTGACGCTTCATATATTTCTGCAATTGTGTCCAAGTAGTGATCTTGGATCGTCCCTCCTTGCGTCTCTTTTTCTTGAGATTATCATACCATAAACTCGCATAACCTGTGAGTTTTAATTCAGCAAGTTTGCACCTCTTTCGTTCATCATACTCCTTGTAATCAAAGAGTGTTTCGGCTCTTCTAACCCACTCAAAATATTTTTCGGGGTCTAGCATACTACCATTGAATTCCGGAAAATCTAACCTTATATTTCGGTCATCATCTTTGGCCTTGTTCTTCCGTCTATGCCTTCTAGGTTCATCACTCGAAGATGAATCTTTATGGCGTGATCTACTTGCTTTTCTCCTTTCATATTCGTCTTCACTTGAACTAGAATTTGCAACTGATTTGTTCTTCCTTGAAGATGAAGTTTTGTCACGTTCGTCAAGCCTAGCCAATACTTCTTGCAATTGTTGTGACAATCGCTCTATTTGACGATCCCTCCGCAAGTTATGCGCTTGATCAAGGTTCAAACCCCTTGGAATCCCTGGGATTTCTTCGTCACTCATTGCTCCTACACAAACCAGGTTTGTTTATGCAAAAATCTTGATTAAAAGATCAAATCTTGAAGGAATCTTGAAGCAAACAAAAACCGGACTCCCAACCACAACCCAGTGCAACAACACCAAAAGTTTAAGGCTGTACAGAGTTCGTTACTCAACCAAAAGCTACGAAATTTTATATGGTGATAGCTAGACGTTTTTAGAGACTAATGCAAAAAGAATCACTCAAAAATTCCCAGCCAAACGTTACCAGTTTATTTTCTACCGTAACTGTGCTCTGATACCAAGATGATGTGATTTTTAGTCCGAAAACTAAGCCTCACAAAGATATGAATCTAACCTAATTCTATACAGAAAATTCACCAAGAATTAAGCAAGAAACTTAGATTAATTAATCAAGAATCCACCTAATTAATCAACCTAGGTGATTGTTTTAACTAAAACAAACAAAACAGCAAATTGGAATCCACCAATCAAGAATTTAAGTAATCCAACTTAAACAAAAGCAATAAGAAATATTATTATGAATGTATGATTAAACTTGTATATTATTCGAAGATTACAACCCTATATTTATAAACTCAATCAATTTATCCTAATCCCACTTGAATTAGAATTCTAATCCCCTAACAAAAACCCACGGATTGCATAACTTAATCAAGTTTAGATAACTTTGATTTAGTTATTTAATCCTACTTAAACTCTAACTACTCTTAAGATAAAACTTGCCTATTTTATCCTAACTCAAGCTTGCACTCCAAGCTATTATTGACGCCTACTAGACTAAAACAATTCCTAATGCAATTAGAAATCCTAAGTGCTTAAAACAAGAAAAACCCTTTCAAGTGAAAGGTAAAAACTTGTAAGCAAAAACCTAAGAAAGCTTTTAAAGAAACCTTAAAGAACTATCAAGAAGCTTCAAGAACTCCCAAGAACGCCACCATACAAAGCGTGGCTTTGTCTTGATGCCCCCGATAGTAAGTTTGACCTATTGAAGAAGCTTCCAAGTATAGATTCATGCTTTCTTGACTTTCTTGGAATAATTCTTCAACATGCTCATCGTTCACATTGATGCACGCATCACTAATTGAATCAATTGAAAGTCAAACCCATTCAAACAACTATTTTTGAATAAAATGAATGTTCAATGCATTCTACAAAGCTAATTGAATCAATTGAAATTCAAACAAATTCAAACAAAGCTAATTCAATCCAATGAAAGTCTAATGCATTCAGCAAAGCTAATTGAATCAAATTAAAGTCAAATACATTCAAACAAAGCTAAATAATTCAAATAAAAATTCAGACACATTCGAACAAAGCTTTTTAAATCAAATGAAAGTTAAATGCACTCAACAAAGCTAATTTAATCAAATTGAAGTCAAATGCATTCTACAAAGCTTATTGAATCAAATGAAAGTCAAACACGTTCAAAAAAAAGTTCATTGAATCCAATGAAAGTCAAACAAATTCAAATAAAGCTTTTTAAATCAAATTAAAGTCTAATGTATTCAACAAAGCTAATTGAATTAAATGAAAGTAAAACACGTTCAAACAAACCTAGTTGAATCAAATGAAAGTCAAATACATTCAAACAAGCTTTATGAATCAAATGAAAGCCAAATGCATTCAACAATGCTAATTGAATCAAATGAAAGACAAATGCATTCTACGAAGCTAATTGAATCAAATGTAAGTCAAACACATTCAAACAAAACTTTTTAAATCAAATGAAAGTCAAATGCATTCAACAAAGCTAATTAAATAAAAAAAAAAGTCAAACACCATCAAACAAAGCTTATTGAATCCAATTAAACTCTAATGCATTCAACAAAGCTAATTTAATCAAATGAAAGTCAAATGCATTCTACAAAGCTAATTGAATCAAATAAAAGTCAAACACATTCAAACAAACCTAATTAAATCAAATAAAAGTCAAACACATTCAAACAAAGCTTTTTGAATCAAATGAAAGTCAAATGCATTCAACAAAGCTAATTGAAGAAATGATAGTCAAACACAATCAACCAAAGGTTTTTTAATCAAATTAAAGTCTAATGCATTCAACAAAGCTAATTTAATTAAATGAAAGTCAAACACATACAAAAAAAGCGAATTGAATCAAATGAAAGTCAAACACATTCAAACAAGCTTTATGAATCAAATTTAAGTAAAATGCATCATACAAAGCTAATTAAATAAATTGAAAGTCAAACACATTCAAACTAAGCTAATTGAATCAAATGAAAGTCAAACACATTCAAACAAAGCTAATTGAATCTAATGTAAGTCAAACACATTTAAACAAAACTTTTTGAATCAAATGGAATTCAAATGCATTCAACAAAGCAAAATTAATCAAATGAAAGTGAAACACATTCAAACCAAGCTTTTTTAATCAAATGAAAGTCAAATGCATTGTACAAAGCTAATTGAATAAAACGAAAGTCAAACACATTCAATCAAAGCTTTTTGAATCAAATTAAAGTCTAATGCATTCAACAAAGCTAATTGAATCAAATGAAAGTCAAATGCATTCTCCAAAGCTAATTGAATCAAATTAAAGTCAAACACATTCTAACAAAGCTAATTAAATCCATTCAAAGTAAAACACATTCAAACAAAGCTTTTTGAATCAAATGAAAGTCAAATGCATTCATCAAAGCTAATTGAATCGAACGAAAGTCAAACACATTCAAACAAACCGAATTGAATCCACTGAAAGTCAAACACATTCAATTAAAGCCTAATGCATTAAACAAAGCTAATTAAATCAAATGAAAGTCAAACACATTCAAACAAAGCTAATTGAATCAAATAAAAGTCAAACACATTCAAACAAAGCTAATTGAATCAAATGAAAGTCTAACACATTCAAACCTAGTTTTTTTAATCAAATTAAAGTCAAATGCATTCAACAAAGCTAATTGAATCAAATGAAAGTCAAACACGTTCAAACAAAGCTAATTGAATCAAATGAAAGTCACACACATTCAAACAAAGCTTTTTAAATCAAATTAAAGTCTAATGCTTTCAACAAAGCTAATTGAATCAAATGAAAGTCAAATGCATTCTCCAAAGCTAATAGAATCTAATGAAAGTTAAGCACATTTGAATAAAACTTTTTGAATCAAATGAAGGTCAAATGCATTCAACAAAGCAAATTGAATCAAATGAAAGTCTAACACATTCAAACCAAGTTTTTTGAATCAAATTAAAGTCAAATGCATTCAACAAAGCTAATTGAATTAAATGAAAGTCAAACACGTTTAAACAAAGCTAATTGAATCAAATGAAAGTCAAACACATTCAAACAAAGGTTTTTGAATTAAATTAAAGTCTAATGCTTTCAACAAAGCTAATTGAATCAAATGAAAGTCAAACCCATTCAAACAACTATCTTTGAATAAAATGAATGTTAAATGCATTCTACAAAGCTAATTGAATCAATTGAAAGTCAAACAAATTCAAACAAAGCTAATTTAATCCAATGAAAGTCTAATGCATTCAGCAAAGCTAATTGAATCAAATTAAAGTCAAATACATTCAAACAAAGCTAATTAATTCAAATAAAAATCAGACACATTCGAACAAAGCTTTTTAAATCAAATGAAAGTTAAATGCACTCAACAAAGCTAATTTAATCAAATTGAAGTCAAATGCATTCTACAAAGCTTATTGAATCAAATGAAAGTCAAACACGTTCAAAAAAAGTTCATTGAATCCAATGAAAGTCAAACAAATTCAAATAAAGCTTTTTAAATCAAATTAAAGTCTAATGTATTCAACAAAGCTAATTGAATTAAATGAAAGTAAAACACGTTCAAACAAACCTAGTTGAATCAAATGAAAGTCAAATACATTCAAACAAGCTTTATGAATCAAATGAAAGCCAAATGCATTCAACAATGCTAATTGAATCAAATGAAAGACAAATGCATTCTACGAAGCTAATTGAATCAAATGTAAGTCAAACACATTCAAACAAAACTTTTTAAATCAAATGAAAGTCAAATGCATTCAACAAAGCTAATTAAATAAAAAAAAAAGTCAAACACCATCAAACAAAGCTTATTGAATCCAATTAAACTCTAATGCATTCAACAAAGCTAATTTAATCAAATGAAAGTCAAATGCATTCTACAAAGCTAATTGAATCAAATAAAAGTCAAACACATTCAAACAAACCTAATTAAATCAAATAAAAGTCAAACACATTCAAACAAAGCTTTTTGAATCAAATGAAAGTCAAATGCATTAAAACAAAGCTAATTGAATCAAATGAAAGTCAAACACATTCAAACCAAGTTTTTTGAATCAAATTAAAGTCAAATGCATTCAACAAAGCTAATTGAATCAAATGAAAGTCAAACACGTTCAAACAAAGCTAATTGAATCAAATGAAAGTCAAATGCATTCAACAAAGCTAATTGAAGAAATGATAGTCAAACACAATCAACCAAAGGTTTTTTAATCAAATTAAAGTCTAATGCATTCAACAAAGCTAATTTAATTAAATGAAAGTCAAACACATACAAAAAAAGCGAATTGAATCAAATGAAAGTCAAACACATTCAAACAAGCTTTATGAATCAAATTTAAGTAAAATGCATCATACAAAGCTAATTAAATAAATTGAAAGTCAAACACATTCATACAAAGTTAATTGAATACCAAGAAAGTCTAATGAATTCAACAAAGCTAATTGAATCAAATGAAAGTCAAACACATTCTAACCAAGCTAATTGAATCAAATGAAAGTCAAACACATTCAAAAAAAGCTAATTGAATTTAATGTAAGTCAAACACATTTAAACAAAACTTTTTGAATCAAATGGAATTCAAATGCATTCAACAAAGCAAAATTAATCAAATGAAAGTCAAACACATTCAAACCAAGCTTTTTTAATCAAATGAAAGTCAAATGCATTGTACAAAGCTAATTGAATAAAACGAAAGTCAAACACATTCAATCAAAGCTTTTTGAATCAAATTAAAGTCTAATGCATTCAACAAAGCTAATTGAATCAAATGAAAGTCAAATGCATTCTCCAAAGCTAATTGAATCAAATTAAAGTCAAACACATTCTAACAAAGCTAATTAAATCCATTCAAAGTCAAACACATTCAAACAAAGCTTTTTGAATCAAATGAAAGTCAAATGCATTCATCAAAGCTAATTGAATCGAACGAAAGTCAAACACATTCAAACAAACCTAATTGAATCCACTGAAAGTCAAACACATTCAATTAAAGCCTAATGCATTAAACAAAGCTAATTAAATCAAATGAAAGTCAAACACATTCAAACAAAGCTAATTGAATCAAATGAAAGTCAAACACATTCAAACCAAGTTTTTTGAATCAAATTAAAGTCAAATGCATTCAACAAAGCTAATTAAATCAAATAAAAGTCAAACACGTTCAAACAAAGCTTTTTGAATCAAATGAAAGTCAAATGCATTCAACAAAGCTAATTGAAGAAATGATAGTCAAACACAATCAACCAAAGGTTTTTTAATCAAATTAAAGTCTAATGCATTCAATAAAGCTAATTTAATTAAATGAAAGTCAAACACATACAAAAAAAGCGAATTGAATCAAATGAAAGTCAAACACATTCAAACAAGCTTTATGAATCAAATTTAAGTAAAATGCATCATACAAAGCTAATTAAATAAATTGAAAGTCAAACACATTCATACAAAGCTAATTGAATACCAAGAAAGTCTAATGAATTCAACAAAGCTAATTGAATCAAATGAAAGTCAAACACATTCAAACTAAGCTAATTGAATCAAATGAAAGTCAAACACATTCAACAAAGCTAATTGAATCAAATGAAAGTCTAACACATTCAAACCTAGCTTTTTAAATCAAATTAAAGTCTAATGCTTTCAACAAAGCTAATTGAATCAAATGAAAGTCAAATGCATTCTCCAAAGCTAATAGAATCTAATGAAAGTTAAGCACATTTGAATAAAACTTTTTGAATCAAATGAAGGTCAAATGCATTCAACAAAGCAAATTGAATCAAATGAAAGTCTAACACATTCAAACCAAGTTTTTTGAATCAAATTAAAGTCAAATGCATTCAACAAAGCTAATTGAATTAAATGAAAGTCAAACACGTTTAAACAAAGCTAATTGAATCAAATGAAAGTCAAACACATTCAAACAAAGGTTTTTGAATTAAATTAAAGTCTAATGCTTTCAACAAAGCTAATTGAATCAAATGAAAGTCAAACCCATTCAAACAACTATCTTTGAATAAAATGAATGTTAAATGCATTCTACAAAGCTAATTGAATCAATTGAAAGTCAAACAAATTCAAACAAAGCTAATTTAATCCAATGAAAGTCTAATGCATTCAGCAAAGCTAATTGAATCAAATTAAAGTCAAATACATTCAAACAAAGCTAATTAATTCAAATAAAAATCAGACACATTCGAACAAAGCTTTTTAAATCAAATGAAAGTTAAATGCACTCAACAAAGCTAATTTAATCAAATTGAAGTCAAATGCATTCTACAAAGCTTATTGAATCAAATGAAAGTCAAACACGTTCAAAAAAAGTTCATTGAATCCAATGAAAGTCAAACAAATTCAAATAAAGCTTTTTAAATCAAATTAAAGTCTAATGTATTCAACAAAGCTAATTGAATTAAATGAAAGTAAAACACGTTCAAACAAACCTAGTTGAATCAAATGAAAGTCAAATACATTCAAACAAGCTTTATGAATCAAATGAAAGCCAAATGCATTCAACAATGCTAATTGAATCAAATGAAAGACAAATGCATTCTACGAAGCTAATTGAATCAAATGTAAGTCAAACACATTCAAACAAAACTTTTTAAATCAAATGAAAGTCAAATGCATTCAACAAAGCTAATTAAATAAAAAAAAAAGTCAAACACCATCAAACAAAGCTTATTGAATCCAATTAAACTCTAATGCATTCAACAAAGCTAATTTAATCAAATGAAAGTCAAATGCATTCTACAAAGCTAATTGAATCAAATAAAAGTCAAACACATTCAAACAAACCTAATTAAATCAAATAAAAGTCAAACACATTCAAACAAAGCTTTTTGAATCAAATGAAAGTCAAATGCATTCAACAAAGCTAATTGAAGAAATGATAGTCAAACACAATCAACCAAAGGTTTTTTAATCAAATTAAAGTCTAATGCATTCAACAAAGCTAATTTAATTAAATGAAAGTCAAACACATACAAAAAAAGCGAATTGAATCAAATGAAAGTCAAACACATTCAAACAAGCTTTATGAATCAAATTTAAGTAAAATGCATCATACAAAGCTAATTAAATAAATTGAAAGTCAAACACATTCATACAAAGCTAATTGAATACCAAGAAAGTCTAATGAATTCAACAAAGCTAATTGAATCAAATGAAAGTCAAACACATTCAAACCAAGCTAATTGAATCAAATGAAAGTCAAACACATTCAAAAAAAGCTAATTGAATTTAATGTAAGTCAAACACATTTAAACAAAACTTTTTGAATCAAATGGAATTCAAATGCATTCAACAAAGCAAAATTAATCAAATGAAAGTCAAACACATTCAAACCAAGCTTTTTTAATCAAATGAAAGTCAAATGCATTGTACAAAGCTAATTGAATAAAACGAAAGTCAAACACATTCAATCAAAGATTTTTGAATCAAATTAAAGTCTAATGCATTCAACAAAGCTAATTGAATCAAATGAAAGTCAAATGCATTCTCCAAAGCTAATTGAATCAAATTAAAGTCAAACACATTCTAACAAAGCTAATTAAATCCATTCAAAGTCAAACACATTCAAACAAAGCTTTTTGAATCAAATGAAAGTCAAATGCATTCATCAAAGCTAATTGAATCGAACGAAAGTCAAACACATTCAAACAAACCTAATTGAATCCACTGAAAGTCAAACACATTCAATTAAAGCCTAATGCATTAAACAAAGCTAATTAAATCAAATGAAAGTCAAACACATTCAAACAAAGCTAATTGAATCAAATGAAAGTCAAACACATTCAAACCAAGTTTTTTGAATCAAATTAAAGTCAAATGCATTCAACAAAGCTAATTAAATCAAATAAAAGTCAAACACGTTCAAACAAAGCTTTTTGAATCAAATGAAAGTCAAATGCATTCAACAAAGCTAATTGAAGAAATGATAGTCAAACACAATCAACCAAAGGTTTTTTAATCAAATTAAAGTCTAATGCATTCAATAAAGCTAATTTAATTAAATGAAAGTCAAACACATACAAAAAAAGCGAATTGAATCAAATGAAAGTCAAACACATTCAAACAAGCTTTATGAATCAAATTTAAGTAAAATGCATCATACAAAGCTAATTAAATAAATTGAAAGTCAAACACATTCATACAAAGCTAATTGAATACCAAGAAAGTCTAATGAATTCAACAAAGCTAATTGAATCAAATGAAAGTCAAACACATTCAAACTAAGCTAATTGAATCAAATGAAAGTCAAACACATTCAACAAAGCTAATTGAATCTAATGTAAGTCAAACACATTTAAACAAAACTTTTTGAATCAAATGGAATTCAAATGCATTCAACAAAGCAAAATTAATCAAATGAAAGTCAAACACATTCAAACCAAGCTTTTTTAATCAAATGAAAGTCAAATGCATTGTACAAAGCTAATTGAATAAAACGAAAGTCAAACACATTCAATCAAAGATTTTTGAATCAAATTAAAGTCTAATGCATTCAACAAAGCTAATTGAATCAAATGAAAGTCAAATGCATTCTCCAAAGCTAATTGAATCAAATTAAAGTCAAACACATTCTAACAAAGCTAATTAAATCCATTCAAAGTCAAACACATTCAAACAAAGCTTTTTGAATCAAATGAAAGTCAAATGCATTCATCAAAGCTAATTGAATCGAACGAAAGTCAAACACATTCAAACAAACCTAATTGAATCCACTGAAAGTCAAACACATTCAATTAAAGCCTAATGCATTAAACAAAGCTAATTAAATCAAATGAAAGTCAAACACATTCAAACAAAGCTAATTGAATCAAATAAAAGTCAAACACATTCAAACAAAGCTAATTGAATCAAATGAAAGTCTAACACATTCAAACCTAGTTTTTTTAATCAAATTAAAGTCAAATGCATTCAACAAAGCTAATTGAATCAAATGAAAGTCAAACACGTTCAAACAAAGCTAATTGAATCAAATGAAAGTCACACACATTCAAACAAAGCTTTTTAAATCAAATTAAAGTCTAATGCTTTCAACAAAGCTAATTGAATCAAATGAAAGTCAAATGCATTCTCCAAAGCTAATAGAATCTAATGAAAGTTAAGCACATTTGAATAAAACTTTTTGAATCAAATGAAAGTCAAATGCATTCAACAAAGCAAATTGAATCAAATGAAAGTCTAACACATTCAAACCAAGTTTTTTGAATCAAATTAAAGTCAAATGCATTCAACAAAGCTAATTGAATTAAATGAAAGTCAAACACGTTCAAACAAAGCTAATTGAATCAAATGAAAGTCAAACACATTCAAACAAAGGTTTTTGAATTAAATTAAAGTCTAATGCTTTCAACAAAGCTAATTGAATCAAATGAAAGTCAAACACATTCAAACAACTATCTTTGAATAAAATGAATGTTAAATGCATTCTACAAAGCTAATTGAATCAATTGAAAGTCAAACAAATTCAAACAAAGCTAATTTAATCCAATGAAAGTCTAATGCATTCAGCAAAGCTAATTGAATCAAATTAAAGTCAAATACATTCAAACAAAGCTAATTAATTCAAATAAAAATCAGACACATTCGAACAAAGCTTTTTAAATCAAATGAAAGTTAAATGCACTCAACAAAGCTAATTTAATCAAATTGAAGTCAAATGCATTCTACAAAGCTTATTGAATCAAATGAAAGTCAAACACGTTCAAAAAAAAGTTCATTGAATCCGATGAAAGTCAAACAAATTCAAATAAAGCTTTTTAAATCAAATTAAAGTCTAATGTATTCAACAAAGCTAATTGAATTAAATGAAAGTAAAACACGTTCAAACAAACCTAGTTGAATCAAATGAAAGTCAAATACATTCAAACAAGCTTTATGAATCAAATGAAAGCCAAATGCATTCAACAATGCTAATTGAATCAAATGAAAGACAAATGCATTCTACGAAGCTAATTGAATCAAATGTAAGTCAAACACATTCAAACAAAACTTTTTAAATCAAATGAAAGTCAAATGCATTCAACAAAGCTAATTAAATAAAAAAAAAGTCAAACACCATCAAACAAAGCTTATTGAATCCAATTAAACTCTAATGCATTCAACAAAGCTAATTTAATCAAATGAAAGTCAAATGCATTCTACAAAGCTAATTGAATCAAATAAAAGTCAAACACATTCAAACAAACCTAATTAAATCAAATAAAAGTCAAACACATTCAAACAAAGCTTTTTGAATCAAATGAAAGTCAAATGCATTCAACAAAGCTAATTGAAGAAATGATAGTCAAACACAATCAACCAAAGGTTTTTTAATCAAATTAAAGTCTAATGCATTCAACAAAGCTAATTTAATTAAATGAAAGTCAAACACATACAAAAAAAGCGAATTGAATCAAATGAAAGTCAAACACATTCAAACAAGCTTTATGAATCAAATTTAAGTAAAATGCATCATACAAAGCTAATTAAATAAATTGAAAGTCAAACACATTCATACAAAGCTAATTGAATACCAAGAAAGTCTAATGAATTCAACAAAGCTAATTGAATCAAATGAAAGTCAAACACATTCAAACCAAGCTAATTGAATCAAATGAAAGTCAAACACATTCAAAAAAAGCTAATTGAATTTAATGTAAGTCAAACACATTTAAACAAAACTTTTTGAATCAAATGGAATTCAAATGCATTCAACAAAGCAAAATTAATCAAATGAAAGTCAAACACATTCAAACCAAGCTTTTTTAATCAAATGAAAGTCAAATGCATTGTACAAAGCTAATTGAATAAAACGAAAGTCAAACACATTCAATCAAAGATTTTTGAATCAAATTAAAGTCTAATGCATTCAACAAAGCTAATTGAATCAAATGAAAGTCAAATGCATTCTCCAAAGCTAATTGAATCAAATTAAAGTCAAACACATTCTAACAAAGCTAATTAAATCCATTCAAATCAAACACATTCAAACAAAGCTTTTTGAATCAAATGAAAGTCAAATGCATTCATCAAAGCTAATTGAATCGAACGAAAGTCAAACACATTCAAACAAACCTAATTGAATCCACTGAAAGTCAAACACATTTAATTAAAGCCTAATGCATTAAACAAAGCTAATTAAATCAAATGAAAGTCAAACACATTGAAACAAAGCTAATTGAATCAAATGAAAGTCAAACACATTCAAACCAAGTTTTTTGAATCAAATTAAAGTCAAATGCATTCAACAAAGCTAATTAAATCAAATAAAAGTCAAACACGTTCAAACAAAGCTTTTTGAATCAAATGAAAGTCAAATGCATTCAACAAAGCTAATTGAAGAAATGATAGTCAAACACAATCAACCAAAGGTTTTTTAATCAAATTAAAGTCTAATGCATTCAATAAAGCTAATTTAATTAAATGAAAGTCAAACACATACAAAAAAAGCGAATTGAATCAAATGAAAGTCAAACACATTCAAACAAGCTTTATGAATCAAATTTAAGTAAAATGCATCATACAAAGCTAATTAAATAAATTGAAAGTCAAACACATTCATACAAAGCTAATTGAATACCAAGAAAGTCTAATGAATTCAACAAAGCTAATTGAATCAAATGAAAGTCAAACACATTCAAACTAAGCTAATTGAATCAAATGAAAGTCAAACACATTCAACAAAGCTAATTGAATCTAATGTAAGTCAAACACATTTAAACAAAACTTTTTGAATCAAATGGAATTCAAATGCATTCAACAAAGCAAAATTAATCAAATGAAAGTCAAACACATTCAAACCAAGCTTTTTTAATCAAACGAAAGTCAAATGCATTGTACAAAGCTAATTGAATAAAACGAAAGTCAAACACATTCAATCAAAGCTTTTTGAATCAAATTAAAGTCTAATGCATTCAACAAAGCTAATTGAATCAAATGAAAGTCAAATGCATTCTCCAAAGCTAATTGAATCAAATTAAAGTCAAACACATTCTAACAAAGCTAATTAAATCAATTCAAAGTCAAACACATTCAAACAAAGCTTTTTGAATCAAATGAAAGTCAAATGCATTCATCAAAGCTAATTGAATCGAACGAAAGTCAAACACATTCAAACAAACCTAATTGAATCCACTGAAAGTCAAACACATTCAATTAAAGCCTAATGCATTAAACAAAGCTAATTAAATCAAATGAAAGTCAAACACATTCAAACAAAGCTAATTGAATCAAATAAAAGTCAAACACATTCAAACAAAGCTAATTGAATCAAATGAAAGTCTAACACATTCAAACCTAGTTTTTTTAATCAAATTAAAGTCAAATGCATTCAACAAAGCTAATTGAATCAAATGAAAGTCAAACACGTTCAAACAAAGCTAATTGAATCAAATGAAAGTCACACACATTCAAACAAAGCTTTTTAAATCAAATTAAAGTCTAATGCTTTCAACAAAGCTAATTGAATCAAATGAAAGTCAAATGCATTCTCCAAAGCTAATAGAATCTAATGAAAGTTAAGCACATTTGAATAAAACTTTTTGAATCAAATGAAAGTCAAATGCATTCAACAAAGCAAATTGAATCAAATGAAAGTCTAACACATTCAAACCAAGTTTTTTGAATCAAATTAAAGTCAAATGCATTCAACAAAGCTAATTGAATTAAATGAAAGTCAAACACGTTCAAACAAAGCTAATTGAATCAAATGAAAGTCAAACACATTCAAACCAAGTTTTTTGAATCAAATTAAAGTCAAATGCATTCAACAAAGCTAATTGAATCAAATGAAAGTCAAACACGTTCAAACAAAGCTAATTGAATCAAATGAAAGTCAAACACATTCAACAAAGCTAATTGAATCTAATGTAAGTCAAACACATTTAAACAAAACTTTTTGAATCAAATGGAATTCAAATGCATTCAACAAAGCAAAATTAATCAAATGAAAGTCAAACACATTCAAACCAAGCTTTTTTAATCAAATGAAAGTCAAATGCATTGTACAAAGCTAATTGAATAAAACGAAAGTCAAACACATTCAATCAAAGATTTTTGAATCAAATTAAAGTCTAATGCATTCAACAAAGCTAATTGAATCAAATGAAAGTCAAATGCATTCTCCAAAGCTAATTGAATCAAATTAAAGTCAAACACATTCTAACAAAGCTAATTAAATCCATTCAAAGTCAAACACATTCAAACAAAGCTTTTTGAATCAAATGAAAGTCAAATGCATTCATCAAAGCTAATTGAATCGAACGAAAGTCAAACACATTCAAACAAACCTAATTGAATCCACTGAAAGTCAAACACATTCAATTAAAGCCTAATGCATTAAACAAAGCTAATTAAATCAAATGAAAGTCAAACACATTCAAACAAAGCTAATTGAATCAAATGAAAGTCAAACACATTCAAACCAAGTTTTTTGAATCAAATTAAAGTCAAATGCATTCAACAAAGCTAATTGAATCAAAAGAAAGTCAAACACGTTCAAACAAAGCTAATTGAATCAAATGAAAGTCACACACATTCAAACAAAGCTTTTTAAATCAAATTAAAGTCTAATGCTTTCAACAAAGCTAATTGAATCAAATGAAAGTCAAACCCATTCAAACAACTATCTTTGAATAAAATGAATGTTAAATGCATTCTACAAAGCTAATCGAATCAATTGAAAGTCAAACAAATTCAAACAAAGCTAATTTAATCCAATGAAAGTCTAATGCATTCAGCAAAGCTAATTGAATCAAATTAAAGTCAAATACATTCAAACAAAGCTAATTAATTCAAATAAAAATCAGACACATTCGAACAAAGCTTTTTAAATCAAATGAAAGTTAAATGCACTCAACAAAGCTAATTTAATCAAATTGAAGTCAAATGCATTCTACAAAGCTTATTGAATCAAATGAAAGTCAAACACGTTCAAAAAAAGTTCATTGAATCCAATGAAAGTCAAACAAATTCAAATAAAGCTTTTTAAATCAAATTAAAGTCTAATGTATTCAACAAAGCTAATTGAATTAAATGAAAGTAAAACACATTCAAACAAAGCTAGTTGAATCAAATGAAAGTCAAATACATTCATACAAGCTTTATGAATCAAATGAAAGCCAAATGCATTCAACAATGCTAATTGAATCAAATGAAAGAAAAATGCATTCTACGAAGCTAATTGAATCAAATGTAAGTCAAACACATTCACACAAAACTTTTTAAATCAAATGAAAGTCAAATGCATTCAACAAAGCTAATTAAATAAAAAAAAGTCAAACACCATCAAACAAAGCTTATTGAATCCAATTAAACTCTAATGCATCCAACAAAGCTAATTTAATCAAATGAAAGTCAAATGCATTCTACAAAGCTAATTGAACACATTCAAACAAACCTAATTAAATCAAATAAAAGTCAAACACATTCAAACAAGCTTTATGAATCAAATTTAAGTAAAATGCATCATACAAAGCTAATTAAATAAATTGAAAGTCAAACACATTCATACAAAGCTAATTGAATACCAAGAAAGTCTAATGAATTCAACAAAGCTAATTGAATCAAATGAAAGTCAAACACATTCAAACTAAGCTAACTGAATCAAATGAAAGTCAAACACATTCAAACAAAGCTAATTGAATCTAATGTAAGTCAAACACATTTAAACAAAACTTTTTGAATCAAATGGAATTCAAATGCATTCAACAAAGCAAAATTAATCAAATGAAAGTCAAACACATTCAAACCAAGCTTTTTTAATCAAATGAAAGTCAAATGCATTGTACAAAGCTAATTGAATAAAACGAAAGTCAAACACATTCAATCAAAGATTTTTGAATCAAATTAAAGTCTAATGCATTCAACAAAGCTAATTGAATCAAATGAAAGTCAAATGCATTCTCCAAAGCTAATTGAATCAAATTAAAGTCAAACACATTCTAACAAAGCTAATTAAATCCATTCAAAGTCAAACACATTCAAACAAAGCTTTTTGAATCAAATGAAAGTCAAATGCATTCATCAAAGCTAATTGAATCGAACGAAAGTCAAACACATTCAAACAAACCTAATTGAATCCACTGAAAGTCAAACACATTCAATTAAAGCCTAATGCATTAAACAAAGCTAATTAAATCAAATGAAAGTCAAACACATTCAAACAAAGCTAATTGAATCAAATGAAAGTCAAACACATTCAAACCAAGTTTTTTGAATCAAATTAAAGTCAAATGCATTCAACAAAGCTAATTGAATCAAATGAAAGTCAAACACGTTCAAACAAAGCTAATTGAATCAAATGAAAGTCAAACACATTCAAACAAAGCTTTTTAAATCAAATTAAAGTCTAATGCTTTCAACAAAGCTAATTGAATCAAATGAAAGTCAAACCCATTCAAACAACTATCTTTAAATAAAATGAATGTTAAATGCATTCTACAAAGCTAATTGAATCAATTGAAAGTCAAACAAATTCAAACAAAGCTAATTTAATCCAATGAAAGTCTAATGCATTCAGCAAAGCTAATTGAATCAAGTTAAAGTCAAATACATTCAAACAAAGCTAATTAATTCAAATAAAAATCAGACACATTCGAACAAAGCTTTTTAAATCAAATGAAAGTTAAATGCACTCAACAAAGCTAATTTAATCAAATTGAAGTCAAATGCATTCTACAAAGCTTATTGAATCAAATGAAAGTCAAACACGTTCAAAAAAAAGTTCATTGAATCCAATGAAAGTCAAACAAATTCAAATAAAGCTTTTTAAATTAAATTAAAGTCTAATGTATTCAACAAAGCTAATTGAATTAAATGAAAGTAAAACACATTCAAACAAAGCTAGTTGAATCAAATGAAAGTGAAATACATTCAAACAAGCTTTATGAATCAAATGAAAGCCAAATGCATTCAACAATGCTAATTGAATCAAATGAAAGAAAAATGCATTCTACGAAGCTAATTGAATCAAATGTAAGTCAAACACATTCAAACAAAACTTTTTAAATCAAATGAAAGTCAAATGCATTCAACAAAGCTAATTAAAAAAAAAAAGTCAAACACCATCAAACAAAGCTTATTGAATCCAATTAAACTCTAATGCATCCAACAAAGCTAATTTAATCAAATGAAAGTCAAATGCATTCTACAAAGCTTATTGAACACATTCAAACAAACCTAAATAAATCAAATAAAAGTCAAACACATTCAAACAAAGCTTTTTGAATCAAATGAAAGTCAAATGCATTCAACAAAGCTATTTGAAGAAATGATAGTCAAACACAATCAACCAAAGCTTTTTGAATCAAATTAAAGTCTAATGCATTCAACAAAGCTAATTTAATCAAATGAAAGTAAAACACATACAAAAAAAGCGAATTGAATCAAATGAAAGTCAAACACATTCAAACAAGCTTTATGAATCAAAGTTAAGTAAAATGCATCATACAAAGCTAATTAAATCAATTGAAAGTCAAACACATTCATACAAAGCTAATTGAATACCAAGAAAGTCTAATGAATTCAACAAAGCTAATTGAATCAAATGAAAGTCAAACACATTCAAACTAAGCTAATTGAATCAAATGAAAGTCAAACACATTCAAACAAAGCTAATTGAATCTAATGTAAGTCAAACACATTTAAACAAAACTTTTTGAATCAAATGGAATTCAAATGCATTCAACAAAGCAAAATTAATCAAATGAAAGTCAAACACATTCAAACCAAGCTTTTTTAATCGAATGAAAGTCAAATGCATTGTACAAAGCTAATTGAATAAAACGAAAGTCAAACACATTCAATCAAAGCTTTTTTGAATCAAATTAAAGTCTAATGCATTCAACAAAGCTAATTGAATCAAATGAAAGTCAAATGCATTCTCCAAAGCTAATTGAATCAAATTAAAGTCAAACACATTCTAACAAAGCTAATTAAATCCATTCAAAGTCAAACACATTCAAACAAAGCTTTTTGAATCAAATGAAAGTCAAATGCATTCATCAAAGCTAATTGAATCGAACGAAAGTCAAACACATTCAAACAAACCTAATTGAATCCACTGAAAGTCAAACACATTCAATTAAAGCCTAATGCATTAAACAAAGCTAATTAAATCAAATGAAAGTCAAACACATTCAAACAAAGCTAATTGAATCAAATGAAAGTCAAACACATTCAAACCAAGTTTTTTGAATCAAATTAAAGTCAAATGCATTCAACAAAGCTAATTGAATCAAATGAAAGTCAAACACGTTCAAACAAAGCTAATTGAATCAAATGAAAGTCAAACACATTCAAACAAAGCTTTTTAAATCAAATTAAAGTCTAATGCTTTCAACAAAGCTAATTGAATCAAATGAAAGTCAAACCCATTCAAACAACTATCTTTGAATAAAATGAATGTTAAATGCATTCTACAAAGCTAATTGAATCAATTGAAAGTCAAACAAATTCAAACAAAGCTAATTTAATCCAATGAAAGTCTAATGCATTCAGCAAAGCTAATTGAATCAAGTTAAAGTCAAATACATTCAAACAAAGCTAATTAATTCAAATAAAAATCAGACACATTCGAACAAAGCTTTTTAAATCAAATGAAAGTTAAATGCACTCAACAAAGCTAATTTAATCAAATTGAAGTCAAATGCATTCTACAAAGCTTATTGAATCAAATGAAAGTCAAACACGTTCAAAAAAAGTTCATTGAATCCAATGAAAGTCAAACAAATTCAAATAAAGCTTTTTAAATTAAATTAAAGTCTAATGTATTCAACAAAGCTAATTGAATTAAATGAAAGTAAAACACATTCAAACAAAGCTAGTTGAATCAAATGAAAGTGAAATACATTCAAACAAGCTTTATGAATCAAATGAAAGCCAAATGCATTCAACAATGCTAATTGAATCAAATGAAAGAAAAATGCATTCTACGAAGCTAATTGAATCAAATGTAAGTCAAACACATTCAAACAAAACTTTTTAAATCAAATGAAAGTCAAATGCATTCAACAAAGCTAATTAAAAAAAAAAAGTCAAACACCATCAAACAAAGCTTATTGAATCCAATTAAACTCTAATGCATCCAACAAAGCTAATTTAATCAAATGAAAGTCAAATGCATTCTACAAAGCTTATTGAACACATTCAAACAAACCTAAATAAATCAAATAAAAGTCAAACACATTCAAACAAAGCTTTTTGAATCAAATGAAAGTCAAATGCATTCAACAAAGCTATTTGAAGAAATGATAGTCAAACACAATCAACCAAAGCTTTTTGAATCAAATTAAAGTCTAATGCATTCAACAAAGCTAATTTAATCAAATGAAAGTAAAACACATACAAAAAAAGCGAATTGAATCAAATGAAAGTCAAACACATTCAAACAAGCTTTATGAATCAAAGTTAAGTAAAATGCATCATACAAAGCTAATTAAATCAATTGAAAGTCAAACACATTCATACAAAGCTAATTGAATACCAAGAAAGTCTAATGAATTCAACAAAGCTAATTGAATCAAATGAAAGTCAAACACATTCAAACTAAGCTAATTGAATCAAATGAAAGTCAAACACATTCAAACAAAGCTAATTGAATCTAATGTAAGTCAAACACATTTAAACAAAACTTTTTGAATCAAATGGAATTCAAATGCATTCAACAAAGCAAAATTAATCAAATGAAAGTCAAACACATTCAAACCAAGCTTTTTTAATCGAATGAAAGTCAAATGCATTGTACAAAGCTAATTGAATAAAACGAAAGTCAAACACATTCAATCAAAGCTTTTTGAATCAAATTAAAGTCTAATGCATTCAACAAAGCTAATTGAATCAAATGAAAGTCAAATGCATTCTCCAAAGCTAATTGAATCAAATTAAAGTCAAACACATTCTAACAAAGCTAATTAAATCCATTGAAAGTCAAACACATTCAAACAAAGCTTCTTGAATCAAATGAAAGTCAAATGCATTCATCAAAGCTAATTGAATCGAATGAAAGTCAAACACATTCAAATAAACCTAATTGAATCCACTGAAAGTCAAACACATTCAATTAAAGCCTAATGCATTAAACAAAGCTAATTAAATCAAATGAAAGTCAAACACATTCAAACAAAGCTAATTGAATCAAATAAAAGTCAAACACATTGAAACAAAGCTAATTGAATCAAATGAAAGTCAAACACATTCAAACCAAGTTTTTTGAATCAAATTAAAGTCAAATGCATTCAACAAAGCTAATTGAATCAAATGAAAGTCAAACACGTTCAAACAAAGCTAATTGAATCAAATGAAAGTCACACACATTCAAACAAAGCTTTTTAAATCAAATTAAAGTCTAATGCATTCAACAAAGCTAATTGAATCAAATGAAAGTCAAATGCATTCTCCAAAGCTAATAGAATCTAATGAAAGTTAAGCACATTTGAATAAAACTTTTTGAATCAAATGAAAGTCAAATGCATTCAACAAAGCAAATTGAATCAAATGAAAGTCTAACACATTCAAACCAAGTTTTTTGAATCAAATTAAAGTCAAATGCATTCAACAAAGCTAATTGAATTAAATGAAAGTCAAACATGTTCAAACAAAGCTAATTGAATCAAATGAAAGTCAAACACATTCAAACAAAGGTTTTTGAATTAAATTAAAGTCTAATGCTTTCAACAAAGCTAATTGAATCAAATGAAAGTTAAACCCATTCAAACAACTATCTTTGAATAAAATTAATGTTAAATGCATTCTACAAAGCTAATTGAATCAATTGAAAGTCAAACAAATTCAAACAAAGCTAATTTAATCCAATGAAAGTCTAATGCATTCAGCAAAGCTAATTGAATCAAATTAAAGTCAAATACATTCAAACAAAGCTAATTAATTCAAATAAAAATCAGACACATTCGAACAAAGCTTTTTAAATCAAATGAAAGTTAAATGCACTCAACAAAGCTAATTTAATCAAATTGAAGTCAAATGCATTCTACAAAGCTTATTGAATCAAATGAAAGTCAAACACGTTCAAAAAAAGTTCATTGAATCCAATGAAAGTCAAACAAATTCAAATAAAGCTTTTTAAATCAAATTAAAGTCTAATGTATTCAACAAAGCTAATTGAATTAAATGAAAGTAAAACACATTCAAACAAAGCTAGTTGAATCAAATGAAAGTCAAATACATTCAAACTAGCTTGATGAATCAAATGAAAGCCAAATGCATTCAACAATGCTAATTGAATCAAATGAAAGAAAAATGCATTCTACGAAGCTAATTGAATCAAATGTAAGTCAAACACATTCAAACAAAACTTTTTAAATCAAATGAAAGTCAAATGCATTCAACAAAGCTAATTAAATAAAAAAAAGTCAAACACCATCAAACAAAGCTTATTGAATCCAATTAAACTCTAATGCATCCAACAAAGCTAATTTAATCAAATGAAAGTCAAATGCATTCTAACAAAGCTAATTGAACACATTCAAACAAACCTAATTAAATCAAATAAAAGTCAAACACATTCAAACAAGCTTTATGAATCAAATTTAAGTAAAATGCATCATACAAAGCTAATTAAATAAATTGAAAGTCAAACACATTCATACAAAGCTAATTGAATACCAAGAAAGTCTAATGAATTCAACAAAGCTAATTGAATCAAATGAAAGTCAAACACATTCAAACTAAGCTAATTGAATCAAATGAAAGTCAAACACATTCAAACAAAGCTAATTGAATCTAATGTAAGTCAAACACATTTAAACAAAACTTTTTGAATCAAATGGAATTCAAATGCATTCAACAAAGCAAAATTAATCAAATGAAAGTCAAACACATTCAAACCAAGCTTTTTTAATCAAATGAAAGTCAAATGCATTGTACAAAGCTAATTGAATAAAACGAAAGTCAAACACATTCAATCAAAGATTTTTGAATCAAATTAAAGTCTAATGCATTCAACAAAGCTAATTGAATCAAATGAAAGTCAAATGCATTCTCCAAAGCTAATTGAATCAAATTAAAGTCCAACACATTCTAACAAAGCTAATTAAATCCATTGAAAGTCAAACACATTCAAACAAAGCTTTTTGAATCAAATGAAAGTCAAATGCATTCATCAAAGCTAATTGAATCGAATGAAAGTCAAACACATTCAAACAAACCTAATTGAATCCACTGAAAGTCGAACACATTCAATTAAAGCCTAATGCATTAAACAAAGCAAATTAAATCAAAAGAAAGTCAAACACATTCAAACAAAGCTAATTGAATCAAATAAAAGTCAAACACATTGAAACAAAGCTAATTGAATCAAATGAAAGTCAAACACATTCAAACCAAGTTTTTTGAATCAAATTAATGTCAAATGCATTCAACAAAGCTAATTGAATCAAATGAAAGTCAAACACGTTCAAACAAAGCTAATTGAATCAAATGAAAGTCACACACATTCAAACAAAGGTTTTTAAATCAAATTAAAGTCTAATGCTTTCAACAAAGCTAATTGAATCAAACGAAAGTCAAACCCATTCAAACAACTATCTTTGAATAAAATGAATGTTAAATGCATTCTACAAAGCTAATTGAATCAATTGAAAGTCAAACAAATTCAAACAAAGCTAATTTAATCCAATGAAAGTCTAATGCATTCAGCAAAGCTAATTGAATCAAATTAAAGTCAAATACATTCAAACAAAGCTAATTAATTCAAATAAAAATCAGACACATTCGAACAAAGCTTTTTAAATCAAATGAAAGTTAAATGCACTCAACAAAGCTAATTTAATCAAATTGAAGTCAAATGCATTCTACAAAGCTTATTGAATCAAAATGAAAGTCAAACACGTTCAAAAAAAGTTCATTGAATCCAATGAAAGTCAAACAAATTCAAATAAAGCTTTTTAAATCAAATTAAAGTCTAATGTATTCAACAAAGCTAATTGAATTAAATGAAAGTAAAACACATTCAAACAAAGCTAGTTGAATCAAACGAAAGTCAAATACATTCAAACAAGCTTTATGAATCAAATGAAAGCCAAATGCATTCAACAATGCTAATTGAATCAAATGAAAGAAAAATGCATTCTACGAAGCTAATTGAATCAAATGTAAGTCAAACACATTCAAACAAAACTTTTTAAATCAAATGAAAGTCAAATGCATTCAACAAAGCTAATTAAATATAAAAAAAGTCAAACACCATCAAACAAAGCTTATTGAATCCAATTCAACTCTAATGCATCCAACAAAGCTAATTTAATCAAATGAAAGTCAAATGCATTCTACAAAGCTAATTGAACACATTCAAACAAACCTAATTAAATCAAATAAAAGTCAAACACATTCAAACAAAGCTTTTTGAATCAAATGAAAGTCAAATGCATTCAACAAAGCTATTTGAAGAAATGATAGTCAAACACAATCAACCAAAGCTTTTTGAATCAAATTAAAGTCTAATGCATTCAACAAAGCTAATTTAATCAAATGAAAGTAAAACACATACAAAAAAAAGCGAATTGAATCAAATGAAAGTCAAACACATTCAAACAAGCTTTATGAATCAAAGTTAAGTAAAATGCATCATACAAAGCTAATTAAATCAATTGAAAGTCAAACACATTCATACAAAGCTAATTGAATACCAAGAAAGTCTAATAAATTCAACAAAGCTAATTGAATCAAATGAAAGTCAAACACATTCAAACTAAGCTAATTGAATCAAATGAAAGTCAAACACATTCAAACAAAGCTAATTGAATCTAATGTAAGTCAAACACATTTAAACAAAACTTTTTGAATCAAATGGAATTCAAATGCATTCAACAAAGCAAAATTAATCAAATGAAAGTCAAACACATTCAAACCAAGCTTTTTTAATCGAATGAAAGTCAAATGCATTGTACAAAGCTAATTGAATAAAACGAAAGTCAAACACATTCAATCAAAGCTTTTTGAATCAAATTAAAGTCTAATGCATTCAACAAAGCTAATTGAATCAAATGAAAGTCAAATGCATTCTCCAAAGCTAATTGAATGAAATTAAAGTCAAACACATTCTAACAAAGCTAATTAAATCCATTGAAAGTCAAACACATTCAAACAAAGCTTTTTGAATCAAATGAAAGTCAAATGCATTCATCAAAGCTAATTGAATCGAATGAAAGTCAAACACATTCAAATAAACCTAATTGAATCCACTGAAAGTCAAACACATTCAATTAAAGCCTAATGCATTAAACAAAGCTAATTAAATCAAATGAAAGTCAAACACATTCAAACAAAGCTAATTGAATCAAATAAAAGTCAAACACATTGAAACAAAGCTAATTGAATCAAATGAACGTCAAACACATTCAAACCAAGTTTTTTTGAATCAAATTAAAGTCAAATGCATTCAACAAAGCTAATTGAATCAAATGAAAGTCAAACACGTTCAAACAAAGCTAATTGAATGAAATGAAAGTCACACACATTCAAACAAAGCTTTTTAAATCAAATTAAAGTCTAATGCATTCAACAAAGCTAATTGAATCAAATGAAAGTCAAATGCATTCTCCAAAGCTAATAGAAATCTAATGAAAGTTAAGCACATTTGAATAAAACTTTTTGAATCAAATGAAAGTCAAATGCATTCAACAAAGCAAATTGAATCAAATGAAAGTCTAACACATTCAAACCAAGTTTTTTGAATCAAATTAAAGTCAAATGCATTCAACAAAGCTAATTGAATTAAATGAAAGTCAAACACGTTCAAACAAAGCTAATTGAATCAAATGAAAGTCAAACACATTCAAACAAAGGTTTTTAAATTAAATTAAAGTCTAATGCTTTCAACAAAGCTAATTGAATCAAATGAAAGTTAAACCCATTCAAACAACTATCTTTGAATAAAATGAAATGTTAAATGCATTCTACAAAGCTAATTGAATCAATTGAAAGTCAAACAAAATTCAAACAAAGCTAATTTAATCCAATGAAAGTCTAATGCATTCAGCAAAGCTAATTGAATCAAATTAAAGTCAAATACATTCAAACAAAGCTAATTAATTCAAATAAAAATCAGACACATTCGAACAAAGCTTTTTTAAATCAAATGAAAGTTAAATGCACTCAAACAAAGCTAATTTAATCAAATTGAAGTCAAATGCATTCTACAAAGCTTATTGAATCAAACGAAAGTCAAAACACGTTCAAAAAAAGTTCATTGAATCCAATGAAAGTCAAACAAATTCAAATAAAGCTTTTTAAATCAAATTAAAGTCTAATGTATTCAACAAAGCTAATTGAATTAAATGAAAGTAAAACACATTCAAACAAAGCTAGTTGAATCAAATGAAAGTGAAATACATTCAAACAAGCTTTATGAATCAAATGAAAGCCAAATGCATTCAACAATGCTAATTGAATCAAATGAAAGAAAAATGCATTCTACGAAGCTAATTGAATCAAATGTAAGTCAAACACATTCAAACAAAACTTTTTAAATCAAAATGAAAGTCAAATGCATTCAACAAAGCTAATTAAATATAAAAAAAGTCAAACACCATCAAATAAAGCTTATTGAATCCAATTCAACTCTAATGCATCCAACAAAGCTAATTAATCAAATGAAAGTCAAATGCATTCTACAAAGCTAATTGAACACATTCAAACAAACCTAATTAAATCAAATAAAAGTCAAACACATTCAAACAAAGCTTTTTGAATCAAATGAAAGTCAAATGCATTCAACAAAGCTATTTGAAGAAATGAATAGTTAAACACAATCAACCAAAGCTTTTGAATCAAATTAAAGTCTAATGCATTCAACAAAGCTAATTTAATCAAATGAAAGTAAAACACATACAAAAAAAGCGAATTGATTCAAATGAAAGTCAAACACATTCAAACAAGCTTTATGAATCAAAGTTTAAGTAAAATGCATCATACAAACCTAATTAAAATCAATTGAAAGTCAAACACATTCATACAAAGCTAATTGAATACCAAAGAAAGTCTAATAAATTCAACAAAGCTAATTGAATCAAATGAAAGTCAAACACATTCAAACTAAGCTAATTGAATCAAATGAAAGTCAAACACATTCAAACAAAGCTAATTGAATCTAATGTAAGTCAAAACACATTTAAACAAAACTTTTTGAATCAAATGGAATTCAAATGCATTCAAACAAAGCAAAATTAATCAAATGAAAGTCAAACACATTCAAACCAAGCTTTTTTAATCGAATGAAAGTCAAATGCATTGTACAAAGCTAATTGAATAAAACGAAAGTCAAACACATTCAATCAAAGCTTTTTGAATCAAATTAAAGTCTAATGCATTCAACAAAGCTAATTGAATCAAATGAAAGTCAAATGCATACTCCAAAGCTAATTGAATGAAATTAAAGTCAAACACATTCTAACAAAGCTAATTAAATCCATTGAAAGTCAAACACATTCAAACAAAGCTTTTTGAATCAAATGAAAGTCAAATGCATTCATCAAAGCTAATTGAATCGAATGAAAGTCAAACACATTCAAATAAACCTAATTGAATCCACTGAAAGTCAAACACATTCAATTAAAGCCTAATGCATTAAACAAAGCTAATTAAATCAAATGAAAGTCAAACACATTCAAACAAAGCTAATTGAATCAAATAAAAGTCAAACACATTGAAACAAAGCTAATTGAATCAAATGAAAGTCAAACACATTCAAACCAAGTTTTTTGAATCAAATTAAAGTCAAATGCATTCAACAAAGCTAATTGAATCAAATGAAAGTCAAACACGTTCAAACAAAGCTAATTGAATGAAATGAAAGTCACACATTCAAACAAAGCTTTTTAAATCAAATTAAAGTCTAATGCATTCAACAAAGCTAATTGAATCAAATGAAAGTCAAATGCAAAGCTAATAGAATCTAATGAAAGTTAAGCACATTTGAATAAAACTTTTTGAATCAAATGAAAGTCAAATGCATTCAACAAAGCAAATTGAATCAAATGAAAGTCTAACACATTCAAACCAAGTTTTTTGAATCAAATTAAAGTCAAATGCATTCAACAAAGCTAATTGAATTAAATGAAAGTCAAACACGTTCAAACAAAGCTAATTGAATCAAATGAAAGTCACACACATTCAAACAAAGCTTTTTAAATCAAATTAAAGTCTAATGCTTTCAACGAAGCTAATTGAATCAAATGAAAGTCAAACCCATTCAAACAACTATCTTTGAATAAAACGAATGTTAAATGCATTCTACAAAGCTAATTGAATCAATTGAAAGTCAAACAAATTCAAACAAAGCTAATTTAATCCAATGAAAGTCTAATGCATTCAGCAAAGCTAATTGAATCAAATTAAAGTCAAATACATTCAAACAAAGCTAATTAATTCAAATAAAAATCAGACACATTCGAACAAAGCTTTTTAAATCAAATGAAAGTTAAATGCACTCAACAAAGCTAATTTAATCAAATTGAAGTCAAATGCATTCTACAAAGCTTATTGAATCAAATGAAAGTCAAACACGTTCAAAAAAAAGTTCATTGAATCCAATGAAAGTCAAACAATTCAAATAAAGCTTTTTAAATCAAATTAAAGTCTAATGTATTCAACAAAGCTAATTGAATTAAATGAAAGTAAAACACATTCAAACAAAGCTAGTTGAATCAAATGAAAGTCAAATACATTCAAACAAGCTTTATGAATCAAATGAAAGCCAAATGCATTCAACAATGCTAATTAAATCAAATGAAAGAAAAATGCATTCTACGAAGCTAATTGAATCAAATGTAAGTCAAACACATTCAAACAAAACTTTTTAAATCAAATGAAAGTCAAATGCATTCAACAAAGCTAATTAAATAAAAAAAAAGTCAAACACCATCAAACAAAGCTTATTGAATCCAATTAAACTCTAATGCATCCAACAAAGCTAATTTAATCAAATGAAAGTCAAATGCATTCTACAAAGCTAATTGAACACATTCAAACAGTCAAACACATTCAAACAAACCTAATTAAATCAAATAAAAGTCAAACACATTCAAACAAAGCTTTTTGAATCAAATGAAAGTCAAATGCATTCAACAAAGCTAATTGAAGAAATGATAGTCAAACACAATCAACCAAAGGTTTTTTAATCAAATTAAAGTCTAATGCATTCAACAAAGCTAATTTAATTAAATGAAAGTCAAACACATACAAAAAAAGCGAATTGAATCAAATGAAAGTCAAACACATTCAAACAAGCTTTATGAATCAAATTTAAGTAAAATGCATCATACAAAGCTAATTAAATAAATTGAAAGTCAAACACATTCATACAAAGCTAATTGAATACCAAGAAAGTCTAATGAATTCAACAAAGCTAATTGAATCAAATGAAAGTCAAACACATTCAAACCAAGCTAATTGAATCAAATGAAAGTCAAACACATTCAAAAAAAAGCTAATTGAATTTAATGTAAGTCAAACACATTTAAACAAAACTTTTTGAATCAAATGGAATTCAAATGCATTCAACAAAGCAAAATTAATCAAATGAAAGTCAAACACATTCAAACCAAGCTTTTTTAATCAAATGAAAGTCAAATGCATTGTACAAAGCTAATTGAATAAAACGAAAGTCAAACACATTCAATCAAAGATTTTTGAATCAAATTAAAGTCTAATGCATTCAACAAAGCTAATTGAATCAAATGAAAGTCAAATGCATTCTCCAAAGCTAATTGAATCAAATTAAAGTCAAACACATTCTAACAAAGCTAATTAAATCCATTCAAAGTCAAACACATTCAAACAAAGCTTTTTGAATCAAATGAAAGTCAAATGCATTCATCAAAGCTAATTGAATCGAACGAAAGTCAAAACACATTCAAACAAACCTAATTGAATCCACTGAAAGTCAAACACATTTAATTAAAGCCTAATGCATTAAACAAAGCTAATTAAATCAAATGAAAGTCAAACACATTGAAACAAAGCTAATTGAATCAAATGAAAGTCAAACACATTCAAACCAATTTTGAATCAAATTAAAGTCAAATGCATTCAACAAAGCTAATTAAATCAAATAAAAGTCAAACACGTTCAAAAAAAGCTTTTTGAATCAAATGAAAGTCAAATGCATTCAACAAAGCTAATTGAAGAAATGATAGTCAAACACAATCAACAAAGGTTTTTTAATCAAATTAAAGTCTAATGCATTCAATAAAGCTAATTTAATTAAATGAAAGTCAAACACATACAAAAAAAGCGAATTGAATCAAATGAAAGTCAAACACATTCAAACAAGCTTTATGAATCAAATTTAAGTAAAATGCATCATACAAAGCTAATTAAATAAATTGAAAGTCAACACATTCATACAAAGCTAATTGAATACCAAGAAAGTCTAATGAATTCAACAAAGCTAATTGAATCAAATGAAAGTCAAACACATTCAAACTAAGCTAATTGAATCAAATGAAAGTCAAACACATTCAACAAAGCTAATTGAATCTAATGTAAGTCAAACACATTTAAACAAAACTTTTTGAATCAAATGGAATTCAAATGCATTCAACAAAGCAAAATTAATCAAATGAAAGTCAACACATTCAAACCAAGCTTTTTTAATCAAACGAAAGTCAAATGCATTGTACAAAGCTAATTGAATAAAACGAAAGTCAAACATTCAATCAAAGCTTTTTGAATCAAATTAAAGTCTAATGCATTCAACAAAGCTAATTGAATCAAATGAAAGTCAAATGCATTCTCCAAAGCTAATTGAATCAAATTAAAGTCAAACACATTCTAACAAAGCTAATTAAATCAATTCAAAGTCAAACACATTCAAAAAAGCTTTTTGAATCAAATGAAAGTCAAATGCATTCATCAAAGCTAATTGAATCGAACGAAAGTCAAACACATTCAAACAAACCTAATTGAATCCACTGAAAGTCAAACACATTCAATTAAAGCCTAATGCATTAAACAAAGCTAATTAAATCAAATGAAAGTCAAACACATTCAAACAAAGCTAATTGAATCAAATAAAGTCAAACACATTCAAACAAAGCTAATTGAATCAAATGAAAGTCTAAACACATTCAAACCTAGTTTTTTAATCAAATTAAAGTCAAATGCATTCAACAAAGCTAATTGAATCAAATGAAAGTCAAACACGTTCAAAACAAAGCTAATTGAATCAAATGAAAGTCACACACATTCAAACAAAGCTTTTTAAATCAAATTAAAGTCTAATGCTTTCAACAAAGCTAATTGAATCAAATGAAAGTCAAATGCATTCTCCAAAGCTAATAGAATCTAATGAAAGTTAAGAATAAAATTTTGAATCAAATGAAAGTCAAATGCATTCAACAAAGCAAATTGAATCAAATGAAAGTCACACATTCAAACCAAGTTTTTTGAATCAAATTAAGTCAAATGCATTCAACAAAGCTAATTGAATTAAATGAAAGTCAAACACAAACAAAGCTAATTGAATCAAATGAAAGTCAAACACATTCAAACCAATTGAATCAAATTAAAGCATTCAACAAAGCTAATTGAATCAAATGAAAGTCAAACATTCAAACAAAGCTAATTGAATCAAATGAAAGTCAAACACATTCAACAAAGCTAATTGAATCTAATGTAAGTCAAACACATTTAAACAAAACTTTTGAATCAAATGGAATTCAAATGCATTCAACAAAGCAAAATTAATCAAATGAAAGTCAAACACATTCAAACCAAGCTTTTTAATCAAATGAAAGTCAAATGCATTGTACAAAGCTAATTGAATAAAACGAAAGTCAAACACATTCAATCAAAGATTTTTGAATCAAATTAAAGTCTAATGCATTCAACAAAGCTAATTGAATCAAATGAAAGTCAAATGCATTCTCCAAAGCTAATTGAATCAAATTAAAGTCAAACACATTCTAACAAAGCTAATTAAATCCATTCAAAGTCAAACACATTCAAACAAAGCTTTTTGAATCAAATGAAAGTCAAATGCATTCATCAAAGCTAATTGAATCGAACGAAAGTCAAACACATTCAAACAAACCTAATTGAATCCACTGAAAGTCAAACACATTCAATTAAAGCCTAATGCATTAAACAAAGCTAATTAAATCAAATGAAAGTCAAACACATTCAAACAAAGCTAATTGAATCAAATGAAAGTCAAACACATTCAAACCAAGTTTTTTGAATCAAATTAAAGTCAAATGCATTCAACAAAGCTAATTGAATCAAAAGAAAGTCAAACACGTTCAAACAAAGCTAATTGAATCAAATGAAAGTCACACACATTCAAACAAAGCTTTTAAATCAAATTAAAGTCTAATGCTTTCAACAAAGCTAATTGAATCAAAATGAAAGTCAAACCCATTCAAACAACTATCTTTGAATAAAATGAATGTTAAATGCATTCTACAAAGCTAATTGAATCAATTGAAAGTCAAACAAATTCAAACAAAGCTAATTTAATCCAATGAAAGTCTAATGCATTCAGCAAAGCTAATTGAATCAAATTAAAGTCAAATACATTCAAACAAAGCTAATTAATTCAAAAAAATCAGACACATTCGAACAAAGCTTTTTAAATCAAATGAAAGTTAAATGCACTCAACAAAGCTAATTTAATCAAATTGAAGTCAAATGCATTCTACAAAGCTTATTGAATCAAATGAAAGTCAAACACGTTCAAAAAAAGTTCATTGAATCCAATGAAAGTCAAACAAATTCAAATAAAGCTTTTTAAATCAAATTAAAGTCTAATGTATTCAACAAAGCTAATTGAATTAAATGAAAGTAAAACACATTCAAACAAAGCTAGTTGAATCAAATGAAAGTCAAATACATTCATACAAGCTTTATGAATCAAATGAAAGCCAAATGCATTCAACAATGCTAATTGAATCAAATGAAAGAAAAATGCATTCTACGAAGCTAATTGAATCAAATGTAAGTCAAACACATTCAACAAAACTTTTTAAATCAAATGAAAGTCAAATGCATTCAACAAAGCTAATTAAATAAAAAAAAGTCAAACACCATCAAACAAAGCTTATTGAATCCAATTAAACTCTAATGCATCCAACAAAGCTAATTTAATCAAATGAAAGTCAAATGCATTCTACAAAGCTAATTGAACACATTCAAACAAACCTAATTAAATCAAATAAAAGTCAAACACATTCAAACAAGCTTTATGAATCAAATTTAAGTAAAATGCATCATACAAAGCTAATTAAATAAATTGAAAGTCAAACACATTCATACAAAGCTAATTGAATACCAAGAAAGTCTAATGAATTCAACAAAGCTAATTGAATCAAATGAAAGTCAAACACATTCAAACTAAGCTAATTGAATCAAATGAAAGTCAAACACATTCAAACAAAGCTAATTGAATCTAATGTAAGTCAAACACATTTAAACAAAACTTTTTGAATCAAATGGAATTCAAATGCATTCAACAAAGCAAAATTAATCAAATGAAAGTCAAACACATTCAAACCAAGCTTTTTTAATCAAATGAAAGTCAAATGCATTGTACAAAGCTAATTGAATAAAACGAAAGTCAAACACATTCAATCAAAGATTTTTGAATCAAATTAAAAGTCTAATGCATTCAACAAAGCTAATTGAATCAAATGAAAGTCAAATGCATTCTCCAAAGCTAATTGAATCAAATTAAAGTCAAACACATTCTAACAAAGCTAATTAAATCCATTCAAAGTCAAACACATTCAAACAAAGCTTTTTGAATCAAATGAAAGTCAAATGCATTCATCAAAGCTAATTGAATCGAACGAAAGTCAAACACATTCAAACAAACCTAATTGAATCCACTGAAAGTCAAACACATTCAATTAAAGCCTAATGCATTAAACAAAGCTAATTAAATCAAATAAAGTCAAACACATTCAAACAAAGCTAATTGAATCAAATGAAAGTCAAACACATTCAAACCAAGTTTTTTGAATCAAATTAAAGTCAAATGCATTCAACAAAGCTAATTGAATCAAATGAAAGTCAAACACGTTCAAACAAAGCTAATTGAATCAAATGAAAGTCAAACACATTCAAACAAAGCTTTTTAAATCAAATTAAAGTCTAATGCTTTCAACAAAGCTAATTGAATCAAATGAAAGTCAAACCCATTCAAACAACTATCTTTAAATAAAATGAATGTTAAATGCATTCTACAAAGCTAATTGAATCAATTGAAAGTCAAACAAATTCAAACAAAGCTAATTTAATCCAATGAAAGTCTAATGCATTCAGCAAAGCTAATTGAATCAATTAAAGTCAAATACATTCAAACAAAGCTAATTAATTCAAATAAAAATCAGACACATTCGAACAAAGCTTTTTAAATCAAATGAAAGTTAAATGCACTCAACAAAGCTAATTTAATCAAATTGAAGTCAAATGCATTCTACAAAGCTTATTGAATCAAATGAAAGTCAAACACGTTCAAAAAAAGTTCATTGAATCCAATGAAAGTCAAACAAATTCAAATAAAGCTTTTTAAATTAAATTAAAGTCTAATGTATTCAACAAAGCTAATTGAATTAAATGAAAGTAAAACACATTCAAACAAAGCTAGTTGAATCAAATGAAAGTGAAATACATTCAAACAAGCTTTATGAATCAAATGAAAGCCAAATGCATTCAACAATGCTAATTGAATCAAATGAAAGAAAAATGCATTCTACGAAGCTAATTGAATCAAATGTAAGTCAAACACATTCAAACAAAACTTTTTAAATCAAATGAAAGTCAAATGCATTCAACAAAGCTAATTAAAAAAAAAAAAGTCAAACACCATCAAACAAAGCTTATTGAATCCAATTAAACTCTAATGCATCCAACAAAGCTAATTTAATCAAATGAAAGTCAAATGCATTCTACAAAGCTTATTGAACACATTCAAACAAACCTAAATAAATCAAATAAAAGTCAAACACATTCAAACAAAGCTTTTTGAATCAAATGAAAGTCAAATGCATTCAACAAAGCTATTTGAAGAAATGATAGTCAAACAAATCAACCAAAGCTTTTTGAATCAAATTAAAGTCTAATGCATTCAACAAAGCTAATTTAATCAAATGAAAGTAAAACACATACAAAAAAAGCGAATTGAATCAAATGAAAGTCAAACACATTCAAACAAGCTTTATGAATCAAAGTTAAGTAAAATGCATCATACAAAGCTAATTAAATCAATTGAAAGTCAAACACATTCATACAAAGCTAATTGAATACCAAGAAAGTCTAATGAATTCAACAAAGCTAATTGAATCAAATGAAAGTCAAACACATTCAAACTAAGCTAATTGAATCAAATGAAAGTCAAACACATTCAAACAAAGCTAATTGAATCTAATGTAAGTCAAACACATTTAAACAAAACTTTTTGAATCAAATGGAATTCAAATGCATTCAACAAAGCAAAATTAATCAAATGAAAGTCAAACACATTCAAACCAAGCTTTTTTAATCAAATGAAAGTCAAATGCATTGTACAAAGCTAATTGAATAAAACGAAAGTCAAACACATTCAATCAAAGCTTTTTGAATCAAATTAAAGTCTAATGCATTCAACAAAGCTAATTGAATCAAATGAAAGTCAAATGCATTCTCCAAAGCTAATTGAATCAAATTAAAGTCAAACACATTCTAACAAAGCTAATTAAATCCATTCAAAGTCAAACACATTCAAACAAAGCTTTTTGAATCAAATGAAAGTCAAATGCATTCATCAAAGCTAATTGAATCGAACGAAAGTCAAACACATTCAAACAAACCTAATTGAATCCACTGAAAGTCAAACACATTCAATTAAAGCCTAATGCATTAAACAAAGCTAATTAAATCAAATGAAAGTCAAACACATTCAAACAAAGCTAATTGAATCAAATGAAAGTCAAACACATTCAAACCAAGTTTTTTGAATCAAATTAAAGTCAAATGCATTCAACAAAGCTAATTGAATCAAATGAAAGTCAAACATTCAAACAAAGCTAATTGAATCAAATGAAAGTCAAACACATTCAAACAAAGCTTTTTAAATCAAATTAAAGTCTAATGCTTTCAACAAAGCTAATTGAATCAAATGAAAGTCAAACCCATTCAAACAACTATCTTTGAATAAAATGAATGTTAAATGCATTCTACAAAGCTAATTGAATCAATTGAAAGTCAAACAAATTCAAACAAAGCTAATTTAATCCAATGAAAGTCTAATGCATTCAGCAAAGCTAATTGAATCAATTAAAGTCAAATACATTCAAACAAAGCTAATTAATTCAAATAAAAATCAGACACATTCGAACAAAGCTTTTTAAATCAAATGAAAGTTAAATGCACTCAACAAAGCTAATTTAATCAAATTGAAGTCAAATGCATTCTACAAAGCTTATTGAATCAAATGAAAGTCAAACACGTTCAAAAAAAGTTCATTGAATCCAATGAAAGTCAAAACAAATTCAAATAAAGCTTTTTAAATTAAATTAAAGTCTAATGTATTCAACAAAGCTAATTGAATTAAATGAAAGTAAAACACATTCAAACAAAGCTAGTTGAATCAAATGAAAGTGAAATACATTCAAACAAGCTTTATGAATCAAATGAAAGCCAAATGCATTCAACAATGCTAATTGAATCAAATGAAAGAAAAATGCATTCTACGAAGCTAATTGAATCAAATGTAAGTCAAACACATTCAAACAAAACTTTTTAAATCAAATGAAAGTCAAATGCATTCAACAAAGCTAATTAAAAAAAAAAAAGTCAAACACCATCAAACAAAGCTTATTGAATCCAATTAAACTCTAATGCATCAACAAAGCTAATTTAATCAAATGAAAGTCAAATGCATTCTACAAAGCTTATTGAACACATTCAAACAAACCTAATAAATCAAAAAAAGTCAAACACATTCAAACAAAGCTTTTTGAATCAAATGAAAGTCAAATGCATTCAACAAAGCTAATTGAAGAAATGATAGTCAAACACAATCAACCAAAGCTTTTTGAATCAAATTAAAGTCTAATGCATTCAACAAAGCTAATTTAATCAAATGAAAGTCAAACACATACAAAAAAGCGAATTGAATCAAATGAAAGTCAAACACATTCAAACAAGCTTTATGAATCAAATTAAGTAAAATGCATCATACAAAGCTAATTAAATCAATTGAAAGTCAAACACATTCATACAAAGCTAATTGAATACCAAGAAAGTCTAATGAATTCAACAAAGCTAATTGAATCAAATGAAAGTCAAACACATTCAAACTAAGCTAATTGAATCAAATGAAAGTCAAACACATTCAAACAAAGCTAATTGAATCTAATGTAAGTCAAACACATTTAAACAAAACTTTTTGAATCAAATGGAATTCAAATGCATTCAACAAAGCAAAATTAATCAAATGAAAGTCAAACACATTCAAACCAAGCTTTTTTAATCGAATGAAAGTCAAATGCATTGTACAAAGCTAATTGAATAAAACGAAAGTCAAACACATTCAATCAAAGCTTTTTGAATCAAATTAAAGTCTAATGCATTCAACAAAGCTAATTGAATCAAATGAAAGTCAAATGCATTCTCCAAAGCTAATTGAATCAAATTAAAGTCAAACACATTCTAACAAAGCTAATTAAATCCATTGAAAGTCAAACACATTCAAACAAAGCTTTGAATCAAATGAAAGTCAAATGCATTCATCAAAGCTAATTGAATCGAATGAAAGTCAAACACATTCAAATAAACCTAATTGAATCCACTGAAAGTCAAACACATTCAATTAAAGCCTAATGCATTAAACAAAGCTAATTAAATCAAATGAAAGTCAAACACATTAAGCTAATTGAATCAAATAAAAGTCAAACACATTGAAACAAAGCTAATTGAATCAAAGAAAGTCAAACACATTCAAACCAAGTTTTTGAATCAAATTAAAGTCAAATGCATTCAACAAAGCTAATTGAATCAAATGAAAGTCAAACACGTTCAAACAAAGCTAATTGAATCAAATGAAAGTCAACACATTCAAACAAAGCTTTTTAAATCAAATTAAAGTCTAATGCATTCAACAAAGCTAATTGAATCAAATGAAAGTCAAATGCACAAAGCTAATAGAATCTAATGAAAAAGCACAAATTGAATCAAATAAAGTCAAACATTCAACAAAGCAAATTGAATCAAATGAAAGTCAAACACATTCAAACCAAGTTTTTTGAATCAAATTAAAGTCAAATGCATTCAACAAAGCTAATTGAATTAAATGAAAGTCAAACATGTTCAAACAAAGCTAATTGAATCAAATGAAAGTCAAACACATTCAAACAAAGGTTTTTGAATAAATTAAAGTCTAATGCTTTCAACAAAGCTAATGAATCAAATGAAAGTTAAACCCATTCAAACAACTATTTTGAATAAAATTAATGTTAAATGCATTCTACAAAGCTAATTGAATCAATTGAAAGTCAAACAAATTCAAACAAAGCTAATTTAATCCAATGAAAGTCTAATGCATTCAGCAAAGCTAATTGAATCAAATTAAAGTCAAATACATTCAAACAAAGCTAATTAATTCAAATAAAAATCAGACACATTCGAACAAAGCTTTTTAAATCAAATGAAAGTTAAATGCACTCAACAAAGCTAATTTAATCAAATTGAAGTCAAATGCATTCTACAAAGCTTATTGAATCAAATGAAAGTCAAACACGTTCAAAAAAAGTTCATTGAATCCAATGAAAGTCAAACAAATTCAAATAAAGCTTTTTAAATCAAATTAAAGTCTAATGTATTCAACAAAGCTAATTGAATTAAATGAAAGTAAAACACATTCAAACAAAGCTAGTTGAATCAAATGAAAGTCAAATACATTCAAACTAGCTTTATGAATCAAATGAAAGCCAAATGCATTCAACAATGCTAATTGAATCAAATGAAAGAAAAATGCATTCTACGAAGCTAATTGAATCAAATGTAAGTCAAACACATTCAAACAAAACTTTTTAAATCAAATGAAAGTCAAATGCATTCAACAAAGCTAATTAAATAAAAAAAAAGTCAAACACCATCAAACAAAAGCTTATTGAATCCAATTAAACTCTAATGCATCAACAAAGCTAATTTAATCAAATGAAAGTCAAATGCATTCTACAAAGCTAATTGAACACATTCAAACAAAAATTAAATCAAATAAAAGTCAAACACATTCAAACAAGCTTTATGAATCAAATTTAAGTAAAATGCATCATACAAAGCTAATTAAATAAATTGAAAGTCAAACACATTCATACAAAGCTAATTGAATACCAAGAAAGTCTAATGAATTCAACAAAGCTAATTGAATCAAATGAAAGTCAAACACATTCAAACTAAGCTAATTGAATCAAATGAAAGTCAAACACATTCAAACAAAGCTAATTGAATCTAATGTAAGTCAAACACATTTAAACAAAACTTTTTGAATCAAATGGAATTCAAATGCATTCAACAAAGCAAAATTAATCAAATGAAAGTCAAACACATTCAAACCAAGCTTTTTTAATCAAATGAAAGTCAAATGCATTGTAAAAGCTAATTGAATAAAACGAAAGTCAAACACATTCAATCAAAGATTTTTGAATCAAATTAAAGTCTAATGCATTCAACAAAGCTAATTGAATCAAATGAAAGTCAAATGCATTCTCCAAAGCTAATTGAATCAAATTAAAGTCAAACACATTCTAACAAAGCTAATTAAATCCATTGAAAGTCAAACACATTCAAACAAAGCTTTTTGAATCAAATGAAAGTCAAATGCATTCATCAAAGCTAATTGAATCGAATGAAAGTCAAACACATTCAACAAACCTAATTGAATCCACTGAAAGTCGAACACATTCAATTAAAGCCTAATGCATTAAACAAAGCTAATTAAATCAAAAGAAAGTCAAACACATTCAAACAAAGCTAATTGAATCAAATAAAAGTCAAACACATTGAAACAAAGCTAATTGAATCAAATGAAAGTCAAACACATTCAAACCAAGTTTTTTGAATCAAATTAAAGTCAAATGCATTCAACAAAGCTAATTGAATCAAATGAAAGTCAAACACGTTCAACAAAGCTAATTGAATCAAATGAAAGTTTCAAACAAAGGTTTTTAAATCAAATTAAAGTCTAATGCTTTCAACAAAGCTAATTGAATCAAACGAAAGTCAAACCCATTCAAACAACTATTTGAATAAAATGAATGTTAAATGCATTCTACAAAGCTAATTGAATCAATTGAAAGTCAAACAAATTCAAACAAAGCTAATTTAATCCAATGAAAGTCTAATGCATTCAGCAAAGCTAATTGAATCAAATTAAAGTCAAATACATTCAAACAAAGCTAATTAATTCAAATAAAAATCAGACACATTCGAACAAAGCTTTTTAAATCAAATGAAAGTTAAATGCACTCAACAAAGCTAATTTAATCAAATTGAAGTCAAATGCATTCTACAAAGCTTATTGAATCAAATGAAAGTCAAACACGTTCAAAAAAGTTCATTGAATCCAATGAAAGTCAAACAAATTCAAATAAAGCTTTTTAAATCAAATTAAAGTCTAATGTATTCAACAAAGCTAATTGAATTAAATGAAAGTAAAACACATTCAAACAAAGCTAGTTGAATCAAATGAAAGTCAAATACATTCAAACAAGCTTTATGAATCAAATGAAAGCCAAATGCATTCAACAATGCTAATTGAATCAAATGAAAGAAAAATGCATTCTACGAAGCTAATTGAATCAAATGTAAGTCAAACACATTCAAACAAAACTTTTTAAATCAAATGAAAGTCAAATGCATTCAACAAAGCTAATTAAATAAAAAAAAGTCAAACACCATCAAACAAAGCTTATTGAATCCAATTAAACTCTAATGCATCAACAAAGCTAATTTAATCAAATGAAAGTCAAATGCATTCTACAAAGCTAATTGAACACATTCAAACAAACCTAATTAAATCAAATAAAAGTCAAACACATTCAAACAAAGCTTTTTGAATCAAATGAAAGTCAAATGCATTCAACAAAGCTAATTGAAGAAATGATAGTCAAACACAATCAACCAAAGCTTTTTGAATCAAATTAAAGTCTAATGCATTCAACAAAGCTAATTTAATCAAATGAAAGTCAAACACATACAAAAAAAGCGAATTGAATCAAATGAAAGTCAAACACATTCAAACAAGCTTTATGAATCAAATTTAAGTAAAATGCATCATACAAAGCTAATTAAATCAATTGAAAGTCAAACACATTCATACAAAGCTAATTGAATACCAAGAAAGTCTAATGAATTCAACAAAGCTAATTGAATCAAATGAAAGTCAAACACATTCAAACTAAGCTAATTGAATCAAATGAAAGTCAAACACATTCAAACAAAGCTAATTGAATCTAATGTAAGTCAAACACATTTAAACAAAACTTTTTGAATCAAATGGAATTCAAATGCATTCAACAAAGCAAAATTAATCAAATGAAAGTCAAACACATTCAAACCAAGCTTTTTAATCAAATGAAAGTCAAATGCATTGTACAAAGCTAATTGAATAAAACGAAAGTCAAACACATTCAATCAAAGCTTTTTGAATCAAATTAAAGTCTAATGCATTCAACAAAGCTAATTGAATCAAATGAAAGTCAAATGCATTCTCCAAAGCTAATTGAATGAAATTAAAGTCAAACACATTCTAACAAAGCTAATTAAATCCATTGAAAGTCAAACACATTCAAACAAAGCTTTTTGAATCAAATGAAAGTCAAATGCATTCATCAAAGCTAATTGAATCGAATGAAAGTCAAACACATTGTGAATTGAAAGAAAGCCTAATGCATTAAACAAAGCTAATTAAATCAAATGAAAGTCAAACAAAGCTAATTGAATCAAATAAAGTCAAACACATTGAACAAAGCTAATTGAATCAAATGAAGTCAAACACATTTTTTTGAATCAAATAAAGTCAAATGCATTCAACAAAGCTAATTGAATCAAATGAAAGTCAAACATTCAAACAAAGCATGAAAGTCACACACATTCAAACAAAGCTTTTTAAATCAAATTAAAGTCTAATGCATTCAACAAAGCAATCAAATGAAAGTCAAAACAAAGCCAAGTTCAAAAATCAAATGAAAGTCAAATGCATTCAACAAAGCTAATTGAATCAAATGAAAGTCAAACACATTCAAACCAAGTTTTTTGAATCAAATTAAAGTCAAATGCATTCAACAAAGCTAATTGAATCAAATGAAAGTCAAACACGTTCAAACAAAGCTAATTGAATCAAATGAAAGTCAAACACATTCAAAACAAAGTTTTTAAATAAATTAAAGTCTAATGCTTTCAACAAAGCTAATTGAATCAAATGAAAGTTAAACCCATTCAAACAACTATCTTTGAATAAAATGAATGTTAAATGCATTCTACAAAGCTAATTGAATCAATTGAAAGTCAAACAAATTCAAACAAAGCTAATTTAATCCAATGAAAGTCTAATGCATTCAGCAAAGCTAATTGAATCAAATTAAAGTCAAATACATTCAAACAAAGCTAATTAATTCAAATAAAAATCAGACACATTCGAACAAAGCTTTTTAAATCAAATGAAAGTTAAATGCACTCAACAAAGCTAATTTAATCAAATTGAAGTCAAATGCATTCTACAAAGCTTATTGAATCAAATGAAAGTCAAAACACGTTCAAAAAAAGTTCATTGAATCCAATGAAAGTCAAACAAATTCAAATAAAGCTTTTTAAATCAAATTAAAGTCTAATGTATTCAACAAAGCTAATTGAATTAAATGAAAGTAAAAACATTCAAACAAAGCTAGTTGAATCAAATGAAAGTGAAATACATTCAAACAAGCTTTATGAATCAAATGAAAGCCAAATGCATTCAACAATGCTAATTGAATCAAATGAAAGAAAAATGCATTCTACGAAGCTAATTGAATCAAATGTAAGTCAAACACATTCAAACAAAACTTTTTAAATCAAATGAAAGTCAAATGCATTCAACAAAGCTAATTAAATAAAAAAAGTCAAACACCATCAAACAAAGCTTATTGAATCCAATTAAACTCTAATGCATTCAACAAAGCTAATTTAATCAAATGAAAGTCAAATGCATTCTACAAAGCTAATTGAACACATTCAAACAAACCTAATTAAATCAAATAAAAGTCAAACACATTCAAACAAAGCTTTTTGAATCAAATGAAAGTCAAATGCATTCAACAAAGCTAATTGAAGAAATGATAGTCAAACACAATCAACCAAAGCTTTTTGAATCAAATTAAAGTCTAATGCATTCAACAAAGCTAATTTAATCAAATGAAAGTAAAACACATACAAAAAAGCGAATTGATCAAATGAAAGTCAAACACATTCAAACAAGCTTTATGAATCAAATTTAAGTAAAATGCATCATACAAAGCTAATTAAATCAATTGAAAGTCAAACACATTCATACAAAGCTAATTGAATACCAAGAAAGTCTAATGAATTCAACAAAGCTAATTGAATCAAATGAAAGTCAAACACATTCAAACTAAGCTAATTGAATCAAATGAAAGTCAAACACATTCAAACAAAGCTAATTGAATCTAATGTAAGTCAAAACACATTTAAACAAAACTTTTTGAATCAAATGGAATTCAAATGCATTCAACAAAGCAAAATTAATCAAATGAAAGTCAAACACATTCAAACCAAGCTTTTTTAATCAAATGAAAGTCAAATGCATTGTACAAAGCTAATTGAATAAAACGAAAGTCAAACACATTCAATCAAAGCTTTTTGAATCAAATTAAAGTCTAATGCATTCAACAAAGCTAATTGAATCAAATGAAAGTCAAATGCATCTCCAAAGCTAATTGAATGAAATTAAAGTCAAACACATTCTAACAAAGCTAATTAAATCCATTGAAAGTCAAACACATTCAAACAAAGCTTTTTGAATCAAATGAAAGTCAAATGCATTCATCAAAGCTAATTGAATCGAATGAAAGTCAAACACATTCAAAAAACCTAATTGAATCCACTGAAAGTCAAACACATTCAATTAAAGCCTAATGCATTAAACAAAGCTAATTAAATCAAATGAAAGTCAAACACATTCAAACAAAGCTAATTGAATCAAATAAAAGTCAAACACATTGAAACAAAGCTAATTGAATCAAATGAAAGTCAAACACATTCAACCAAGTTTTTTGAATCAAATTAAAGTCAAATGCATTCAACAAAGCTAATTGAATCAAATGAAAGTCAAACACGAAAGCTAATTGAATCAAATGAAAGTCAAACACATTCAAACAAAGCTTTTAAATCAAATTAAAGTCTAATGCATTCAACAAAGCTAATTGAATCAAATGAAAGTCAAATGCATTCTCAAAGCTAATAGAATCCAACTTTTTGAATCAAATGAAAGTCAAATGCATTCAACAAAGCAAATTGAATCAAATGAAAGTCAAACACATTCAAACCAGTTTTTGAATCAAATTAAAGTCAAATGCATTCAACAAAGCTAATTGAATTAAATGAAAGTCAAACATGTTCAAACAAAGCTAATTGAATCAAATGAAAGTCAAACACATTCAAACAAATTGAATTAAATTAAAGTCTAATGCTTTCAACAAAGCTAATTGAATCAAATGAAAGTTAAACCCATTCAAACAACTATCTTTGAATAAAATTAATGTTAAATGCATTCTACAAAGCTAATTGAATCAATTGAAAGTCAAAACAAATTCAAACAAAGCTAATTTAATCCAATGAAAGTCTAATGCATTCAGCAAAGCTAATTGAATCAAATTAAGTCAAATACATTCAAACAAAGCTAATTAATTCAAATAAAAATCAGACACATTCGAACAAAGCTTTTTAAATCAAATGAAAGTTAAATGCACTCAACAAAGCTAATTTAATCAAATTGAAGTCAAATGCATTCTACAAAGCTTATTGAATCAAATGAAAGTCAAACACGTTCAAAAAAAAGTTCATTGAATCCAATGAAAGTCAAACAAATTCAAATAAAGCTTTTTAAATCAAATTAAAGTCTAATGTATTCAACAAAGCTAATTGAATTAAATGAAAGTAAAACACATTCAAACAAAGCTAGTTGAATCAAATGAAAGTCAAATACATTCAAACTAGCTTATGAATCAAATGAAAGCCAAATGCATTCAACAATGCTAATTGAATCAAATGAAAGAAAAATGCATTCTACGAAGCTAATTGAATCAAATGTAAGTCAAACACATTCAAAACAAACTTTTTAAATCAAATGAAAGTCAAATGCATTCAAACAAAGCTAATTAAATAAAAAAAAAGTCAAACACCATCAAACAAAGCTTATTGAATCCAATTAAACTCTAATGCATCCAACAAAGCTAATTTAATCAAATGAAAGTCAAATGCATTCTACAAAGCTAATTGAACACATTCAAACAAAAATTAAATCAAATAAAAGTCAAACACATTCAAACAAGCTTTATGAATCAAATTTAAGTAAAATGCATCATACAAAGCTAATTAAATAAATTGAAAGTCAAACACATTCATACAAAGCTAATTGAATACCAAGAAAGTCTAATGAATTCAACAAAGCTAATTGAATCAAATGAAAGTCAAACACATTCAAACTAAGCTAATTGAATCAAATGAAAGTCAAACACATTCAAACAAAGCTAATTGAATCTAATGTAAGTCAAACACATTTAAACAAAACTTTTTGAATCAAATGGAATTCAAATGCATTCAACAAAGCAAAATTAATCAAATGAAAGTCAAACACATTCAAACCAAGCTTTTTAATCAAATGAAAGTCAAATGCATTGTACAAAGCTAATTGAATAAAACGAAAGTCAAACACATTCAATCAAAGATTTTTGAATCAAATTAAAGTCTAATGCATTCAACAAAGCTAATTGAATCAAATGAAAGTCAAATGCATTCTCCAAAGCTAATTGAATCAAATTAAAGTCAAACACATTCTAACAAAGCTAATTAAATCCATTGAAAGTCAAACACATTCAAACAAAGCTTTTTGAATCAAATGAAAGTCAAATGCATTCATCAAAGCTAATTGAATCGAATGAAAGTCAAACACATTCAAACAAACCTAATTGAATCCACTGAAAGTCAACACATTCAATTAAAGCCTAATGCATTAAACAAAGCAAATTAAATCAAAAAAGTCAACACATTCAAACAAAGCTAATTGAATCAAATAAAAGTCAAACACATTGAAACAAAGCTAATTGAATCAAATGAAAGTCAAACACATTCAAACCAATTTTTGAATCAAATTAAGTCAAATGCATTCAACAAAGCTAATTGAATCAAATGAAAGTCAAACACGTTCAAACAAAGCTAATTGAATCAAATGAAAGTCAACACATTCAAACAAAGGTTTTTAAATCAAATTAAAGTCTAATGCTTTCAACAAAGCTAATTGAATCAAATGAAAGTCAAACCCATTCAAACAACTATTTTTGAATAAAATGAATGTTAAATGCATTCTACAAAGCTAATTGAATCAATTGAAAGTCAAACAAATTCAAACAAAGCTAATTTAATCCAATGAAAGTCTAATGCATTCAGCAAAGCTAATTGAATCAAATTAAAGTCAAATACATTCAAACAAAGCTAATTAATTCAAATAAAAATCAGACACATTCGAACAAAGCTTTTTAAATCAAATGAAAGTTAAATGCACTCAACAAAGCTAATTTAATCAAATTGAAGTCAAATGCATTCTACAAAGCTTATTGAATCAAATGAAAGTCAAACACGTTCAAAAAAAAGTTCATTGAATCCAATGAAAGTCAAACAAATTCAAATAAAGCTTTTTAAATCAAATTAAAGTCTAATGTATTCAACAAAGCTAATTGAATTAAATGAAAGTAAAACACATTCAAACAAAGCTAGTTGAATCAAATGAAAGTCAAATACATTCAAACAAGCTTTATGAATCAAATGAAAGCCAAATGCATTCAACAATGCTAATTGAATCAAATGAAAGAAAAATGCATTCTACGAAGCTAATTGAATCAAATGTAAGTCAAACACATTCAAACAAAACTTTTTAAATCAAATGAAAGTCAAATGCATTCAACAAAGCTAATTAATAAAAAAAAGTCAAAACACATCAAACAAAGCTTATTGAATCCAATTAAACTCTAATGCATCAACAAAGCTAATTTAATCAAATGAAAGTCAAATGCATTCTACAAAGCTAATTGAACACATTCAAACAAACCTAATTAAATCAAATAAAAGTCAAACACATTCAAACAAAGCTTTTTGAATCAAATGAAAGTCAAATGCATTCAACAAAGCTATTTGAAGAAATGATAGTCAAACACAATCAACCAAAGCTTTTTGAATCAAATTAAAGTCTAATGCATTCAACAAAGCTAATTTAATCAAATGAAAGTAAAACACATACAAAAAAAGCGAATTGAATCAAATGAAAGTCAAACACATTCAAACAAGCTTTATGAATCAAATTTAAGTAAAATGCATCATACAAAGCTAATTAAATCAATTGAAAGTCAAACACATTCATACAAAGCTAATTGAATACCAAGAAAGTCTAATGAATTCAACAAAGCTAATTGAATCAAATGAAAGTCAAACACATTCAAACTAAGCTAATTGAATCAAATGAAAGTCAAACACATTCAAACAAAGCTAATTGAATCTAATGTAAGTCAAACACATTTAAACAAAACTTTTTGAATCAAATGGAATTCAAATGCATTCAACAAAGCAAAATTAATCAAATGAAAGTCAAACACATTCAAACCAAGCTTTTTTAATCAAATGAAAGTCAAATGCATTGTACAAAGCTAATTGAATAAAACGAAAGTCAAACACATTCAATCAAAGCTTTTTGAATCAAATTAAAGTCTAATGCATTCAACAAAGCTAATTGAATCAAATGAAAGTCAAATGCATTCTCCAAAGCTAATTGAATCAAATTAAAGTCAAACACATTCTAACAAAGCTAATTAAATCCATTGAAAGTCAAACACATTCAAACAAAGCTTTTTGAATCAAATGAAAGTCAAATGCATTCATCAAAGCTAATTGAATCGAATGAAAGTCAAACACATTCAAACAAACCTAATTGAATCCACTGAAAGTCAAACACATTCAATTAAAGCCTAATGCATTAAACAAAGCTAATTAAATCAAATGAAAGTCAAACACATTCAAACAAAGCTAATTGAATCAAATAAAAGTCAAACACATTCAAACAAAGCTAATTGAATCAAATGAAGTCAAACACATTCAAACAAGTTTTTTGAATCAAATTAAAGTCAAATGCATTCAACAAAGCTAATTGAATCAAATGAAAGTCAAACACGTTCAAACAAAGCAAATGAAAGTACATTCAAACAAAGCTTTTTAAATCAAATTAAAGTCTAATGCATTCAACAAAGCTAATTGAATCAAATGAAAGTCAAATGAAGCCAAACAAACTTTTTGAATCAAATGAAATCAAATGCATTCAACAAAGCAAATTGAATCAAATAAAGTCAACACATTCAACCTTTTTGAATCAAATTAAAGTCAAATGCATTCAAAGCAAATGAAAGTCAAACAAACAAAGCTAATTGAATCAAATGAAAGTCAAACACATTCAAACAAAGAATGCTTTCAACAAAGCTAATTGAATCAAATGAAAGTTAAACCCATTCAAACAACTATCTTTGAATAAAATGAATGTTAAATGCATTCTACAAAGCTAATTGAATCAATTGAAAGTCAAACAAATTCAAACAAAGCTAATTTAATCCAATGAAAGTCTAATGCATTCAGCAAAGCTAATTGAATCAAATTAAAGTCAAATACATTCAAACAAAGCTAATTAATTCAAATAAAAATCAGACACATTCGAACAAAGCTTTTTAAATCAAATGAAAGTTAAATGCACTCAACAAAGCTAATTTAATCAAATTGAAGTCAAATGCATTCTACAAAGCTTATTGAATCAAATGAAAGTCAAACACGTTCAAAAAAAAGTTCATTGAATCCAATGAAAGTCAAACAAATTCAAATAAAGCTTTTTAAATCAAATTAAAGTCTAATGTATTCAACAAAGCTAATTGAATTAAATGAAAGTAAAACACATTCAAACAAAGCTAGTTGAATCAAATGAAAGTCAAATACATTCAAACAAGCTTTATGAATCAAATGAAAGCCAAATGCATTCAACAATGCTAATTGAATCAAATGAAAGAAAAATGCATTCTACGAAGCTAATTGAATCAAATGTAAGTCAAACACATTCAAACAAAACTTTTTAAATCAAATGAAAGTCAAATGCATTCAACAAAAGCTAATTAAAAAAAAAAAGTCAAACACCATCAAACAAAGCTTATTGAATCCAATTAAACTCTAATGCATCAACAAAGCTAATTTAATCAAATGAAAGTCAAATGCATTCTACAAAGGAACACATTCAAACAAACCTAATTAAATCAAATAAAAGTCAAACACATTCAAACAAAGCTTTTTGAATCAAATGAAAGTCAAATGCATTCAACAAAGCTAATTGAAGAAATGATAGTCAAACACAATCAACCAAAGCTTTTTGAATCAAATTAAAGTCTAATGCATTCAACAAAGCTAATTTAATCAAATGAAAGTAAAACACATACAAAAAAGCGAATTGAATCAAATGAAAGTCAAACACATTCAAACAAGCTTTATGAATCAAATTTAAGTAAAATGCATCATACAAAGCTAATTAAATCAATTGAAAGTCAAACACATTCATACAAAGCTAATTGAATACCAAGAAAGTCTAATGAATTCAACAAAGCTAATTGAATCAAATGAAAGTCAAACACATTCAAACTAAGCTAATTGAATCAAATGAAAGTCAAACACATTCAAACAAAGCTAATTGAATCTAATGTAAGTCAAACACATTTAACAAAACTTTTTGAATCAAATGGAATTCAAATGCATTCAACAAAGCAAAATTAATCAAATGAAAGTCAAACACATTCAAACCAAGCTTTTTTAATCAAATGAAAGTCAAATGCATTGTACAAAGCTAATTGAATAAAACGAAAGTCAAACACATTCAATCAAAGCTTTTTGAATCAAATTAAAGTCTAATGCATTCAACAAAGCTAATTGAATCAAATGAAAGTCAAATGCATTCTCCAAAGCTAATTGAATCAAATTAAAGTCAAACACATTCTAACAAAGCTAATTAAATCCATTGAAAGTCAAACACATTCAAACAAAGCTTTTTGAATCAAATGAAAGTCAAATGCATTCATCAAAGCTAATTGAATCGAATGAAAGTCAAAACATTCAAACAAACCTAATTGAATCCACTGAAAGTCAAACACATTCAATTAAAGCCTAATGCATTAAACAAAGCTAATTAAATCAAATGAAAGTCAAACACATTCAAACAAAGCTAATTGAAAGTATTAACAAAGCTAATTGAATCAAATGAAAGTCAAACACATTCAAACCAATTGAATCAAATTAAAGTCAAATGCATTCAACAAAGCTAATTGAATCAAATGAAAGTTCAAACAAAGCAAATGAAAGAAAGAAAATGCATTCAACAAAGCTAATTGAATTGAAAGTCAAAAAAACAATCAAACAAAAATCAAATGAAAGTCAAATTTTGAATCAAATGAAAGTCAACACATTCAAACCAAGTTTTTTGAATCAAATTAAAGTCAAATGCATTCAACAAAGCTAATTGAATTAAATGAAAGTCAAACATTCAAACAAAGCTAATTGAATCAAATGAAAGTCAACACATTCAAACAAAGCTTTTTAATCAAATTAAAGTCTAATGCTTTCAACAAAGCTAATTGAATCAAATGAAAGTCAAACCCATTCAAACAACTATTTTGAATAAAATGAATGTTAAATGCATTCTACAAAGCTAATTGAATCAATTGAAAGTCAAACAAATTCAAACAAAGCTAATTTAATCCAATGAAAGTCTAATGCATTCAGCAAAGCTAATTGAATCAAATTAAAGTCAAATACATTCAAACAAAGCTAATTAATTCAAATAAAAATCAGACACATTCGAACAAAGCTTTTTAAATCAAATGAAAGTTAAATGCACTCAACAAAGCTAATTTAATCAAATTGAAGTCAAATGCATTCTACAAAGCTTATTGAATCAAATGAAAGTCAAACACGTTCAAAAAAGTTCATTGAATCCAATGAAAGTCAAACAAATTCAAATAAAGCTTTTTAAATCAAATTAAAGTCTAATGTATTCAACAAAGCTAATTGAATTAAATGAAAGTAAAACACATTCAAACAAAGCTAGTTGAATCAAATGAAAGTCAAATACATTCAAACAAGCTTTATGAATCAAATGAAAGCCAAATGCATTCAACAATGCTAATTGAATCAAATGAAAGAAAAATGCATTCTACGAAGCTAATTGAATCAAATGTAAGTCAAACACATTCAAACAAAACTTTTTAAATCAAATGAAAGTCAAATGCATTCAACAAAGCTAATTAAATAAAAAAAAAAGTCAAACACCATCAAACAAAGCTTATTGAATCCAATTAAACTCTAATGCATCAACAAAGCTAATTTAATCAAATGAAAGTCAAATGCATTCTACAAAGCTAATTGTTCAAACAAAACCTAATTAAATCAAATAAAAGTCAAACACATTCAAACAAAGCTTTGAATCAAATGAAAGTCAAATGCATTCAACAAAGCTTTGAAGAAATGATAGTCAAACACAATCAACCAAATTTTTGAATCAAATTAAAGTCTAATGCATTCAACAAAGCTAATTTAATCAAATGAAAGTCAAACACATACAAAAAAAACGAATTGAATCAAATGAAAGTCAAACACATTCAAACAAGCTTTATGAATCAAATTTAGTAAAATGCATCATACAAAGCTAATTAAATCAATTGAAAGTCAAACAAATTCATACAAAGCTAATTGAATCCAAGAAAGTCTAATGAATTCACAAAGCTAATTGAATCAAATGAAAGTCAAACACATTCAAACTAAGCTAATTGAATCAAATGAAAGTCAAACACATTCAAACAAAGCTTGAATCTAATGTAAGTCAAACACATTTAAACAAAACTTTTTGAATCAAATGGAATTCAAATGCATTCAACAAAGCAAAATTAATCAAATGAAAGTCAAACACATTCAAACCAAGCTTTTTTAATCAAATGAAAGTCAAATGCATTGTACAAAGCTAATTGAATAAAACGAAAGTCAAACACATTCAATCAAAGCTTTTTGAATCAAATTAAAGTCTAATGCATTCAACAAAGCTAATTGAATCAAATGAAAGTCAAATGCATTCTCCAAAGCTAATTGAATAAATTAAAGTTAAACACATTCTAACAAAACTAATTAAATCCATTGAAAGTCAAACACATTCAAACAAAGCTTTTTGAATCAAATGAAAGTCAAATGCATTCATCAAAGCTAATTGAATCGAATGAAAGTCAAACACATTCAAACAAACCTAATTGAATCCACTGAAAGTCAAACACATTCAATTAAAGCCTAATGCATTAAACAAAGATAATTAAATCAAATGAAAGTCAAACACATTCAAACAAAGCTAATTGAATCAAATGAAAGTCAAACACATTCAAACAAGTTTTTTGAATCAAATTAAAGTCAAATGCATTCAACAAAGCTAATTGAATCAAATGAAAGTCAAACACGTTCAAACAAAGCTAATTGAATCAAATGAAAGTCAACACATTCAAACAAAGCTTTTTTAAATCAAATTAAAGTCTAATGCTTTCAACAAAGCTAATTGAAAAATTGAAAGTCAAACCCATTCAAACAACTATTTGAATAAAATGAATGTTAAATGCATTCAAAGCTAATTGAAAATTGAAAGTCAAACAAATTCAAACAAAGCTAATTTAATCCAATGAAAGTCTAATGCATTCAGCAAAGCTAATTGAATCAAATTAAAGTCAAATACATTCAAAGCTAATTAATTCAAATAAAAATCAACACATTCAACAAAGCTTTTTAAATCAAATGAAAGTTAAATGCACTCAACAAAGCTAATTTAATCAAATTGAAAGTCAAATGCATTATACAAAGCTTATTGAATCAAATGAAAGTCAAAACACGTTCAAAAAAAGTTCATTGAATCCAATGAAAGTCAAACAAATTCAAATAAAGCTTTTTAAATCAAATTAAAGTCTAATGTATTCAACAAAGCTAATTGAATTAAATGAAAGCATTCAAACAAAGCTAAATCAAATGAAAGTAAATACATTCAACAAGCTGAATCTAATGAAAGCCAAATGCATTCACAAGCTAATTGAATCAAATGAAAGAAAAATGCATTCTACGAAGCTAATTGAATCAAATGAAAGTCAAACACATTCAAACAAAAACTTTTTAAATCAAATTAAAGTCAAATGCATTCAACAAAGCAATCAAATGAATCAAATGCAACAAAGCTAATTGAATAAATTAAAGTCAAACACATTCAAACAAAGCGAAAGTCAAACACATTCAAACAAAGCTTTTTGAATCAAATGAAAGTCAAATGCATTCATCAAAGCTAATTGAATCAATGAAAGTCAAACACATTCAAACAACCTAATGAATTGAAAGTCAACACATTCAAATAAAGTCTAATGCATTAAACAAAGCTAATTAATCAAATGAAAGTCAAACACATTCAAACAAAGCTAATTGAATCAAATGAAAGTCAAACACATTCAAACCAAGTTTTTGAATCAAATAAAGTCAAATGCATTCAACAAAGCTAATTGAATCAAATGAAAGTCAAACACGTTCAAACAAAGCTAATTGAATCAAATGAAAGTCAAACACATTCAAACAAAGCTTTTTGAATCAAATTAAAGTCTAATGCTTTCAAAAAAGCTAATTGAATCAAATGAAAGTCAAACCCATTCAAACAACTATTTTTGAATAAAATGAATGTTAAATGCATTCTACAAAGCTAATTGAATCAATTGAAAGTCAAAAAAATTCAAACAAAGCTAATTTAATCCAATGAAAGTCTAATGCATTCAGCAAAGCTAATTGAATCAAATTAAAGTCAAATACATTCAAACAAAGCTAATTAATTCAAATAAAAATCAGACACATTCGAACAAAGCTTTTTTAAATCAAATGAAAGTTAAATGCACTCAACAAAGCTAATTTAATCAAATTGAAGTCAAATGCATTCTACAAAGCTTATTGAATCAAATGAAAGTCAAACACGTTCAAAAAAAAAGTTCATTGAATCCAATGAAAGTCAAACAAATTCAAATAAATCTTTTTAAATCAAATTAAAGTCTAATGTATTCAACAAAGCTAATTGAATTAAATGAAAGTAAAACACGTTCAAACAAAGCTAGTTGAATCAAATGAAAGTCAAATACATTCAAACAAGCTTTATGAATCAAATGAAAGCCAAATGCATTCAACAATGCTAATTGAATCAAAGAAAGAAATGCATTCTACGAAGCTAATTGAATCAAATGTAAGTCAAACACATTCAAACAAAACTTTTTTAAATCAAATGAAAGTCAAATGCATTCAACAAAGCTAATTAAATAAAAAAAAAAGTCAAACACCATCAAACAAAGCTTATTGAATCCAATTAAACTCTAATGCATTCAACAAAGCTAATTTAATCAAATGAAAGTCAAATGTACAAATAAATGAATCAAATAAAAGTCAAACACATTCAAAGTCAACACATTCAAACAAAGCTTTTTGAATCAAATGAAAGTCAAATGCATTCAACAAAGCTAATTGAAGAAATGATAGTCAAACACAATCAACCAAAGCTTTTTGAATCAAATTAAAGTCTAATGCATTCAACAAAGCTAATTTAATCAAATGAAAGTCAAACACATACAAAAAAAGCGAATTGAATCAAATGAAAGTCAAACACATTCAAACAAGCTTTATGAATCAAATTTAAGTAAAATGCATCATACAAAGCTAATTAAATCAATTGAAAGTCAAACACATTCATACAAAGCTAATTGAATACCAAGAAAGTCTAATGAATTCAAAGCTAATTGAATCAAATGAAAGTCAAACACATTCAAACTAAGCTAATTGAATCAAATGAAAGTCAAACACATTCAAACAAAGCTAATTGAATCTAATGTAAGTCAAACACATTTAAACAAAACTTTTTGAATCAAATGGAATTCAAATGCATTCAACAAAGCAAATTAATCAAATGAAAGTCAAACACATTCAAACCAAGCTTTTTTAATCAAATGAAAGTCAAATGCATTGTACAAAGCTAATTGAATAAAACGAAAGTCAAACACATTCAATCAAAGCTTTTTGAATCAAATTAAAGTCTAATGCATTCAACAAAGCTAATTGAATCAAATGAAAGTCAAATGCATTCTCCAAAGCTAATTGAATCAAATTAAAGTCAAACACATTCTAACAAAGCTAATTAAATCCATTGAAAGTCAAACACATTCAAACAAAGCTTTTTGAATCAAATGAAAGTCAAATGCATTCATCAAAGCTAATTGAATCGAATGAAAGTTAACACATTCAAACAAACCTAATTGAATCCACTGAAAGTCAAACACATTCAATTAAAGCCTAATGCATTAAACAAAGCTAATTAAATCAAATGAAAGTCAAACACATTCAAACAAAGCTAATTGAATCAAATAAAAGTCAAACACATTCAAACAAAGCTAATTGAATCAAATGAAAGTCAAACACATTCAAACAAAGTTTTTTGAATCAAATTAAAGTCAAATGCATTCAACAAAGCTAATTGAATCAATGAAAGAAAAATTGTCTCAAAAAGTTTGAATAAAATGAATGTTAAATGCATTCTACAAAGCTAATTGAATCAATTGAAAGTCAAACAAATTCAAACAAAGCTAATTTAATAATGAAAGTCTAATGCATTCAGCAAAGCTAATTGAATCAAATTAAAGTCAAATACATTCAAACAAAGCTAATTAATTCAAATAAAAATCAGACACATTCGAACAAAGCTTTTTAAATCAAATGAAAGTTAAATGCACTCAACAAAGCTAATTTAATCAAATTGAAGTCAAATGCATTCTACAAAGCTTATTGAATCAAATGAAAGTAAAACACGTTCAAAAAAAAGTTCATTGAATCCAATGAAAGTCAAACAAATTCAAATAAAGCTTTTTAAATCAAATTAAAGTCTAATGTATTCAACAAAGCTAATTGAATTAAATGAAAGTAAAACACGTTCAAACAAAGCTAGTTGAATCAAATGAAAGTCAAATACATTCAAACAAGCTTTATGAATCAAATGAAAGCCAAATGCATTCAACAATGCTAATTGAATCAAAGAAAGAAATGCATTCTACGAAGCTAATTGAATCAAATGTAAGTCAAACACAATCAAACAAACTTTTTAAATCAAATGAAAGTCAAATGCATTCAACAAAGCTAATTAAATAAAAAAAAAAGTCAAACACCATCAAACAAAGCTTATTGAATCCAATTAAACTCTAATGCATTCAACAAAGCTAATTTAATCAAATGAAAGTCAAATGCATTCTACAAAGCTAATGAATCAAATAAAAGTCAAACACATTCACAAAAACCTAATAAAATCAAATAAAAGTCAAACACATTCAAACAAAGCTTTTTTGAATCAAATGAAAGTCAAATGCATTCAACAAAGCTAATTGAAGAAATGATAGTCAAACACAATCAACCAAAGCTTTTTAAATCAAATTAAAGTCTAATGCATTCAACAAAGCTAATTTAATCAAATGAAAGTCAAACACATACAAAAAAAGCGAATTGAATCAAATGAAAGTCAAACACATTCAAACAAGCTTTATGAATCAAATTTAAGTAAAATGCATCATACAAAGCTAATTAAATCAATTGAAAGTCAAACACATTCATACAAAGCTAATTGAATACCAAGAAAGTCTAATGAATTCAACAAAGCTAATTGAATCAAATGAAAGTCAAACACATTCAAACTAAGCTAATTGATCAAATGAAAGTCAAACACATTCAAACAAAGCTAATTGAATCTAATGTAAGTCAAACACATTTAAAAAAACTTTTTGAATCAAATGGAATTCAAATGCATTCAACAAAGCAAAATTAATCAAATGAAAGTCAAACACATTCAAACCAAGCTTTTTTAATCAAATGAAAGTCAAATGCATTGTACAAAGCTAATTGAATAAAACGAAAGTCAAACACATTCAATCAAAGCTTTTTGAATCAAATTAAAGTCTAATGCATTCAACAAAGCTAATTGAATCAAATGAAAGTCAAATGCATTCTCCAAAGCTAATTGAATCAAATTAAAGTCAAACACATTCTAACAAAGCTAATTAAATCCATTGAAAGTCAAACACATTCAAACAAAGCTTTTTGAATCAAATGAAAGTCAAATGCATTCATCAAAGCTAATTGAATCGAATGAAAGTCAAACACATTCAAACAAACCTAATTGAATCCTTTGAAAGTCAAACACATTCAATTAAAGCCTAATGCATTAAACAAAGCTAATTAAATCAAATGAAAGTCAAACACATTCAAACAAAGCTAATTAATCAAATAAAATTCAAACACATTCAAACAAAGCTAATTGAATCAAATGAAAGTCAAACACATTCAAACAAGTTTTTTTGAATCAAATTAAAGTCTAATGCTTTCAACAAAGCTAATTGAATCAAATGAAAGTCAAACCCATTCAAACAACTATTTTGAATAAAATGAATGTTAAATGCATTCTACAAAGCTAATTGAATCAATTGAAAGTCAAACAAATTCAAACAAAGCTAATTTAATCCAATGAAAGTCTAATGCATTCAGCAAAGCTAATTGAATCAAATTAAAGTCAAATACATTCAAACAAAGCTAATTAATTCAAATAAAAATCAGACACATTCGAACAAAGCTTTTTAAATCAAATGAAAGTTAAATGCACTCAACAAAGCTAATTTAATCAAATTGAAGTCAAATGCATTCTACAAAGCTTATTGAATCAAATGAAAGTCAAACACGTTCAAAAAAAGTTCATTGAATCCAATGAAAGTCAAACAAATTCAAATAAAGCTTTTTAAATCAAATTAAAGTCTAATGTATTCAACAAAGCTAATTGAATTAAATGAAAGTAAAACACGTTCAAACAAAGCTAGTTGAATCAAATGAAAGTCAAATACATTCAAACAAGCTTTATGAATCAAATGAAAGCCAAATGCATTCAACAATGCTAATTGAATCAAATGAAAGAAAAATGCATTCTACGAAGCTAATTGAATCAAATGTAAGTCAAACACATTCAAACAAAACTTTTTAAATCAAATGAAAGTCAAATGCATTCAACAAAGCTAATTAAATAAAAAAAAAGTCAAACACCATCAAACAAAGCTTATTGAATCCAATTAAACTCTAATGCATTCAACAAAGCTAATTTAATCAAATGAAAGTCAAATGCATTCTACAAAGCTAATTGAATCAAATAAAAGTCAAACACATTCAAACAAACCTAATTAAATCAAATAAAAGTCAAACACATTCAAACAAAGCTTTTTGAATCAAATGAAAGTCAAATGCATTCAACAAAGCTAATTGAAGAAATGATAGTCAAACACAATCAACCAAAGCTTTTTGAATCAAATTAAAGTCTAATGCATTCAACAAAGCTAATTTAATCAAATGAAAGTCAAACACATACAAAAAAGCGAATTGAATCAAATGAAAGTCAAACACATTCAAACAAGCTTTATGAATCAAATTTAAGTAAAATGCATCATACAAAGCTAATTAAATCAATTGAAAGTCAAACACATTCATACAAAGCTAATTGAATACCAAGAAAGTCTAATGAATTCAACAAAGCTAATTGAATCAAATGAAAGTCAAACACATTCAAACTAAGCTAATTGAATCAAATGAAAGTCAAACACATTCAAACAAAGCTAATTGAATCTAATGTAAGTCAAACACATTTAAACAAAACTTTTTGAATCAAATGGAATTCAAATGCATTCAACAAAGCAAAATTAATCAAATGAAAGTCAAACACATTCAAACCAAGCTTTTTTTAATCAAATGAAAGTCAAATGCATTGTACAAAGCTAATTGAATAAAACGAAAGTCAAACACATTCAATCAAAGCTTTTTGAATCAAATTAAAGTCTAATGCATTCAACAAAGCTAATTGAATCAAATGAAAGTCAAATGCATTCTCAAAAGCTAATTGAATCAAATTAAAGTCAAACACATTTAACAAAGCTAATTAAATCCATTGAAAGTCAAAACACATTCAAACAAAGCTTTTTGAATCAAATGAAAGTCAAATGCATTCATCAAAGCTAATTGAATCGAATGAAAGTCAAACACATTCAAACAAACCTAATTGAATCCACTGAAAGTCAAACACATTCATTAAAGCCTAATGCATTAAACAAAGCTAATTAATCAAATGAAAGTCAAACACATTCAAACAAAGCTAATTGAATCAAATGAAAGTCAAACACATTCAAACCAAGTTTTTTGAATCAAATTAAAGTCAAATGCATTGCTCAAAGTTCAAACAAAGCTAATTGAATCAAAAAGTCAAACACGTTCAAACAAAGCTAATTGAATCAAATGAAAGTCAAAACACATTCAAAAAAGCTTTTTGAATCAAATTAAAGTCTAATGCTTTCAACAAAGCTAATTGAATCAAATGAAAGTCAAACCCATTCAAACAACTATTTTTGAATAAAATGAATGTTAAATGCATTCTACAAAGCTAATTAATCAATTGAAAGTCAAACAAAAAACAAAGCTAATTTAATCCAATGAAAGTCTAATGCATTCAGCAAAGCTAATTGAATCAAAGTTAAAGTCAAATACATTCAAACAAAGCTAATTAATTCAAATAAAAATCAGACACATTCGAACAAAGCTTTTTAAATCAAATGAAAGTTAAATGCACTCAACAAAGCTAATTTAATCAAATTGAAGTCAAATGCATTCTACAAAGCTTATTGAATCAAATGAAAGTCAAACACGTTCAAAAAAAGTTCATTGAATCCAATGAAAGTCAAACAAATTCAAATAAAGCTTTTTAAATTAAATTAAAGTCTAATGTATTCAACAAAGCTAATTGAATTAAATGAAAGTAAAACACATTCAAACAAAGCTAGTTGAATCAAATGAAAGTGAAATACATTCAAACAAGCTTTATGAATCAAATGAAAGCCAAATGCATTCAACAATGCTAATTGAATCAAATGAAAGAAAAATGCATTCTACGAAGCTAATTGAATCAAATGTAAGTCAAACACATTCAAACAAAACTTTTTAAATCAAATGAAAGTCAAATGCATTCAACAAAGCTAATTAAAAAAAAAAAAGTCAAACACCATCAAACAAAGCTTATTGAATCCAATTAAACTCTAATGCATCCAACAAAGCTAATTTAATCAAATGAAAGTCAAATGCATTCTACAAAGCTTATTGAACACATTCAAACAAACCTAAATAAATCAAATAAAAGTCAAACACATTCAAACAAAGCTTTTTGAATCAAATGAAAGTCAAATGCATTCAACAAAGCTATTTGAAGAAATGATAGTCAAACACAATCAACCAAAGCTTTTTGAATCAAATTAAAGTCTAATGCATTCAACAAAGCTAATTTAATCAAATGAAAGTAAAACACATACAAAAAAAGCGAATTGAATCAAATGAAAGTCAAACACATTCAAACAAGCTTTATGAATCAAAGTTAAGTAAAATGCATCATACAAAGCTAATTAAATCAATTGAAAGTCAAACACATTCATACAAAGCTAATTGAATACCAAGAAAGTCTAATGAATTCAACAAAGCTAATTGAATCAAATGAAAGTCAAACACATTCAAACTAAGCTAATTGAATCAAATGAAAGTCAAACACATTCAAACAAAGCTAATTGAATCTAATGTAAGTCAAACACATTTAAAACAAAACTTTTTGAATCAAATGGAATTCAAATGCATTCAACAAAGCAAAATTAATCAAATGAAAGTCAAACACATTCAAACCAAGCTTTTTTAATCGAATGAAAGTCAAATGCATTGTACAAAGCTAATTGAATAAAACGAAAGTCAAACACATTCAATCAAAGCTTTTTGAATCAAATTAAAGTCTAATGCATTCAACAAAGCTAATTGAATCAAATGAAAGTCAAATGCATTCTCCAAAGCTAATTGAATCAAATTAAAGTCAAACACATTCTAACAAAGCTAATTAAAATCCATTCAAAGTCAAACACATTCAAACAAAGCTTTTTGAATCAAATGAAAGTCAAATGCATTCATCAAAGCTAATTGAATCGAACGAAAGTCAAACACATTCAAACAAACCTAATTGAATCCACTGAAAGTCAAACACATTCAATTAAAGCCTAATGCATTAAACAAAGCTAATTAAATCAAATGAAAGTCAAACACATTCAAACAAAGCTAATTGAATCAAATGAAAGTCAAACACATTCAAACCAAGTTTTTTGAATCAAATTAAAGTCAAATGCATTCAACAAAGCTAATTGAATCAAATGAAAGTCAAACACGTTCAAACAAAGCTAATTGAATCAAATGAAAGTCAAACACATTCAAACAAAGCTTTTTAAATCAAATTAAAGTCTAATGCTTTCAACAAAGCTAATTGAATCAAATGAAAGTCAAACCCATTCAAACAACTATCTTTGAATAAAATGAATGTTAAATGCATTCTACAAAGCTAATTGAATCAATTGAAAGTCAAACAAATTCAAACAAAGCTAATTTAATCCAATGAAAGTCTAATGCATTCAGCAAAGCTAATTGAATCAAGTTAAAGTCAAATACATTCAAACAAAGCTAATTAATTCAAATAAAAATCAGACACATTCGAACAAAGCTTTTTTAAATCAAATGAAAGTTAAATGCACTCAACAAAGCTAATTTAATCAAATTGAAGTCAAATGCATTCTACAAAGCTTATTGAATCAAATGAAAGTCAAACACGTTCAAAAAAAGTTCATTGAATCCAATGAAAGTCAAACAAATTCAAATAAAGCTTTTTAAAATTAAATTAAAGTCTAATGTATTCAACAAAGCTAATTGAATTAAATGAAAGTAAAACACATTCAAACAAAGCTAGTTGAATCAAATGAAAGTGAAATACATTCAAACAAGCTTTATGAATCAAATGAAAGCCAAATGCATTCAACAATGCTAATTGAATCAAATGAAAGAAAAATGCATTCTACGAAGCTAATTGAATCAAATGTAAGTCAAACACATTCAAACAAAACTTTTTAAATCAAATGAAAGTCAAATGCATTCAACAAAGCTAATTAAAAAAAAAAAGTCAAACACCATCAAACAAAGCTTATTGAATCCAATTAAACTCTAATGCATCCAACAAAGCTAATTTAATCAAATGAAAGTCAAATGCATTCTACAAAGCTTATTGAACACATTCAAACAAACCTAAATAAATCAAATAAAAGTCAAACACATTCAAACAAAGCTTTTTGAATCAAATGAAAGTCAAATGCATTCAACAAAGCTATTTGAAGAAATGATAGTCAAACACAATCAACCAAAGCTTTTTGAATCAAATTAAAGTCTAATGCATTCAACAAAGCTAATTTAATCAAATGAAAGTAAAACACATACAAAAAAAGCGAATTGAATCAAATGAAAGTCAAACACATTCAAACAAGCTTTATGAATCAAAGTTAAGTAAAATGCATCATACAAAGCTAATTAAATCAATTGAAAGTCAAACACATTCATACAAAGCTAATTGAATACCAAGAAAGTCTAATGAATTCAACAAAGCTAATTGAATCAAATGAAAGTCAAACACATTCAAACTAAGCTAATTGAATCAAATGAAAGTCAAACACATTCAAACAAAGCTAATTGAATCTAATGTAAGTCAAACACATTTAAACAAAACTTTTTGAATCAAATGGAATTCAAATGCATTCAACAAAGCAAAATTAATCAAATGAAAGTCAAACACATTCAAACCAAGCTTTTTTAATCGAATGAAAGTCAAATGCATTGTACAAAGCTAATTGAATAAAACGAAAGTCAAACACATTCAATCAAAGCTTTTTGAATCAAATTAAAGTCTAATGCATTCAACAAAGCTAATTGAATCAAATGAAAGTCAAATGCATTCTCCAAAGCTAATTGAATCAAATTAAAGTCAAACACATTCTAACAAAGCTAATTAAATCCATTGAAAGTCAAACACATTCAAACAAAGCTTCTTGAATCAAATGAAAGTCAAATGCATTCATCAAAGCTAATTGAATCGAATGAAAGTCAAACACATTCAAATAAACCTAATTGAATCCACTGAAAGTCAAACACATTCAATTAAAGCCTAATGCATTAAACAAAGCTAATTAAATCAAATGAAAGTCAAACACATTCAAACAAAGCTAATTGAATCAAATAAAAGTCAAACACATTGAAACAAAGCTAATTGAATCAAATGAAAGTCAAACACATTCAAACCAAGTTTTTTGAATCAAATTAAAGTCAAATGCATTCAACAAAGCTAATTGAATCAAATGAAAGTCAAACACGTTCAAACAAAGCTAATTGAATCAAATGAAAGTCACACACATTCAAACAAAGCTTTTTAAATCAAATTAAAGTCTAATGCATTCAACAAAGCTAATTGAATCAAATGAAAGTCAAATGCATTCTCCAAAGCTAATAGAATCTAATGAAAGTTAAGCACATTTGAATAAAACTTTTTGAATCAAATGAAAGTCAAATGCATTCAACAAAGCAAATTGAATCAAATGAAAGTCTAACACATTCAAACCAAGTTTTTTGAATCAAATTAAAGTCAAATGCATTCAACAAAGCTAATTGAATTAAATGAAAGTCAAACATGTTCAAACAAAGCTAATTGAATCAAATGAAAGTCAAACACATTCAAACAAAGGTTTTTGAATTAAATTAAAGTCTAATGCTTTCAACAAAGCTAATTGAATCAAATGAAAGTTAAACCCATTCAAACAACTATCTTTGAATAAAATTAATGTTAAATGCATTCTACAAAGCTAATTGAATCAATTGAAAGTCAAACAAATTCAAACAAAGCTAATTTAATCCAATGAAAGTCTAATGCATTCAGCAAAGCTAATTGAATCAAATTAAAGTCAAATACATTCAAACAAAGCTAATTAATTCAAATAAAAATCAGACACATTCGAACAAAGCTTTTTAAATCAAATGAAAGTTAAATGCACTCAACAAAGCTAATTTAATCAAATTGAAGTCAAATGCATTCTACAAAGCTTATTGAATCAAATGAAAGTCAAACACGTTCAAAAAAAAGTTCATTGAATCCAATGAAAGTCAAACAAATTCAAATAAAGCTTTTTAAATCAAATTAAAGTCTAATGTATTCAACAAAGCTAATTGAATTAAATGAAAGTAAAACACATTCAAACAAAGCTAGTTGAATCAAATGAAAGTCAAATACATTCAAACTAGCTTGATGAATCAAATGAAAGCCAAATGCATTCAACAATGCTAATTGAATCAAATGAAAGAAAAATGCATTCTACGAAGCTAATTGAATCAAATGTAAGTCAAACACATTCAAACAAAACTTTTTAAATCAAATGAAAGTCAAATGCATTCAACAAAGCTAATTAAATAAAAAAAAGTCAAACACCATCAAACAAAGCTTATTGAATCCAATTAAACTCTAATGCATCCAACAAAGCTAATTTAATCAAATGAAAGTCAAATGCATTCTACAAAGCTAATTGAACACATTCAAACAAACCTAATTAAATCAAATAAAAGTCAAACACATTCAAACAAGCTTTATGAATCAAATTTAAGTAAAATGCATCATACAAAGCTAATTAAATAAATTGAAAGTCAAACACATTCATACAAAGCTAATTGAATACCAAGAAAGTCTAATGAATTCAACAAAGCTAATTGAATCAAATGAAAGTCAAACACATTCAAACTAAGCTAATTGAATCAAATGAAAGTCAAACACATTCAAACAAAGCTAATTGAATCTAATGTAAGTCAAACACATTTAAACAAAACTTTTTGAATCAAATGGAATTCAAATGCATTCAACAAAGCAAAATTAATCAAATGAAAGTCAAACACATTCAAACCAAGCTTTTTTAATCAAATGAAAGTCAAATGCATTGTACAAAGCTAATTGAATAAAACGAAAGTCAAACACATTCAATCAAAGATTTTTGAATCAAATTAAAGTCTAATGCATTCAACAAAGCTAATTGAATCAAATGAAAGTCAAATGCATTCTCCAAAGCTAATTGAATCAAATTAAAGTCCAACACATTCTAACAAAGCTAATTAAATCCATTGAAAGTCAAACACATTCAAACAAAGCTTTTTGAATCAAATGAAAGTCAAATGCATTCATCAAAGCTAATTGAATCGAATGAAAGTCAAACACATTCAAACAAACCTAATTGAATCCACTGAAAGTCGAACACATTCAATTAAAGCCTAATGCATTAAACAAAGCAAATTAAATCAAAAGAAAGTCAAACACATTCAAACAAAGCTAATTGAATCAAATAAAAGTCAAACACATTGAAACAAAGCTAATTGAATCAAATGAAAGTCAAACACATTCAAACCAAGTTTTTTGAATCAAATTAATGTCAAATGCATTCAACAAAGCTAATTGAATCAAATGAAAGTCAAACACGTTCAAACAAAGCTAATTGAATCAAATGAAAGTCACACACATTCAAACAAAGGTTTTTAAATCAAATTAAAGTCTAATGCTTTCAACAAAGCTAATTGAATCAAACGAAAGTCAAACCCATTCAAACAACTATCTTTGAATAAAATGAATGTTAAATGCATTCTACAAAGCTAATTGAATCAATTGAAAGTCAAACAAATTCAAACAAAGCTAATTTAATCCAATGAAAGTCTAATGCATTCAGCAAAGCTAATTGAATCAAATTAAAGTCAAATACATTCAAACAAAGCTAATTAATTCAAATAAAAATCAGACACATTCGAACAAAGCTTTTTAAATCAAATGAAAGTTAAATGCACTCAACAAAGCTAATTTAATCAAATTGAAGTCAAATGCATTCTACAAAGCTTATTGAATCAAATGAAAGTCAAACACGTTCAAAAAAAAGTTCATTGAATCCAATGAAAGTCAAACAAATTCAAATAAAGCTTTTTAAATCAAATTAAAGTCTAATGTATTCAACAAAGCTAATTGAATTAAATGAAAGTAAAACACATTCAAACAAAGCTAGTTGAATCAAACGAAAGTCAAATACATTCAAACAAGCTTTATGAATCAAATGAAAGCCAAATGCATTCAACAATGCTAATTGAATCAAATGAAAGAAAAATGCATTCTACGAAGCTAATTGAATCAAATGTAAGTCAAACACATTCAAACAAAACTTTTTAAATCAAATGAAAGTCAAATGCATTCAACAAAGCTAATTAAATATAAAAAAAGTCAAACACCATCAAACAAAGCTTATTGAATCCAATTCAACTCTAATGCATCCAACAAAGCTAATTTAATCAAATGAAAGTCAAATGCATTCTACAAAGCTAATTGAACACATTCAAACAAACCTAATTAAATCAAATAAAAGTCAAACACATTCAAACAAAGCTTTTTGAATCAAATGAAAGTCAAATGCATTCAACAAAGCTATTTGAAGAAATGATAGTCAAACACAATCAACCAAAGCTTTTTGAATCAAATTAAAGTCTAATGCATTCAACAAAGCTAATTTAATCAAATGAAAGTAAAACACATACAAAAAAAGCGAATTGAATCAAATGAAAGTCAAACACATTCAAACAAGCTTTATGAATCAAAGTTAAGTAAAATGCATCATACAAAGCTAATTAAATCAATTGAAAGTCAAACACATTCATACAAAGCTAATTGAATACCAAGAAAGTCTAATAAATTCAACAAAGCTAATTGAATCAAATGAAAGTCAAACACATTCAAACTAAGCTAATTGAATCAAATGAAAGTCAAACACATTCAAACAAAGCTAATTGAATCTAATGTAAGTCAAACACATTTAAACAAAACTTTTTGAATCAAATGGAATTCAAATGCATTCAACAAAGCAAAATTAATCAAATGAAAGTCAAACACATTCAAACCAAGCTTTTTTAATCGAATGAAAGTCAAATGCATTGTACAAAGCTAATTGAATAAAACGAAAGTCAAACACATTCAATCAAAGCTTTTTGAATCAAATTAAAGTCTAATGCATTCAACAAAGCTAATTGAATCAAATGAAAGTCAAATGCATTCTCCAAAGCTAATTGAATGAAATTAAAGTCAAACACATTCTAACAAAGCTAATTAAATCCATTGAAAGTCAAACACATTCAAACAAAGCTTTTTGAATCAAATGAAAGTCAAATGCATTCATCAAAGCTAATTGAATCGAATGAAAGTCAAACACATTCAAATAAACCTAATTGAATCCACTGAAAGTCAAACACATTCAATTAAAGCCTAATGCATTAAACAAAGCTAATTAAATCAAATGAAAGTCAAACACATTCAAACAAAGCTAATTGAATCAAATAAAAGTCAAACACATTGAAACAAAGCTAATTGAATCAAATGAACGTCAAACACATTCAAACCAAGTTTTTTGAATCAAATTAAAGTCAAATGCATTCAACAAAGCTAATTGAATCAAATGAAAGTCAAACACGTTCAAACAAAGCTAATTGAATGAAATGAAAGTCACACACATTCAAACAAAGCTTTTTAAATCAAATTAAAGTCTAATGCATTCAACAAAGCTAATTGAATCAAATGAAAGTCAAATGCATTCTCCAAAGCTAATAGAATCTAATGAAAGTTAAGCACATTTGAATAAAACTTTTTGAATCAAATGAAAGTCAAATGCATTCAACAAAGCAAATTGAATCAAATGAAAGTCTAACACATTCAAACCAAGTTTTTTGAATCAAATTAAAGTCAAATGCATTCAACAAAGCTAATTGAATTAAATGAAAGTCAAACACGTTCAAACAAAGCTAATTGAATCAAATGAAAGTCAAACACATTCAAACAAAGGTTTTTTAAATTAAATTAAAGTCTAATGCTTTCAACAAAGCTAATTGAATCAAATGAAAGTTAAACCCATTCAAACAACTATCTTTGAATAAAATGAATGTTAAATGCATTCTACAAAGCTAATTGAATCAATTGAAAGTCAAACAAATTCAAACAAAGCTAATTTAATCCAATGAAAGTCTAATGCATTCAGCAAAGCTAATTGAATCAAATTAAAGTCAAATACATTCAAACAAAGCTAATTAATTCAAATAAAAATCAGACACATTCGAACAAAGCTTTTTAAATCAAATGAAAGTTAAATGCACTCAACAAAGCTAATTTAATCAAATTGAAGTCAAATGCATTCTACAAAGCTTATTGAATCAAACGAAAGTCAAACACGTTCAAAAAAAGTTCATTGAATCCAATGAAAGTCAAACAAATTCAAATAAAGCTTTTTAAATCAAATTAAAGTCTAATGTATTCAACAAAGCTAATTGAATTAAATGAAAGTAAAACACATTCAAACAAAGCTAGTTGAATCAAATGAAAGTGAAATACATTCAAACAAGCTTTATGAATCAAATGAAAGCCAAATGCATTCAACAATGCTAATTGAATCAAATGAAAGAAAAATGCATTCTACGAAGCTAATTGAATCAAATGTAAGTCAAACACATTCAAACAAAACTTTTTAAATCAAATGAAAGTCAAATGCATTCAACAAAGCTAATTAAATATAAAAAAAGTCAAACACCATCAAATAAAGCTTATTGAATCCAATTCAACTCTAATGCATCCAACAAAGCTAATTTAATCAAATGAAAGTCAAATGCATTCTACAAAGCTAATTGAACACATTCAAACAAACCTAATTAAATCAAATAAAAGTCAAACACATTCAAACAAAGCTTTTTGAATCAAATGAAAGTCAAATGCATTCAACAAAGCTATTTGAAGAAATGATAGTTAAACACAATCAACCAAAGCTTTTTGAATCAAATTAAAGTCTAATGCATTCAACAAAGCTAATTTAATCAAATGAAAGTAAAACACATACAAAAAAAGCGAATTGATTCAAATGAAAGTCAAACACATTCAAACAAGCTTTATGAATCAAAGTTAAGTAAAATGCATCATACAAACCTAATTAAATCAATTGAAAGTCAAACACATTCATACAAAGCTAATTGAATACCAAGAAAGTCTAATAAATTCAACAAAGCTAATTGAATCAAATGAAAGTCAAACACATTCAAACTAAGCTAATTGAATCAAATGAAAGTCAAACACATTCAAACAAAGCTAATTGAATCTAATGTAAGTCAAACACATTTAAACAAAACTTTTTGAATCAAATGGAATTCAAATGCATTCAACAAAGCAAAATTAATCAAATGAAAGTCAAACACATTCAAACCAAGCTTTTTTAATCGAATGAAAGTCAAATGCATTGTACAAAGCTAATTGAATAAAACGAAAGTCAAACACATTCAATCAAAGCTTTTTGAATCAAATTAAAGTCTAATGCATTCAACAAAGCTAATTGAATCAAATGAAAGTCAAATGCATACTCCAAAGCTAATTGAATGAAATTAAAGTCAAACACATTCTAACAAAGCTAATTAAATCCATTGAAAGTCAAACACATTCAAACAAAGCTTTTTGAATCAAATGAAAGTCAAATGCATTCATCAAAGCTAATTGAATCGAATGAAAGTCAAACACATTCAAATAAACCTAATTGAATCCACTGAAAGTCAAACACATTCAATTAAAGCCTAATGCATTAAACAAAGCTAATTAAATCAAATGAAAGTCAAACACATTCAAACAAAGCTAATTGAATCAAATAAAAGTCAAACACATTGAAACAAAGCTAATTGAATCAAATGAAAGTCAAACACATTCAAACCAAGTTTTTTGAATCAAATTAAAGTCAAATGCATTCAACAAAGCTAATTGAATCAAATGAAAGTCAAACACGTTCAAACAAAGCTAATTGAATGAAATGAAAGTCACACACATTCAAACAAAGCTTTTTAAATCAAATTAAAGTCTAATGCATTCAACAAAGCTAATTGAATCAAATGAAAGTCAAATGCATTCTCCAAAGCTAATAGAATCTAATGAAAGTTAAGCACATTTGAATAAAACTTTTTGAATCAAATGAAAGTCAAATGCATTCAACAAAGCAAATTGAATCAAATGAAAGTCTAACACATTCAAACCAAGTTTTTTGAATCAAATTAAAGTCAAATGCATTCAACAAAGCTAATTGAATTAAATGAAAGTCAAACACGTTCAAACAAAGCTAATTGAATCAAATGAAAGTCACACACATTCAAACAAAGCTTTTTAAATCAAATTAAAGTCTAATGCTTTCAACGAAGCTAATTGAATCAAATGAAAGTCAAACCCATTCAAACAACTATCTTTGAATAAAACGAATGTTAAATGCATTCTACAAAGCTAATTGAATCAATTGAAAGTCAAACAAATTCAAACAAAGCTAATTTAATCCAATGAAAGTCTAATGCATTCAGCAAAGCTAATTGAATCAAATTAAAGTCAAATACATTCAAACAAAGCTAATTAATTCAAATAAAAATCAGACACATTCGAACAAAGCTTTTTAAATCAAATGAAAGTTAAATGCACTCAACAAAGCTAATTTAATCAAATTGAAGTCAAATGCATTCTACAAAGCTTATTGAATCAAATGAAAGTCAAACACGTTCAAAAAAAGTTCATTGAATCCAATGAAAGTCAAACAAATTCAAATAAAGCTTTTTAAATCAAATTAAAGTCTAATGTATTCAACAAAGCTAATTGAATTAAATGAAAGTAAAACACATTCAAACAAAGCTAGTTGAATCAAATGAAAGTCAAATACATTCAAACAAGCTTTATGAATCAAATGAAAGCCAAATGCATTCAACAATGCTAATTAAATCAAATGAAAGAAAAATGCATTCTACGAAGCTAATTGAATCAAATGTAAGTCAAACACATTCAAACAAAACTTTTTAAATCAAATGAAAGTCAAATGCATTCAACAAAGCTAATTAAATAAAAAAAAAGTCAAACACCATCAAACAAAGCTTATTGAATCCAATTAAACTCTAATGCATCCAACAAAGCTAATTTAATCAAATGAAAGTCAAATGCATTCTACAAAGCTAATTGAACACATTCAAACAAACCTAATTAAATCAAATAAAAGTCAAACACATTCAAACAAAGCTTTTTGAATCAAATGAAAGTCAAATGCATTCAACAAAGCTATTTGAAGAAATGATAGTCAAACACAATCAACCAAAGGTTTTTGAATCAAATTAAAGTCTAATGCATTCAACAAAGCTAATTTAATCAAATGAAAGTAAAACACATACAAAAAAAACGAATTGAATCAAATGAAAGTCAAACACATTCAAACAAGCTTTATGAATCAAAGTTTAGTAAAATGCATCATACAAAGCTAATTAAATCAATTGAAAGTCAAACAAATTCATACAAAGCTAATTGAATCCAAGAAAGTCTAATGAATTCAACAAAGCTAATTGAATCAAATGAAAGTCAAACACATTCAAACTAAGCTAATTGAATCAAATGAAAGTCAAACACATTCAAACAAAGCTAACTGAATCTAATGTAAGTCAAACACATTTAAACAAAACTTTTTGAATCAAATGGAATTCAAATGCATTCAACAAAGCAAAATTAATCAAATGAAAGTCAAACACATTCAAACCAAGCTTTTTTAATCAAATGAAAGTCAAATGCATTGTACAAAGCTAATTGAATAAAACGAAAGTCAAACACATTCAATCAAAGCTTTTTGAATCAAATTAAAGTCTAATGCATTCAACAAAGCTAATTGAATCAAATGAAAGTCAAATGCATTCTCCAAAGCTAATTGAATGAAATTAAAGTTAAACACATTCTAACAAAACTAATTAAATCCATTGAAAGTCAAACACATTCAAACAAAGCTTTTTGAATCAAATGAAAGTCAAATGCATTCATCAAAGCTAATTGAATCGAACGAAAGTCAAACACATTCAAACAAACCTAATTGAATCCACTGAAAGTCAAACACATTCAATTAAAGCCTAATGCATTAAACAAAGATAATTAAATCAAATGAAAGTCAAACACATTCAAACAAAGCTAATTGAATCAAATGAAAGTCAAACACATTCAAACCAAGTTTTTTGAATCAAATTAAAGTCAAATGCATTCAACAAAGCTAATTGAATCAAATGAAAGTCAAACACGTTCAAACAAAGCTAATTGAATCAAATGAAAGTCACACACATTCAAACAAAGCTTTTTAAATCAAATTAAAGTCTAATGCTTTCAACAAAGCTAATTGAATAAATTGAAAGTCAAACCCATTCAAACAACTATCTTTGAATAAAATGAATGTTAAATGCATTCTTTAAAGCTAATTGAACCAATTGAAAGTCAAACAAATTCAAACAAAGCTAATTTAATCCAATGAAAGTCTAATGCATTCAGCAAAGCTAATTGAATCAAATTAAAGTCAAATACATTCAAACAAAGCTAATTAATTCAAATAAAAATCAGACACATTCGAACAAAGCTTTTTAAATCAAATGAAAGTTAAATGCACTCAACAAAGCTAATTTAATCAAATTGAAGTCAAATGCATTATACAAAGCTTATTGAATCAAATGATAGTCAAACACGTTCAAAAAAAGTTCATTGAATCCAATGAAAGTCAAACAAATTCAAATAAAGCTTTTTAAATCAAATTAAAGTCTAATGTATTCAACAAAGCTAATTGAATTAAATGAAAGTAAAATACATTCAAACAAAGCTAGTTGAATCAAATGAAAGTGAAATACATTCAAACAAGCTTTATGAATCTAATGAAAGCCAAATGCATTCAACAATGCTAATTGAATCAAATGAAAGAAAAATGCATTCTACGAAGCTAATTGAATCAAATGTAAGTCAAACACATTCAAACAAAACTTTTTAAATCAAATGAAAGTCAAATGCATTCAACAAAGCTTTTTTAATCAAATGAATCAAATGCATTGTACAAAGCTAATTGAATAAAATTAAAGTCAAACACATTCTAACAAAGCTAATTAAATCCATTGAAAGTCAAACACATTCAAACAAAGCTTTTTGAATCAAATGAAAGTCAAATGCATTCATCAAAGCTAATTGAATCGAATGAAAGTCAAACACATTCAAACAAACCTAATTGAATCCACTGAAAGTCAAACACATTCAATTAAAGTCTAATGCATTAAACAAAGCTAATTATATCAAATGAAAGTCAAACACATTCAAACAAAGCTAATTGAATCAAATGAAAGTCAAACACATTCAAACCAAGTTTTTTGAATCAAATAAAAGTCAAATGCATTCAACAAAGCTAATTGAATCAAATGAAAGTCAAACACGTTCAAACAAAGCTAATTGAATCAAATGAAAGTCAAACACATTCAAACAAAGCTTTTTGAATCAAATTAAAGTCTAATGCTTTCAAAAAAGCTAATTGAATCAAATGAAAGTCAAACCCATTCAAACAACTATTTTTGAATAAAATGAATGTTAAATGCATTCTACAAAGCTAATTGAATCAATTGAAAGTCAAAAAAATTCAAACAAAGCTAATTTAATCCAATGAAAGTCGAATGCATTCAGCAAAGCTAATTGAATCAAATTAAAATCAAATACATTCAAACAAAGATAATTAATTCAAATAAAAATCAGACACATTCGAACAAAGCTTTTTAAATCAAATGAAAGTTAAATGCACTCAACAAAGCTAATTTAATCAAATTGAAGTCAAATGCATTCTACAAAGCTTATTGAATCAAATGAAAGTCAAACACGTTCAAAAAAAAGTTCATTGAATCCAATGAAAGTCAAACAAATTCAAATAAATCTTTTTAAATCAAATTAAAGTCTAATGTATTCAACAAAGCTAATTGAATTAAATGAAAGTAAAATACGTTCAAACAAAGCTAGTTGAATCAAATGAAAGTCAAATACATTCAAACAAGCTTTATGAATCAAATGAAAGCCAAATGCATTCAACAATGCTAATTGAATCAAAGAAAGTAAAATGCATTCTACGAAGCTAATTGAATCAAATGTAAGTCAAACACAATCAAACAAAACTTTTTAAATCAAATGAAAGTCAAATGCATTCAACAAAGCTAATTAAATAAAAAAAAAAGTCAAACACCATCAAACAAAGCTTATTGAATCCAATTAAACTCTAATGCATTCAACAAAGCTAATTTAATCAAATAAAAGTCAAATGCATTCTACAAAGCTAAATGAATCAAATAAAAGTCAAACACATTCACATAAACCTAATAAAATCAAATAAAAGTCAAACACATTCAAACAAAGCTTTTTGAATCAAATGAAAGTCAAATGCATTCAACAAAGCTAATTGAAGAAATGATAGTCAAACACAATCAACCAAAGCTTTTTAAATCAAATTAAAGTCTAATGCATTCAACAAAGCTAATTTAATCAAATGAAAGTCAACCACATACAAAAAAAGCGAATTGAATCAAATGAAAGTCAAACACATTCAAACAAGCTTTATGAATCAAATTTAAGTAAAATGCATCATACAAAGCTAATTAAATCAATTGAAAGTCAAACACATTCATACAAAGCTAATTGAATACCAAGAAAGTCTAATGAATTCAAAAAAGCTAATTGAATCAAATGAAAGTCAAACACATTCAAACTAAGCTAATTGAATCAAATGAAAGTCAAACACATTCAAACAAAGCTAATTGAATCTAATGTAAGTCAAACACATTTAAACAAAACTTTTTGAATCAAATGGAATTCAAATGCGTTCAACAAAGCAAATTAAGCAAATGAAAGTCAAACACATTCAAACCAAGCTTTTTTAATAAAATGAAAGTCAAATGCATTGTACAAAGCTAATTGAATAAAACGAAAGTGAAACACATTCAATCAAAGCTTTTTGAATCAAATTAAAGTCTAAAGCATTCAACAAAGCTAATTGAATCAAATGAAAGTCAAATGCATTCTCCAAAGCTAATTGAATCAAATTAAAGTCAAACACATTCTAACAAAGCTAATTAAATCCACTGAAAGTCAAACACATTCAAACAAAGCTTTTTGAATCAAATGAAAGTCAAATGCATTCATCAAAGCTAATTGAATCGAATGAAAGTTAAACACATTCAAACAAACCTAATTGAATCCACTGAAAGTCAAACACATTCAATTAAAGCCTAATGCATTAAACAAAGCTAATTAAATCAAATGAAAGTCAAACACATTCAAACAAAGCTAATTGAATCAAATAAAAGTCAAACACATTCAAACAAAGCTAATTGAATCAAATGAAAGTCAAACACATTCAAACCAAGTTTTTTGAATCAAATTAAAGTCAAATGCATTCAACAAAGCTAATTGAATCTAATGAAAGTCAAACACATTCAAAAAAAGCTAATTGAATCAAATAAAAGTCAAACACATTCAACCAAAACTTTTTTAATCAAATTTAAGTCAAACATATTCAAATAACTATTTTTGAATAAAATGAATGTTAAATGCATTCTACAAAGCTAATTGAATCAATTGAAAGTCAAACAAATTCAAACAAAGCTAATTTAATCCAATGAAAGTCTAATGCATTCAGCAAAGCTAATTGAATCAAATTAAAGTCAAATACATTCAAACAAAGCAAATTAATTCAAATAAAAATCAGACACATTCGAACAAAGCTTTTTAAATCAAATGAAAGTTAAATGCACTCAACAAAGCTAATTTAATCAAATTGAAGTCAAATGCATTCTACAAAGCTTATTGAATCAAATGAAGTAAAACACGTTCAAAAAAAAGTTCATTGAATCCAATGAAAGTCAAACAAATTCAAATAAAGCTTTTTAAATCAAATTAAAGTCTAATGTATTCAACAAAGCTAATTGAATTAAATGAAAGTAAAACACGTTCAAACAAAGCTAGTTGAATCAAATGAAAGTCAAATACATTCAAACAAGCTTTATGAATCAAATGAAAGCCAAATGCATTCAACAATGCTAATTGAATCAAAGAAAGTAAAATGCATTCTACGAAGCTAATTGAATCAAATGTAAGTCAAACACAATCAAACTAAACTTTTTAAATCAAATGAAAGTCAAATGCATTCAACAAAGCTAATTAAATAAAAAAAAAAGTCAAACACCATCAAACAAAGCTTATTGAATCCAATTAAACTCTAATGCATTCAACAAAGCTAATTTAATCAAATGAAAGTCAAATGCATTCTACAAAGCTAAATGAATCAAATAAAAGTCAAACACATTCACATAAACCTAATAAAATCAAATAAAAGTCAAACACATTCAAACAAAGCTTTTTGAATCAAATGAAAGTCAAATGCATTCAACAAAGCTAATTGAAGAAATGATAGTCAAACACAATCAACCAAAGCTTTTTAAATCAAATTAAAGTCTAATGCATTCAACAAAGCTAATTTAATCAAATGAAAGTCAAACACATACAAAAAAAGCGAATTGAATCAAGTGAAAGTCAAACACATTCAAACAAGCTTTATGAATCAAATTTAAGTAAAATGCATCATACAAAGCTAATTAAATCAATTGAAAGTCAAACACATTCATACAAAGCTAATTGAATACCAAGAAAGTCTAATGAATTCAACAAAGCTAATTGAATCAAATGAAAGTCAAACACATTCAAACTAAGCTAATTGAGTCAAATGAAAGTCAAACACATTCAAACAAAGCTAATTGAATCTAATGTAAGTCAAACACATTTAAATAAAACTTTTTGAATCAAATGGAATTCAAATGCATTCAACAAAGCAAAATTAATCAAATGAAAGTCAAACACATTCAAACCAAGCTTTTTTAATCAAATGAAAGTCAAATGCAGTGTACAAAGCTAATTGAATAAAACGAAAGTCAAACACATTCAATCAAAGCTTTTTGAATCAAATTAAAGTCTAATGCATTCAACAAAGCTAATTGAATCAAATGAAAGTCAAATTCATTCTCCAAAGCTAATTGAATCAAATTCAAGTCAAACACATTCTAACAAAGCTAATTAAATCCATTGAAAGTCAAACACATTCAAACAAAGCTTTTTGAATCAAATGAAAGTCAAATGCATTCATCAAAGCTAATTGAATCGAATGAAAGTCAAACACATTCAAACAAACCTAATTGAATCCTTTGAAAGTCAAACACATTCAATTAAAGCCTAATGCATTAAACAAAGCTAATTAAATCAAATGAAAGTCAAACACATTCAAACAAAGCTAATTGAATCAAATAAAATTCAAACACATTCAAACAAAGCTAATTGAATCAAATGAAAGTCAAACACATTCAAACCAAGTTTTTTGAATCAAATTAAAGTCTAATGCTTTCAACAAAGCTAATTGAATCAAATGAAAGTCAAACCCATTCAAACAACTATCTTTGAATAAAATGAATGTTAAATGCATTCTACAAAGCTAATTGAATCAATTGAAAGTCAAACAAATTCAAACAAAGCTAATTTAATCCAATGAAAGTCTAATGCATTCAGCAAAGCTAATTGAATCAAATTAAAGTCAAATACATTCTAACAAAGCTAATTAATTCAAATAAAAATCAGACACATTCGAACAAAGCTTTTTAAATCAAATGAAAGTTAAATGCACTCAACAAAGCTAATTTAGACAAATTGAAGTCAAATGCATTCTACAAAGCTTATTAAATCAAATGAAAGTCAAACACGTTCAAAAAAAGTTCATTGAATCCAATGAAAGTCAAACAAATTCAAATAAAGCTTTTTAAATCAAATTAAAGTCTAATGTATTCAACAAAGCTAATTGAATTAAATGAAAGTAAAACAAGTTCAAACAAAGCTAGTTGAATCAAATGAAAGTCAAATACATTCAAACAAGCTTTATGAATCAAATGAAAGCCAAATGCATTCAACAATGCTAATTGAATCAAATGAAAGAAAAATGCATTCTACGAAGCTAATTGAATCAAATGTAAGTCAAACACATTCAAACAAAACTTTTTAAATCAAATGAAAGTCAAATGCATTCAACAAAGCTAATTAAATAAAAAAAAAGTCAAACACCATCAAACAAAGCTTATTGAATCCAATTAAACTCTAATGCATTCAACAAAGCTAATTTAATCAAATGAAAGTCAAATGCATTCTACAAAGCTAATTGAATCAAATAAAAGTCAAACACATTCAAACAAACCTAATTAAATCAAATAAAAGTCAAACACATTCAAACAAAGCATTTTGAATCAAATGAAAATCAAATGCATTCAACAAAGCTAATTGAAGAAATGATGGTCAAACACAATCAACCAAAGCTTTTTGAATCAAATTAAAGTCTAATGCATTCAACAAAGCTAATTTAATCAAATGAAAGTCAACCACATACAAAAAAAGCGAATTGAATCAAATGAAAGTCAAACACATTCAAACAAGCTTTATGAATCAAATTTAAGTAAAATGCATCATACAAAGCTAATTAAATCAATTAAAAGTCAAACACATTCATACAAAGCTAATTGAATACCAAGAAAGTCTAATGAATTCAAAAAAGCTAATTGAATCAAATGAAAGTCAAACACATTCAAACTAAGCTAATTGAATCAAATGAAAGTCAAACACATTCAAACAAAGCTAATTGAATCTAATGTAAGTCAAACACATTTAAACAAAACTTTTTGAATCAAATGGAATTCAAATGCGTTCAACAAAGCAAATTAATCAAATGAAAGTCAAACACATTCAAACCAAGCTTTTTTAATCAAATGAAAGTCAAATGCATTGTACAAAGCTAATTGAATAAAACGAAAGTCAAACACATTCAATCAAAGCTTTTTGAATCAAATTAAAGTCTAAAGCATTCAACAAAGCTAATTGAATCAAATGAAAGTCAAATGCATTCTCAAAAGCTAATTGAATCAAATTAAAGTCAAACACATTCTAACAAAGCTAATTAAATCCACTGAAAGTCAAACACATTCAAACAAAGCTTTTTGAATCAAATGAAAGTCAAATGCATTCATCAAAGCTAATTGAATCGAATGAAAGTCAAACACATTCAAACAAACCTAATTGAATCCACTGAAAGTCAAACACATTCAGTTAAAGCCTAATGCATTAAACAAAGCTAATTATATCAAATGAAAGTCAAACACATTCAAACAAAGCTAATTGAATCAAATGAAAGTCAAACACATTCAAACCAAGTTTTTTGAATCAAATTAAAGTCAAATGCATTCAACAAAGCTAATTGAATCAAATGAAAGTCAAACACGTTCAAACAAAGCTAATTGAATCAAATGAAAGTCAAACACGTTCAAACAAAGCTAATTGAATCAAATGAAAGTCAAACACGTTCAAACAAAGCTAATTGAATCAAATGAAAGTCAAACACATTCAAACAAAGCTTTTTGAATCAAATTAAAGTCTAATGCTTTCAACAAAGCTAATTGAATCAAATGAAAGTCAAACCCATTCAAACAACTATTTTTGAATAAAATGAATGTTAAATGCATTCTAAAAAGCTAATTAAATCAATTGAAAGTCAAACAAACTCAAACAAAGCTAATTTAATCCAATGAAAGTCTAATGCATTCAGCAAAGCTAATTGAATCAAATTAAAGTCAAATACATTCAAACAAAGCTAATTAATTCAAATAAAAATCAGACACATTCGAACAAAGCTTTTTAAATCAAATGAAAGTTAAATGCACTCAACAAAGCTAATTTAATCAAATTAAAGTCAAATGCATTCTACAAAGCTTATTGAATCAAATGAAAGTCAAACACGTTCAAAAAAAAAGTTCATTGAATCCAATGAAAGTCAAACAAATTCAAATAAAGCTTTTTAAATCAAATTAAAATCTAATGTATTCAACAAAGCTAATTGAATTAAATGAAAGTAAAACACGTTCAAACAAAGCTAGTTGAATCAAATGAAAGTCAAATACATTCAAACAAGCTTTATGAATCAAATGAAAGCCAAATGCATTCAACAATGCTAATTGAATCAAATGAAAGACAAATGCATTCTACGAAGCTAATTGAATCAAATGTAAGTCAAACACAATCAAACAAAACTTTTTAAATCAAATGAAAGTCAAATGCATTCAACAAAGCTAATTAAATAAAAAAAAAAGTCAAACACCATCAAACAAAGCTTATTGAATCCAATTAAACTCTAATGCATTCAACAAAGCTAATTTAATCAAATGAAAGTCAAATGCATTCTACAAAGCTAATTGAATCAAATAAAAGTCAAACACATTCAAACAAACCTAATTAAATCAAATAAAAGTCAAACACATTCAAACAAAGCTTTTTGAATCAAATGAAAGTCAAATGCATTTAACAAAGCTAATTGAAGAAATGATAGTCAAACACAATCAACCAAAGCTTTTTGAATCAAATTAAAGTCTAATGCATACAACAAAGCTAATTTAATCAAATAAAAGTCAAACACATACAAAAAAGCGAATTGAATCAAATGAAAGTCAAACACATTCAAACAAGCTTTATGAATCAAATTTAAGTAAAATGCATCATACAAAGCTAATTAAATCAATTGAAAGTCAAACACATTCAAACAAAGCTAATTGAATACCAAGAAAGTCTAATGAATTCAACAAAGCTAATTGAATCAAATGAAAGTCAAACACATTCAAACTAAGCTAATTGAATCAAATGAAAGTCAAACACATTCAAACAAAGCTAATTGAATCTAATGAAAGTCAAACACATTTAAACAAAACTTTTTGAATCAAATGGAATTCAAATGCATTCAACAAAGCAAAATTAATCAAATGAAAGTCAAACACATTCAAACCAAGCTTCTTTAATCAAATGAAAGTCAAATGCATTGTACAAAGCTAATTGAATAAAACGAAAGTCAAACACATTCAATCAAACCTTTTTGAATCAAATTAAAGTCTAATGCATTCAACAAAGCTAATTAAATCAATTGAAAGTCAAATGCATTCTCCAAAGCTAATTGAATCAAATTAAAGTCAAACACATTCTAACTAAGCTAATTAAATCCATTGAAAGTCAAACACATTCAAACAAAGCTTTTTGAATCAAATGAAAGTCAAATGCATTCATCAAAGCTAATTGAATCGAATGAAAGTCAAACACATTCAAACAAACCTAATTAAATCCACTGAAAGTCAAACACATTCAATTAAAGCCTAATGCATTAAACAAAGCTAATTAAATCAAATGAAAGTCAAACACATTCAAACAAAGCTAATTGAATCAAATAAAAGTCAAACACATTCAAACAAAGCTAATTGAATCAAATGAAAGTCAAACACATTCAAACCAAGTTTTTTGAATCAAATTACAGTCAAATGCATTCAACAAAGCTAATTGAATCAAATGAAAGTAAAACACGTTCAAACAAATCTAATTGAATCAAATGAAAGTCAAACACATTCAAACAAAGGTTTTTGAATCAAATTAAAGTCTAATGCTTTCAACAAAGCTAATTGAATCAAATGAAAGTCAAACCCATTCAAACAACTATTTTTGAATAAAATGAATGTTAAATGCATTCTACAAAGCTAATTGAATCAATTGAAAGTTAAAAAAATTTAAACAAAGCTAATTTAATCCAATGAAAGTCTAATGCATTCAGCAAAGCTAATTGAATCAAATTAAAGTCAAATACATTCAAACAAAGCTAATTAATTCAAATAAAAATCAGACACATTCGAACAAAGCTTTTTAAATCAAATGAAAGTTAAATGCACTCAACAAATCTAATTTAATCAAATTGAAGTCAAATGCATTCTACAAAGCTTATTGAATCAAATGAAAGTCAAATACGTTCAAAAAAAAGTTCATTGAATCCAATGAAAGTCAAACAAATTCAAATAAAGCTTTTTAAATCAAATTAAAATCTAATGTATTCAACAAAGCTAATTGAATTAAATGAAAGTAAAACACGTTCAAACAAAGCTAGTTGAATCAAATGAAAGTCAAATACATTCAAACAAGCTTTATGAATCAAATGAAAGCCAAATGCATTCAACAATGCTAATTGAATCAAATGAAAGACAAATGCATTCTACGAAGCTAATTGAATCAAATGTAAGTCAAACACATTCAAACAAAACTTTTTAAATCAAATGAAAGTCAAATGCATTCAACAAAGCTAATTAAATAAAAAAAAAGTCAAACACCATCAAACAAAGCTTATTGAATTCAATTAAACTCTAATACATTCAACAAAGCTAATTTAATCAAATAGAAGTCAAATGCATTCTACAAAGCTAATTGAATCAAATAAAAGTGAAACACATTCAAACAAAGCTAATTAAATCAAATAAATGTCAACCACATTCAAACAAAGCTTTTTGAATTAAATGAAAGTCAAATGCATTCAACAAAGCTAATTGAAGAAATGATAGTCAAACACAATCAACCAAAGCTTTTTGAATCAAATTAAAGTCTAATGCATTCAACAAAGTTAATTTAATCAAATGAATGTCAAACACATACAAAAAAAGCGAATTGAATCAAATGAAAGTCAAACACATTCAAACAAGCTTTATGAATCAAATTTAAGTTAAATGCATCATACAAAGCTAATTAAATCAATTGTAAGTCAAACACATTCAAACAAAGCTAATTGAATCCCAAGAAAGTCTAATGAATTCAACAAACCTAATTGAATCCACTGAAAGTCAAACACATTCAAACAAAACTTGTTGAATCAAATAAAAGTCAAACACATTCAAACAAAGCTAATTGAATCAAATTAAAGTCAAACACATTCAAACAACGCTTATTAAATAAAATGAATGTCAAATGCGTTCAACAAAGACAAATTAATCAAATAAAAGTCAAATGCATTCTATAAAGCTAATTGAATTAAATGAAAGTCAAAGACATTCAAACAAAGCTAATTGAATCCAATGAAAGTCAAACACATTCAAATAAAGCGTTTTAAATCAAATTAAAGTCTAATGCATTCAACAAAGCTAATTGAATATTTGAAAGTAAAACACGTTCAAACAAAGCTATTTGTATCAAATAAAAGTCAAACACATTCAAATAAGCTTTATGAATCAAATGAAAGCCAAATGCATTCAACAATGCTAATTTAATCAAATGAAAAACAAATGCATTCTACAAATCTAATTGAATCAAATGAAAGTCAAACACATTCAAACAAAGCTTTTTAAATCAAATGAAAGTCAAATGCATTCAACAAAGCTAATTGAATCAAATGAAAGTCAAACACAATCAAACAAAGCTTATTGAATCCAATTAAACTCTAATGCATTCAACAAAGCTAATTTAATCAAATGAAAGTCAAATCCATTCTACAAAGCTAATTGAATCAAATAAAAGTAAAATACATTCAAACAAAGCTAATTAAATCAAATAAAAGTCAAACACATTCAAACAAAGCTTTTTGAATTAAATGATAGTCAAATGTATTCAACAAAGCGAATTGAAGAAATGATAGTCAAACACAATCAACCAAAGCTTTTTGAATCAAATTAAAGTCTAATGCATTCAACAAAGTTAATTTAATCAAATGAAAGTCAAACACATACAACAAAAGCGAATTGAATCAAATGAAAGTCAAACACATTCAAACAAGCTTTATGAATCAAATTTAAGTTAAATGCATCATACAAAGCTAACTAAATCAATTGTAAGTCAAACACATTCAAACAAAGCAAATTGAATCCCAAGAAAGTCTAATGAATTCAACAAAGCTAATTGAATCAAATGAAAGTCAAACATATTCAAACAAAGCTAGTTGAATCAAATAAAAGTCAAACACATTCAAACAAACCTAATTGAATCAAATGAAAGTCAAACACATTCAAACAAAGCTTATTAAATAAAATGAATGTCAAATGCGTTCAACAAAGACAAATTAGTCAAATAAAAGTCAAATGCATTCTACAAAGCTAATTGAATTAAATGAAAGTCAAAGACATTCAAACAAAGCTAATTGAATCCAATGAATGTCAAACACATTCAAATAAAGCTTTTTAAATCAAATTAAAGTCAAATGCATTCAACAAAGCTAATTGAATCAAATGAAAATAAAACACGTTCAAACAAAGCTAATTGTATCAAATAAAAGTCAAACACATTCAAATAAGCTTTATGAATCAAATGAAAGCCAAATGCATTCAACAATGCTAATTTAATCAAATGAAAGACAAATGCATTCTACAAATCTAATTGAATCAAATGAAAGTCAAACACATTCAAACAAAGCTTTTTAAATAAAATGAAAGTCAAATGCATTCAACAAAGCTAATTGAATCAAATGAAAGTCAAACACAATCAAACAAAGCTTATTTAATCCAATTAAACTCTAATGCATTCAACAAAGCTAATTTAATCAAATGAAAGTCAAATGCATTCTACAAAGCTAATTGAATCAAATAAAAGTCAAACACATTCAAACAAAGCTAATTGAATCAAATAAAAGTTAACCACATTCAAACAAAGCTTTTTGAATTAAATGAAAGTCAAATGCATTCAACAAAGCTAATTGAAGAAATGATAGTCAAACACAATCAACCAAAGCTTTTTGAATCAAATTAAAGTCTAATGCATTCAACAAAGTTAATTTAATCAAATGAAAGTCAAACACATACAAAAAAAGCGAATTGAATCAAATGAAAGTCAAACACATTCAAACAAGCTTTTTGTATCAAATTTAAGTTAAATGCATCATACAAAGCTAATTAAATCAATTGTAAGTCAAACACATTCAAATAAAGCTAATTGAATCCCAAGAAAGTCTAATGAATTCAACAAACCTAATTGAATCCACTGAAAGTCAAACACATTCAAACAAAGCTAGTTGAATCAAATAAAAGTCAAACACATTCAAACAAAGCTAATTAAATCAAATAAAAGTCAAACACATTCAAACAATGCTTTTTGAATTAAATGAAAGTCAAATGCATTCAACAAAGCGAATTGAAGAAATGATAGTCAAACACAATCAACCAAAGCTTTTTGAATCAAGTCAAAGTCTAATGCATTCAACAAAGTTAATTTAATCAAATGAAAGTCAAACACATACAAAAAAAGCGAATTGAATCAAATGAAAGTCAAACACATTCAAACAAGCTTTATGAATCAAATTTAAGTTAAATGCATCATACAAAGCTAATTAAATCAATTGTAAGTCAAACACATTCAAACAAAGCTAATTGAATCCCAAGAAAGTCTAATGAATTCAACAAACCTAATTGAATCCACTGAAAGTCAAGCACATTCAAACAAAGCTAGTTAAATCAAATAAAAGTCAAACACATTCAAACAAAGCTAATTGAATCAAATGAAAGTCAAACACATTCAAACAAAGCTTTTTGAATCAAATTAAAGTCTAATGCATTCAACAAAGCTATTTGAATAAAATGAAAGTCAAATGCATTCTACTAAGCTAATTGAATCAAATTAAAGTCAAATACATTCAAAAAATGCTAATTAAACCAATAAAAATCAAACACATTCAAACAAAGCTTTTTGAATCAAATTTAAGTCAAACATATTCAAACAAAGCTAATTAAATTAAATGAAAGTCAAACACATTCAAACAAAGCTTTTTAAATAAAATGAATGTCAAATGCATTCAACAAAGACAAATGAATCAAATAAAAGTCAAATGCATTCTACAAAGCTAATTGAATTAAATGAAAGTCAAAGACATTCAAACAAAACTAATTGAATCCAATGAAAGTCAAACACATTCAAATAAAGCTTTTTAAATCAAATAAAAGTCTAATGCATTCAACAAAGTTAATTTAATCAAATGAAAGTCAAACACATACAAAAAAAGCGAATTGAATCAAATGAAAGTCAAACACATTCAAACAAGCTTTATGAATCAAATTTAAGTTAAATGCATCATACAAAGCTAATTAAATCAATTGTAAGTCAAACACATTCAAATAAAGCTAATTGAATCCCAAGAAAGTCTAATGAATTCATCAAACCTAATTGAATCCACTGAAAGTCAAACACATTCAAACAAAGCTACTTGAATCAAATAAAAGTCAAACACATTCAAACAAAGCTAATTGAATCCAATGAAAGTCAAACACATTCAAACAAAGCTTTTTGAATCAAATTAAAGTCTAATGCATTCAACAAAGCTATTTGAATCAAATGAAAGTCAAATGCATTCTACTAAGCTAATTGAATCAAATTAAAGTCAAATACATTCAAAAAAAGCTAATTCAATCAAATAAAAGTCAAACACATTCAAACAAAGCTTTTTGAATCAAATTTAAGTCAAACATATTCAAACAAAGCTAATTAAATCAAATGAAAGTCAAACACATTCAAACAAAGCTTTTTAAATAAAATGATTTCAAATGCATTCCACAAAGACAAATGAATCAAATAAAAGTCAAATGCGTTCTACAAAACTAATTGAATTAAATGAAAGTCAAAGACATTCAAACAAAACTAATTGAATCCAATGAAAGTCAAACACATTCAAATAAAGCTTTTTAAATCAAATTAAAGTCTAATGCATTCTACAAAGCTAATTAAATCGAATGAAAGTAAAACACGTTTAAACAAAGCTAATTGTATCAAATAAAAGTCAAACACATTAAAACAAGCTTTATGATTCAAATGAAAGCCAAATGCATTCAACAATGCTAATTTAATCAAATGAAAGACAAATGCATTCTACAAATCTAATTAAATCAAATGAAAGTCAAACACATTCAAACAAAGCTTTTTAAATCAAATGACAGTCAAATGCATTCAACAAAGCTAATTGAATCAAATGAAAGTCAAACACAATCAAACAAAGCTTATTGAATCCAATTAAACTCTTAGGCGTTCAACAATGCTAATTCAATAAAATAAAAGTGAAAAGCATTCTACAAAGCTAATTGAATCAAATGAAAGTCAAACACATTCAAACAAAGCTTATTCAATCAATTAAAAGTCAAACACATTCAAACAAAGCTTTTTGAATCAAATGAAAGTCAAATGCATTCAACAATGCTAATTGAAAAATGAAAGTCAAACACAATTAACCAAAGCTTTTTGAATCAAATTAAAGTCTAATGCATTCAATAAAGCTAATTTAATCAAATGACAGTCAAACACATTCAAACAAACCTAATTGAATCAAATGAAAGACAAACACATTCAAACAAAGCTTTTTGAATCAAATGAAAGTCAAATGCATTCATCAAAGCTAATTGAATCAAATGAAAGTCAAACACATTCAAACAAAGCTAATTGAATCAAATAAAAGTCAAACACATTCAAACAAAGCTAATTGAATCAAATGAAAGTCAAACACATTCAAACAAAGCTTTTTGAATCAAATTAAAGTCTAATGCATTCAAAAAAGCTAATTGAATCAAATGAAAGTCAAATGCATTCTACTAAGCTAATTGAATCAAATTAAAGAAAAACACATTCTAAAAAAGCTAGTTGAATTAAATAAAAGTCAAACACATTCAAACAAAGCTTTTTTAATCAAATTTAACTCAAACATATTCAAACAAAGCTAATTAAATCAAATGAAAGTCAAACACATTCAAACAAAGCTTTTTGATTTAAATGAATGTCAAATGCATTCAACAAAGCTAAATGAATCAAATAAAAGCGAAATGCATTCTACAAAGCTAATTGAATTAAATGAAAGTCAAACACATTCAAACAAAGCTAATTGAATCAAATGAAAGTCAAACACATTCAAACCAAGTTTTTTGAATCAAATTAAAGTCAAATGCATTCAACAAAGCTAATTGAATCAAATGAAAGTCAAACACGTTCAAACAAAGCTAATTGAATCAAATGAAAGTCAAACACATTCAAACAAAGCTTTTTTAATCAAATTAAAGTCTAATGCTTTCAACAAAGCTAATTGAATCAAATGAAAGTCAAACCCATTCAAACAACTATTTTTGAATAAATTGAATGTTAAATGCATTCTACAAAGCTAATTAAATCTAATGAAAGTCTAATGCATTCAGCAAAGCTAATTGAATCAAATTAAAGTCAAATACATTCAAACAAAGCTAATTAATTCAAATGAAAATCAAACACATTCGAACAAAGCTTATTAAATAAAATGAATGTCAAATGCATTCAACAAAGACAAATTAATAAAAAAAAAGTCAAATGCATTGTACAAAGCTAATTGAATTAAATGAAAGTCAAATACATTCAAACAAAGCTAATTGAATCCAATGAAAGTCAAACACATTCAAATAAAGCTTTTTAAATCAAATTAAAGTCTAATGCATTCAACAAAGCTAATTGAATCAAATGAAAGTAAAACACGTTCAAACAAAGCTAATTGTATCAAATAATAGTCAAACACATTCAAATAAGCTTTATGAATCAAATGAAAGCCAAATGCATTCAACAATGCTAATTTAATCAAATGAAAGACAAATGCATTCTACAAATCTAATTGAATCAAATGAAAGTCAAACACATTCAAACAAAGCTTTTTAAATAAAATGAAAGTCAAATGCATTCAACAAAGCTAATTGAATCAAATGAAAGTCAAACACAATCAAACAAAGCTTATTGAAACCAATTAAACTCTTAGGCGTTCAACAATGCTAATTCAATAAAATAAAAGTGAAAAGCATTCTACAAAGCTAATTGAATCAAATGAAAGTCAAACACATTCAAACAAAGCTTATTCAATCAATTAAAAGTCAAACACATTCAAACAAAGCTTTTTGAATCAAATGAAAGTCAAATGCATTCAACAATGCTAATTGAAAAATGAAAGTCAAACACAATTAACCAAAGCTTTTTGAATCAAATTAAAGTCTAATGCATTCAATAAAGCTAATTTAATCAAATGACAGTCAAACACATTCAAACAAACCTAATTGAATCAAATGAAAGACAAACACATTCAAACAAAGCTTTTTGAATCAAATGAAAGTCAAATGCATTCATCAAAGCTAATTGAATCAAATGAAAGTCAAACACATTCAAACAAAGCTAATTGAATCAAATAAAAGTCAAACTCATTCAAACAAAGCTAATTGAATCAAATGAAAGTCAAACACATTCAAACAAAGCTTTTTGAATCAAATTAAAGTCTAATGCATTCAAAAAAGCTAATTGAATCAAATGAAAGTCAAATGCATTCTACTAAGCTAATTGAATCAAATTAAAGTAAAACACATTCTAAAAAAGCTAGTTGAATCAAATAAAAGTCAAACACATTCAAACAAAGCTTTTTTAATCAAATTTAACTCAAACATATTCAAACAAAGCTAATTAAATCAAATGAAAGTCAAACACATTCAAACAAAGCTTTTTGATTTAAATGAATGTCAAATGCATTCAACAAAGCTAAATGAATCAAATAAAAGCGAAATGCATTCTACAAAGCTAATTGAATTAAATGAAAGTCAAACACATTCAAACAAAGCTAATTGAATCAAGTGAAAGTCAAACACATTCAAACCAAGTTTTTTGAATCAAATTAAAGTCAAATGCATTCAACAAAGCTAATTGAATCAAATGAAAGTCAAACACGTTCAAACAAAGCTAATTGAATCAAATGAAAGTCAAACACATTCAAACAAAGCTTTTTTAATCAAATTAAAGTCTAATGCTTTCAACAAAGCTAATTGAATCAAATGAAAGTCAAACCCATTCAAACAACTATTTTTGAATAAATTGAATGTTAAATGCATTCTACAAAGCTAATTAAATCTAATGAAAGTCTAATGCATTCAGCAAAGCTAATTGAATCAAATTAAAGTCAAATACATTCAAACAAAGCTAATTAATTCAAATGAAAATCAAACACATTCGAACAAAGCTTATTAAATAAAATGAATGTCAAATGCATTCAACAAAGACAAATTAATAAAAAAAAAGTCAAATGCATTCTACAAAGCTAATTGAATTAAATGAAAGTCAAATACATTCAAACAAAGCTAATTGAATCCAATGAAAGTCAAACACATTCAAATAAAGCTTTTTAAATCAAATTAAAGTCTAATGCATTCAACAAAGCTAATTGAATCAAATGAAAGTAAAACACGTTCAAACAAAGCTAATTGTATCAAATAATAGTCAAACACATTCAAATAAGCTTTATGAATCAAATGAAAGCCAAATGCATTCAACAATGCTAATTTAATCAAATGAAAGACAAATGCATTCTACAAATCTAATTGAATCAAATGAAAGTCAAACACATTCAAACAAAGCTTTTTAAATAAAATGAAAGTCAAATGCATTCAACAAAGCTAATTGAATCAAATGAAAGTCAAACACAATCAAACAAAGCTTATTGAAACCAATTAAACTCTTAGGCGTTCAACAATGCTAATTCAATAAAATAAAAGTGAAAAGCATTCTACAAAGCTAATTGAATCAAATGAAAGTCAAACACATTCAAACAAAGCTTATTCAATCAATTAAAAGTCAAACACATTCAAACAAAGCTTTTTGAATCAAATGAAAGTCAAATGCATTCAACAATGCTAATTGAAAAATGAAAGTCAAACACAATTAACCAAAGCTTTTTGAATCAAATTAAAGTCTAATGCATTCAATAAAGCTAATTTAATCAAATGACAGTCAAACACATTCAAACAAACCTAATTGAATCAAATGAAAGACAAACACATTCAAACAAAGCTTTTTGAATCAAATGAAAGTCAAATGCATTCATCAAAGCTAATTGAATCAAATGAAAGTCAAACACATTCAAACAAAGCTAATTGAATCAAATGAAAGTCAAACACATTCAAACAAAGCTTTTTGAATCAAATTAAAGTCTAATGCATTCAAAAAAGCTAATTGAATCAAATGAAAGTCAAATGCATTCTACTAAGCTAATTGAATCAAATTAAAGTAAAACACATTCTAAAAAAGCTAGTTGAATCAAATAAAAGTCAAACACATTCAAACAAAGCTTTTTTAATCAAATTTAACTCAAACATATTCAAACAAAGCTAATTAAATCAAATGAAAGTCAAACACATTCAAACAAAGCTTTTTGATTTAAATGAATGTCAAATGCATTCAACAAAGCTAAATGAATCAAATAAAAGCGAAATGCATTCTACAAAGCTAATTGAATTAAATGAAAGTCAAACACATTCAAACAAAGCTAATTGAATCAAATGAAAGTCAAACACATTCAAACCAAGTTTTTTGAATCAAATTAAAGTCAAATGCATTCAACAAAGCTAATTGAATCAAATGAAAGTCAAACACGTTCAAACAAAGCTAATTGAATCAAATGAAAGTCAAACACATTCAAACAAAGCTTTTTTAATCAAATTAAAGTCTAATGCTTTCAACAAAGCTAATTGAATCAAATGAAAGTCAAACCCATTCAAACAACTATTTTTGAATAAATTGAATGTTAAATGCATTCTACAAAGCTAATTGAATCATTTGAAAGTCAAACAAATTCAAACAAAGCTAATTAAATCTAATGAAAGTCTAATGCATTCAGCAAAGCTAATTGAATCAAATTAAAGTCAAATACATTCAAACAAAGCTAATTAATTCAAATGAAAATCAAACACATTCGAACAAAGCTTTTTAAATCAAATGAAAGTTAAATGCACTCAACAAAACTAATTTAATCAATTTGGAGTCAAATGCATTCTACAAAGCTAATTGAATTAAATGAAAGTCAAACACGTTCAAAAAAAGTTCATTGAATCCAATGAAAGTCAAACAAATTCAAATAAAGCTTTTTAAATCAAATTAAAGTCTAATGTATTCTACAAAGCTAATTGAATCAAATAAAAGTCAAACACATTCAAACAAAGCTAATTAAATCAAATAAAAGTCAAACACATTCAAACAAAGGCTTTTTGAATTAAATGAAAGTCAAATGCATTCAACAAAGCGAATTGAAGAAATGATAGTCAAACACAATCAACCAAAGCTTTTTGAATCAAATTAAAGTCTAATGCATGCAACAAAGTTAATTTAATCAAATGAAAGTCAAACACATACAAAAAAAGCGAATTGAATCAAATGAAAGTCAAACACATTCAAACAAGCTTTATGAATCAAATTTAAGTTAAATGCATCATACAAAGCTAATTAAATCAATTGTAAGTCAAACACATTCAAACAAAGCTAATTGAATCCCAAGAAAGTCTAATGAATTCAACAAACCTAATTGAATCCACTGAAACTCAAACACATTCAAACAAAGCTAGTTAAATCAAATAAAAGTCAAACACATTCAAACAAAGCTAATTGAATCAAATGAAAGTCAAACACATTCAAACAAAGCTTATTAAATAAAATGAATGTCAAATGCATTCAACAAAGACAAATTAATAAAAAAAAAAGTCAAATGCATTCTACAAAGCTAATTGAATTAAATGAAAGTCAAATACATTCAAACAAAGCTAATTGAATCCAATGAAAGTCAAACACATTCAAATAAAGCTTTTTAAATCAAATTAAAGTCTAATGCATTCAACAAAGCTAATTGAATCAAATGAAAGTAAAACACGTTCAAACAAAGCTAATTGTATCAAATAAAAGTCAAACACATTCAAATAAGCTTTATGAATCAAATGAAAGCCAAATGCATTCAACAATGCTAATTTAATCAAATGAAAGACAAATGCATTCTACAAATCTAATTGAATCAAATGAAAGTCAAACACATTCAAACAAAGCTTTTTAAATAAAATGAAAGTCAAATGCATTCAACAAAGCTAATTGAATCAAATGAGAGTCAAACACAATCAAACAAAGCTTATTGAATCCAATTAAACTCTAATGCATTCAACAAAGATAATTTAATCAAATGAAAGTCAAATGCATTCTACAAAGCTAATTGAATCAAATAAAAGTCAAACACATTCAAACAAAGCTAATTAAATCAAATAAAAGTCAACCACATTCAAACAAAGCTTTTTGAATTAAATGAAAGTCAAATGCATTCAACAAAGCTAATTGAAGAAATGATAGTCAAATACAATCAACCAAATCTTCTTGAATCAAATTAAAGTCGAATGCATTCATCAAAGTTAATTTAATCAAATGAATGTCAAACACATACAAAAAAAGCGAATTGAATCAAATGAATGTCAAACACATTCAAACAAGCTTTATGAATCAAATTTAAGTTAAATGCATCATACAAAGCTAATTAAATCAATTGTAAGTCAAACACATTCAAACAAAGCTAATTGAATCCCAAGAAAGTCTAATGAATTCAACAAACCTAATTGAATCCACTGAAAGTCAAACACATTCAAACAAAGCTAGTTAAATCAAATAAAAGTCAAACACATTCAAACAAAGCTAATTGAATCAAATGAAAGTCAAACACATTCAAACAAAGCTTATTAAATAAAATGAATGTCAAATGCATTCAACAAAGACAAATTAATCAAAAAAAAGTCAAATGCATTCTACAAAGCTAATTCAATTAAATGAAAGTCAAATACATTCAAACAAAGCTAATTGAATCCAATGAAAGTCAAACACATTCAAATAAAGCTTATTAAATCAAATTAAAGTCTAATGCATTCAACAAAGCTAATTGAATCAAATGAAAGTAAAACACGTTCAAACAAAGCTAATTTTATCAAATAAAAGTCAAACACATTCAAATAAGCTTTATGAATCAAATGAAAGCCAAATGCATTCAACAATGCTAATTTAATCAAATGAAAGACAAATGCATTCTACAAATCTAATTGAATCAAATGAAAGTCAAACACATTCAAACAAAGCTTTTTAAATAAAATGAAAGTCAAATGCATTCAACAAAGCTAATTGAATCAAATGAAAGTCAAACACAATCAAACAAAGCTAATTGAATCCAATTAAACTCTAATGCATTCAACAAAGCTAATTTAATCAAATGAAAGTCAAATGCATTCTACAAAGCTAATTGAATCAAATAAAAGTCAAACACATTCAAACAAAGCTAACTAAATAAAATAAAAGTCAACCACATTCAAACAAAGCTTTTTGAATTAAATGAAAGTCAAATGCATTCAACAAAGCTAATTGAAGAAATGATAGTCAAACACAATCAACCAAAGCTTTTTGAATCAAGTTAAAGTCTAATGCATTCAAAAAAGCTAATTGAATCAAATGAAAGTCAAATGCATTCTACTAAGCTAATTGAATCAAATTAAAGTCAAACACATTCTAAAAAAGCTAATTGAATCAAATAAAAGTCAAACACATTCAAACAAAGTTTTTTTAATCAAATTTAACTCAAACATATTCAAACAAAGCTAATTGAATCAAATGAAAGTCAAACACATTCAAACAAAGCTTTTTGAATCAAATTAAAGTCTAATGCTTTCAACAAAGCTAATTGAATCAAATGAAAGTCAAACCCATTCAAACAACTATTTTTGAATAAATTGAATGTTAAATGCATTCTACAAAGCTAATTGAATCATTTGAAAGTCAAACAAAGCTAATTAAATCTAATGAAAGTCTAATTTATTCAGCAAAGCTAATTGAATCAAATTAAAGTCAAATACATTCAAACAAAGCTAATTAATTCAAATGAAAATCAAACACATTCGAACAAAGCTTTTTAAATAAAATGAATGTCAAATGCATTCAACAAAGACAAATTAATCAAATAAAAGTCAAATGCATTCTACAAAGCTAATTGAATTAAATGAAAGTCAAATACATTCAAACAAAGCTAATTGAATCCAATGAAAGTCAAACACATTCAAATAAAGCTTTTTAAATCAAATTAAAGTCTAATGCATTCAACAAAGCTAATTGAATCAAATGAAAGTAAAACACGTTCAAACAAAGCTAATTGTATCAAATAAAAGTCAAACACATTCAAATAAGCTTTATGAATCAAATGAAAGCCAAATGCATTCAACAATGCTAATTTAATCAAATGAAAGACAAATGCATTCTACAAATCTAATTGAATCAAATGAAAGTCAAACACATTCAAATAAAGCTTTTTAAATAAAATGAAAGTCAAATGCATTCAACAAAGCTAATTGAATCAAATGAAAGTCAAACACAATCAAACAAAGCTTATTGAATCCAATTAAACTCTAATGCATTCAACAAAGCTAATTGAATCAAATGAAAGTCAAATGCATTCTACAAAGCTAATTGAATCAAATAAAAGTCAAACACATTCAAACAAAGCTAATTAAATCAAATAAAAGTCAACCACATTCAAACAAAGCTTTTTGAATTAAATGAAAGTCAAATGCATTCAACAAAGCTAATTGAAGAAATGATAGTCAAACACAATCAACCAAAGCTTTTTGAATCAAATTAAAGTCTAATGCATTCAACAAAGTTAATTTAATCAAATGAATGTCAAACACATACAAAAAAAGCGAATTGAATCAAATGAAAGTCAAACACATTCAAACTAGCTTTATGAATCAAATTTAAGTTAAATGCATCATACAAAGCTAATTAAATCAATTGTAAGTCAAACACATTCAAATAAAGCTAATTGAATCCCATGAAAGTCTAATGAATTCAACAAACCTAATTGAATCCACTGAAAGTCAAACACATTCAAACAAAGCTAGTTGAATCAAATAAAAGTCAAACACATTCAAACAAAGCTAATTGAATCAAATGAAAGTCAAACACATTCAAACAAAGCTTATTAAATAAAATGAATGTCAAATGCGTTCAACAAAGACAAATTAATCAAATAAAAGTCAATTGCATTCTACTAAGCTAATTGAATCAAATTAAAGTGAAATACATTCAAAAAAAGCTAATTCAATCAAACAACAGTCAAACACATTCAAACAAAGCTTTTTGAATCAAATTTAAGTCAAACATATTCAAACAAAGCTAATTAAATCAAATGAAAGTCAAACACATTCAAACAAAGCTTTTTAAATAAAATGAATGTCAAATGCATTCAACAAAGACAAATGAATCAAATAAAAGTCAAATGCATTCTACAAATCTAATTGAATTAAATAAAAGTCAAAGACATTCAAACAAGACTAATTGAATCCAATGAAAGTCAAACACATTCAAATAAAGCTTTTTAAATCAAATTAAAGTCTAATGCATTCTACAAAGCTAATTGAATCGAATGAAAGTAAAACACGTTCAAACAAAGCTAATTGTATCAAATAAAAGTCAAACACATTCAAACAAGCTTTATGATTCAAATGAAAGCCAAATGCATTCAACAATGCTAATTTAATTAAATGAAAGACAAATGCATTCTACAAATCTAATTGAATCAAATGAAAGTCAAACACATTCAAACAAGGCTAATTAAATCAAATGAAAGTAAAACAGATTCAAACAAAGCTTTTTGAATCAACATAAAGTCTAATGCATTTAACAAAGCTAATTAAACCTAATGATTGTCAAATGCATTCTACAAAGCTAATTGAATCAAATGAAAGTCAAACACATTAAAACAAAGCTAATTGAATCAAATGAAAGTCAAACACATTCAAATAAACCTAATTGAATCAAATGAAAGACAAACACATTCAAATCAAGTTTTTGAGTCAAATTAAAGTCAAATGCTTTCAACAAAGCTAATTGAATCAAACAAAACTCGAATGCAATCTACAAAGCTAATTGAATCAAAAGAAAGGTTAACACATTCAAACATAGCTAATTGAATGCAATGAAAGTTAAACACATTCAAACAAAGCTTTTTGAATCAAATAAAAGTCAAACGCATTCAAACAAAGCTAATTGAATCAAATGAAAGTCAATCACATTCAAACAAAGCTTTTTGAATCAAATTAAAGTCTAATGCATTCAACAAAGCTAATTGAATCAAATGAAAGTTAAATGCATTCTACTAAGCTAATTGAATCAAATTAAAGTCAAACACATTCTAAAAAAGCTAATTGAATCAAATAAAAGTCAAACACATTCAAACAAAGCTTTTTTTAATCAAATTTAACTCAAACATATTCAAACAAAGCTAATTAAATCAAATGAATGTCAAACATATTCAAACAAAGCTTTTTGATTTAAATGAATGTCAAATGCATTCAACAAAGCTAAATGAATCAAATAAAAGTGAAATGCATTCTACAAAGCTAATTGAATTAAATGAGAGTCAATCACATTCAAACAAAGCTAATTGAATCAAATGAAAGTCAAACACATTCAAACCAAGTTTTTTGAATCAAATTAAAGTCAAATGCATTCAACAAAGCTAATTGAATCAAATGAAAGTCAAACACGTTCAAACAAAGCTAATTGAATCAAATGAAAGTCAAACACATTCAAACAAAGCTTTTTGAATCAAATTAAAGTCTAATGCTTTCAACAAAGCTAATTGAATCAAATGAAAGTCAAACCCATTCAAACAACTATTTTTGAATAAATTGAATGTTAAATGCATTCTACAAAGCTAATTGAATCATTTGAAAGTCAAACAAATTCAAACAAAGCTAATTAAATCTAATGAAAGTCTAATGCATTCAGCAAAGCTAATTGAATCAAATTAAAGTGAAATACATTCAAACAAAGCTAATTAATTCAAATGAAAATCAGACACATTCGAACAAAGCTTTTTAAATCAAATGAAAGTTAAATGCACTCAACAAAACTAATTTAATCAAATTGAAGTCAAATGCATTCTACAAAGCTAATTGAATCAAATAGAAGTCAAACACGTTCAAAAAAAGTTCATTGAATCCAATGAAAGTCAAACAAATTCAAATAAAGCTTTTTGAATCAAATTAAAGTCTAATGTATTCAACAAAGCTAATTGAATTAAATGAAAGTAAAACACGTTCAAACAAAGCTAGTTGAATCAAATGAAAATCAAACACATTCAAACAAGATTTATGAATCAAATGAAAGCCAAATGTATTCAACAATGCTAATTGAATCAAATGAAAGACAAATGCATTCTACGAAGCTAATTGAATCAAATGTAAGTCAATTAAATTCAAACAAAACTTTTTAAATCAATTGAAAGTCAAATGCATTCAACAAAGCTAATTAAATAAAAAAAAGTCAAACACCATCAAACAAAGCTTATTGAATCCAATTAAACTCTAATGCATTCAACAAAGCTAATTTAATCAAATGAAAGTCAAATGCATTCTACAAAGCTAATTGAATCAAATAAAAGTCAAACACATTCAAACAAACCTAATTAAATAAAATAAAAGTCAATCACATTCAAACAAAGCTTTTTGAATTAAATGAAAGTCAAATGCATTCAACAAAGCTAATTGAAGAGATGATAGTCAAACACAATCAACCAAAGCTTTTTGAATCAAATTAAAGTCTAATGCATTCAACAAAGTTAATTTAATCAAATGAAAGTCAAACACATACAAAAAAAGCGAATTGAATCAAATGAAAGTCAAACACATTCAAACAAGCTTTATGTATCAAATTTAAGTTAAATGCATCATACAAAGCTAATTAAATCAATTGAAAGTCAAACACATTCAAACAAAGCTAATTGAATCCCAAGAAAGTCTAATGAATTCAACAAAGCTAATTGAATCAAATGAAAGTCAAACACATTCAAACTAAGCTAATTGAATCAAATGAAAGTCAAACACTTCAAACAAAGTTAATTGAATCAAATGAAAGTCAAACACATTTAAACAAAACTTTTTGAATCAAATGGAAGTCAAATCCATTCAACAAATCAAATTTAATCAAATGAAAGTCAAACACATTCAAACCAAGCATTTTTAATCAAATTAAAGTCAAATGCATGGTACAAAGCTAATTGAATAAAACGAAAGTCAAACACATTCAATCAAAGCTTTTTAAATCAAATTAAAGTCTAATGCATTCAACAAAGCTAATTGAATCAAATGAAAGTCAAAAGCATTCTCCAAAGCTAATTGAATCAAATTAAAGTCAAACACATTCTAACGAAGCTAATTGAATCCATTGAAAGTCAAACACATTCAAACAAAGCTTTTTGAATCAAATGAAAGTCAAATGCATTCATCAAAGCTAATTGAATCGAATGAATGTCAAACACATTCAAACAAACCTAATTGAATCCACTGAAAGTCAAACACATTCAAATAAGCTTTATGAATCAAATGAAAGCCAAATGCATTCAACAATGCTAATTTAATCAAATGAAAGACAAATGCATTCTACAAAGCTAATTGAATCAAATGAAAGTCAAACACAATCAAACAAAGCTTATTGAATCCAATTACACTCTAATGCATTCAACAAAGCTAATTGAATCAAATGAAAGTCAAATGCATTCTACAAAGCTAATTGAATCAAATAAAAGTCAAACACATTCAAACAAAGCTAATTAAATCAAATAAAAGTCAACCACATTCAAATAAAGCTTTTTGAATTAAATGAAAGTCAAATGCATTCAACAAAGCTAATTGAAGAAATGATAGTCAAACACAATCAACCAAATCTTTTTGAATCAAATTAAAGTCTAATGCATTCAACAAAGTTAATTTAATCAAATGAATGTCAAACACATACAAAAAAAGCGAATTGAATCAAATGAAAGTCAAACACATTCAAACAAGCTTTATGAATCAAATTTAAGTTAAATGCATCATACAAAGCTAATTAAATCAATTGTAAGTCAAACACATTCAAACAAAGCTAATTGAATCCCAAGAAAGTCTAATGAATTCAACAAACCTAATTGAATCGACTGAAAGTCAAACACATTCAAACAAAACTAGTTGAATTATATAAAAGTCAAACACATTCAAAAAAAGCTAATTGAATCAAATGAAAGTCAAACACATTCAAACAAAGCTTATTAAATAAAATGAATGTCAAATGCATTCAACAAAGCTAATTGAATTAAATAAAAGTCAAAGACATTCAAACAAAACTAATTGAATCCAATTAAAGTCAAACACATTCAAATAAAGCTTTTTAAATCAAATTAAAGTCTAATGCATTCTACAAAGCTAATTGAATCGAATGAAAGTAAAACACGTTCAAACAAAGCTAATTGTATCAAATAAAAGTCAAACAAATTCAAACAAGCTTTATGATTCAAATGAAAGCCAAATGCATTCAACACTGCTAATTTAATCAAATGAAAGACAAATGCATTCTACAAATCTAATTGAATCAAATGAAAGTCAAACACATTTAAAAACAAAGCTTTTTAAATCAAATGACAGTCAAATGCATTCAACAAAGCTAATTGAATCGAATGAAAGTCAAACACAATCAAACAAAGCTTATTGAATCCAATTAAACTCTTTGGCGTTCACTAATGCTAATTCAATAAAATGAAAGTGAAAAGCATTCTACAAAGCTAATTGAATCAAATGAAAGTCAAACACATTCAAACAAAGCTTATTCAATCAATTAAAAGTCAAACACATTCAAACAAAGCTTTTTGAATCAAATGAAAGTCAAATGCATTCAACACTGCTAATTGAACAAATGAAAGTCAAACACAATTAACCAAAGCTTTTTGAATCAAATTAAAGTCTAATGCATTCAATAAAGCTAATTTAATCAAATGAAAGTCAAACACCTTCTAACAAACCTAATTGAATCAAATGAAAGACAAACACATTCAAACAAAGCTTTTTGAATCAAATGAAAGTCAAATGCATTCATCAAAGCTAATTGAATCAAATGAAAGTCAAACACATTCAAACAAACCTAATTGAATTCATTGTAAGTCAAACACATTCAATTAAAGTATAATGCATTAAACAAAGCTAATTGAATAAAATGAAAGTCAAACACATTCAAACAAAGCTAATTGATTTAAATAAAAGTCAAACGCATTCAAACAAAGCTAATTGAATCAAATGAAAGTCAAACACATTCAAACAAAGCTTTTTTAATCAAATTAAAGTCTAATGCATTCAACAAAGCTAATTGAATCAAGTGAAAGTTAAATGCATTCTACTAAGCTAATTGAATCAAATTAAAGTCAAACACATTCTAAAAAAGCTAATTGAATCAAATAAAAGTCAAACACATTCAAACAAAGCTTTTTTTAATCAAATTTAACTCAAACATATTCAAACAAAGCTAATTAAATCAAATGAATGTCAAACATATTCAAACAAAGCTTTTTGATTTAAATGAATGTTAAATGCATTCAACAAAGCTAAATGAATCAAATAAAAGTGAAATGCATTCTACAACGCTAATTGAATTAAATGAAAGTCAAACACATTCAAACAAAGCTAATTGAATCAAATGAAAGTCAAACACATTCAAACCAAGTTTTTTGAATCAAATTACAGTCAAATGCATTCAACAAAGCTAATTGAATCAAATGAAAGTCAAACACGTTCAAACAAAGCTAATTGAATCAAATGAAAGTCAAACACATTCAAACAAAGCTTTTTGAATCAAATTAAAGTCTAATGCTTTCAACAAAGCTAATTGAATCAAATGAAAGTCAAACCCATTCAAACAACTATTTTTGAATAAATTGAATGTTAAATGCATTCTACAAAGCTAATTGAATCATTTGAAAGTCAAACAAATTCAAACAAAGCTAATTAAATCTAATGAAAGTCTAATGCATTCAGCAAAGCTAATTGAATCAAATTAAAGTGAAATACATTCAAACAAAGCTAATTAATTCAAATGAAAATCAGAAACATTCGAACAAAGCTTTTTAAATCAAATGAAAGTTAAATGCACTCAACAAAACTAATTTAACCAAATTGAAGTCAAATGCATTCTACAAAACTAATTGAATCAAATGAAAGTCAAACACGTTCAAAAAAAGTTCATTGAATCCAATGAAAGTCAAACAAATTCAAATAAAGCTTTTTAAATCAAATTAAAGTCTAATGTATTCAACAAAGCTAATTGAATTAAATGAAAGTAAAACACGTTCAAACAAAGCTAGTTGAATCAAATGAAAATCAAACACATTCAAACAAGCTTTATGAATCAAATGAAAGCCAAATGCATTCAACAATGCTAATTGAATCAAATGAAAGACAAACACATTCAAACGAAGCTAATTGAATCAAATGTAAGTCAATTACATTCAAGCAAAACTTTTTAAATCAATTGAAAGTCAAATGCATTCAACAAAGCTAATTAAATAAAAAAAAGTTAAACACCATCAAACAAAGCTTATTGAATCCAATTAAACTCTAATGCATTCAACAAAGCTAATTTAATCAAATGAAAGTCAAATGCATTCTACAAAGCTAATTGAATCAAATAAAAGTCAAACACATTCAAACAAACCTAATTAAATCAAATAAAAGTCAATCACATTCAAACAAAACTTTTTGAATTAAATGAAAGTCAAATGCATTCAACAAAGCTAATTGAAGAAATGATAGTCAAACACAATCAACCAAAGCTTTTTGAATCAAATTAAAGTCTAATGAATTCAACAAAGTTAATTTAATCAAATGAAAGTCAAACACATACAAAAAAAGCGAATTGAATCAAATGAAAGTTAAACACATTCAAACAAGCTTTATGTATCAAATTTAAGTTAAATGCATCATACAAAGCTAATTAAATCAATTGAAAGTCAAACACATTCAAACAAAGCTAATTGAATCGCAAGAAAGTCTAATGAATTCAACAAAGCTAATTGAATCAAATGAAAGTCAAACACATTCAAACTAAGCTAATTGAATCCAATGAAAGTCAAACACATTCAAACAAAGTTAATTGAATCAAATGAAAGTCAAACACATTTAAACAAAACTTTTTGAATCAAATGGAAGTCAAATGCATTCAACAAATCAAATTTAATCAAATGAAAGTCAAACACATTCAAACCAAGCATTTTTAATCAAATTAAAGTCAAATGCATGGTACAAAGCTAATTGAATAAAATGAAAGTCAAACACATTCAATCAAAGCTTTTTAAATCAAATTAAAGTCTAATGCATTCAACAAAGCTAATTGAATCAAATGAAAGTCAAAAGCATTCTCCAAAGCTAATTGAATCAAATTAAAGTCAAACACAGTCTAACGAAGCTAATTGAATCCATTGAAAGTCAAACACATTCAAACAAAGCTTTTTGAATCAAATGAAAGTCAAATGCATTCATCAAAGCTAATTGAATCGAATGAATGTCAAACACATTCAAACAAACCTAATTGAATCCACTGAAAGTCAAACACATTCAAACAAAGCTAGTTGAATCAAATAAAAGTCAAACACATACAAGCAAAGCTAATTGAATCAAATGAAAGTCAAACACATTCAAACAAAGTTTTTTGAATCAAATTAAAGTCTAATGCATTCAACAAATCTAATTGAATCAAATGAAAGTCAAATGCATTCTACTAAGCTAATTGAATCAAATTAAAGTCAAACACATTCAAAAAAAGCTAATTTTATCAAATAAAAGTCAAACACATTCAAACAAAGCTTTTTGAATAAAATTTAAGTCAAACATATTCAAACAAAGCTAATTAAATCAAATGAAAGTCAAACACATTCAAACAAAGCTTTTTAAATAAAATGAATGTCAAATGCATTCAACAAAGACAAATGAATCAAATAAAAGTCAAATGCATTCTACAAAGCTAATTGAATTAAATGAAAGTCAAAGACATTCAAACAAAGCTAATTGAATCCAATGAAAGACAAACACATTCAAATAAAGCTTTTTAAATCAAACTAAAGTCTAATGCATTCAACAAAGCAAATTGAATCAAATGAAAGTAAAACACGTTCAAACAAAGCTAATTGTATCAAAAAAAAGTCAAACACATTCAAACAAGCTTTATGAATCAAATAAAAGCCAAATGCATTCAACAATGCTAATTTAATCAAATGAAAGACAAATGCATTCTACAAATCTAATTGAATCAAATGAAAGTCAAACACATTCAAACAAAACTTTTTAAATCAAATGAAAGTCAAATGCATTCAACAAAGCTAATTGAATCAAATGAAAGTCAAACACAATCAAACAAAGCTTATTGAATCCAATTAAACTCTAAGGCATTCAACAATGCTAATTCAATAAAATGAAAGTCAAAAGCATTCTACAAAGCTAATTGAATTAAATGAAAGTCAAACACAGTCAAACAAAGCTAATTCAATCAATTGAAAGTCAAACACATTCAAACAAATCTTTTTGAATCAAATGAAAATCAAATGCATTCAACAATGCGAATTGAACAAATGAAAGACAAAAACAATTAACCAAAGCTTTTTGAATCAAATTAAAGTCTAATGCATTCAATAAAGCTAATTTAATCAAATAAAAGTCAAACACATTTAAACAAACCTAATTGAACCAAATGAAAGTCAAACACATTCAAACAAAGCTTTTTGAATAAAATGAAAGTCAAATGCATTCATCAAAGCTAATTGAATCAAATGAAAGTCAAATACATTCAAACAAACCTAATTGAATTCATTGTAAGTCAAACACATTCAATTAAAGTCTAATGCATTAAAAAAAGCTAATTGAATCAAATGAAAGTCAAACACATTCAAACAAAGATAATTGAATCAAATAAAAGTCAAACACATTCAAACTAAGCTAATTAAATCCAATGAAAGTCAAAACACATTTAAATAAAGCTAATTAAATCCAATGAAAGTCTAATGCATTCAGCAAAGCTAATTGAATCAAATTAAAGTCAAATACATTCAAACAAAGCTAATTAATTCAAATAAAAATCAGACACATTCGAACAAAGCTTTTTAAATCAAATGAAAGTTAAATGCACTCAACAAAACTAATTTAATCAAATTGAAGTCAAATGCATTCTACAAAGCTAATTGAATCAAATGAAAGTCAAACACGTTCAAAAAAAGTTCATTGAATCCAATGAAAGTCAAACAAATTCAAATAAAGCTTTTTAAATCAAATTATAGTCTAGTGTATTCAACAAAGCTAATTCAATTAAATGAAAGTAAAACACGTTCAAACAAAGCTAGTTGAATCAAATGAAAGTCAAACACATTCAAACAAGCTTTATGAATCAAATGAAAGCCAAATGCATTCAACAATGCTTATTGAATCAAATGAAAGACAAATGCATTCAACGAAGCTAATTGAATCAAATGTAAGTCAAACACATTCAAACAAAACTTTTTAAATCAAATGAAAGTCAAATGCATTCAACAAAGCTAATTAAATAAAAAAAAGTCAAACACCATCACACAAAGCTTATTGAATCCAATTAAACTCTAATGCATTCAACAAAGCTAATTTAATCAAATGAAGGTCAAATGCATTCTACAAAGCTAACTGAGTCAAATAAAAGTCAAACACATTCAAACAAACCTAATAAATCTAATAAAAGTCAAACACATTCAAACAAAGCTTTTTGAATTAATTGAAAGTCAAATGCATTCAACAAAGCTAATTGAAGAAATGATAGTCAAAGACAATCAACCAAAGCTTTTTGAATCAAATTAAAGTCTAATGCATTCAACAAAGCTAATTTAATAAAACGAAACATTCAAACAAGCTTTATGAATCAAATTTAAGTTAAATGCATCATACAAAGCTAATTAAATCATTTGAAAGTCAAACAAATTCAAACAAAGCTAATTGAATCCCAAGAAAGTCTAATGAATTCAACAAAGCTAATTGAATCAAATGAAAGTCAAACACATTCAAACAAAGCTAATTAAATGAAATGAAAGTTAAACACATCCAAACAATGCTTTTTGAACAAAATGAATGTCAAATGCATTCAACAAAGCCAGATGAATCAAATGAAAGTCAAAATCATTCCACAAAGCTAATTGAATAAAATGAAAGTTAAACACCTTCAAACAACGCTAATTTAATCCAATGAAAGCGAAACACATTCAAACAAAGCTTTTTGAATCAAATTAAATTCAAATGCATTCAACAAAGCTAAATGAATCTAATGAAAGTCAAATGCATTCTACATAGCTAATTGAATCATAGAAAGTCAAATACATTCAAGCTTTTTTAATCAAATGAAAGTTAAATGCATTCAACAAAGCTAATTGAATCAAATGAAAGTATAACAAATTCAAACAAAACTACTTGAATCAAATAAAAGTCAAATGCATTCTACAAAGCTAATTGAATCAAATGAAAGTCAAACACATTTAAACAAAACTTTTTGATTCATATGAAAGTTAAATGCATTTAACAAAGCTAATTGAATCAAATGAAATTCAAATGCATTCTACAAAGCTAATTGAACAAATGGAAGTCAAACATATTCAAACAAAGCTAATTGAATCAAATGAAAGTCAAACACATTCAAACCAAGCTTTTTAAATCAATATAAAGTCTAAAGTCAAACACATTCAAACAAAGCTAATTTAATCAAATGAAAGTCAAACACATTCAAACTAAGCTAATTGAATCCAATGAAAGTTAAACACATTCAAATAAAGCTAATTAAATCCAATGAAAGTCTAATGCATTCAACAAAGCTAATTGAATCAAATTAGAGTCAAATACATTCAAACAAAGCTAATTAATTCAAATGAAAATCAGACACATTCGAACAAAGCTTTTTTAATCAAATGAAAGTTAAATGCACTTAACAAAGCTAATTTAATCAAATTGAAGTCAAATGCATTCTACAAAGCTAATTGAATCAAATGAAAGTCAAACACGTTCAAAAAAAGTTCATTGAATCCAATGAAAGTCAAACAAATTCAAATAAAGCTTTTTAAATCAAATTAAAGTCTAATGTATTCAACAAAGCTAATTGAATTAAATGAAAGTAAAACACGTTCAAACAAAGCTAGTTGAATCAAATGAAAGTCAAACACATTCAAACAAGCTTTATGAATCAAATGAAAGCCAAATGCATTCAACAAAGCTAATTGAATCAAATGAAAGACAAATGCATTCTACGAAGCTAATTGAATCAAATGTAAGTCAAACACATTCAAACAAAACTTTTTAAATCAATTGAAAGTCGAATGCATTCAACAAAGCTAATTAAGTAAAAAAAAAAGTCAAACACCATCAAACAAAGCTTATTGAATCCAATTAAACTCTAATACATTCAACAAAGCTAATTTAATCTGCTGAAAGTCAAATGCATTCTACAAAGCTAATTGAATCAAATAAAAGTCAAACACATTCAAACAAAGCTAATTAAATCAAATAAAAGTCAATCACATTCAAACAAAGCTTTTTGAATTAAATGAAAGTCAAATGCATTCAACAAAGCTAATTGAAGAAATGATAGTCAAACACAATCAACCAAAGCTTTTTGAATCAAATTAAAGTCTAATGCATTCAACAAAGCTAATTTAATAAAACAAAAGTCAAACACATACAAAAAAAGCGAATTAAATCAAATGAAAGTTAAACACATTCAAACAACCTTTATGAATCAAATTTAAGTTAAATGCATCATACAAAGCTAATTGAATCAAATGAAAGTCAAACACATTCAAACTAAGCTAATTGAATCAAATGAAAGTCAAACACATTCAAACAAAGTTAATTGAATCAAATGAAAGTGAAACACATTTAAACAAAACTTTTTGAATCAAATGGAAGTCAAATGCATTCAACAAATCAAATTTTATCAAATGAAAGTCAAACACATTCAAACCAAGCTTCTTTAATCAAATGAAAGTCAAATGCATGGTAAAAAGCTAATTGAATAAAACGAAAGTCAAACACATTCAATCAAAGCTTTTTAAATCAAATTAAAGTCTAATGCATTCAACAAAGCTAATTGAATCAAAAGAAAGTCAAATGCATTCTCCAAAGCTAATTGAATCAAATTAAAGTCAAACACATTCTAAAAAAGCTAATTGAATCCAATGAAAGTCAAACACATTCAAACAAACCTTTTTGAATCAAATGAAAGTCTAATGCATTCATCAAAGCTAATTGAATCGAATGAAAGTCAAACACATTTAAACAAACCTAATTGAATCCAGTGAAAGTCAAACATATTCAAAAAAAGCTAGTTGAATCAAATAAAAGTCAAACACATTCAAGTAAAGCTAATTGAATCAAATGAAAGTCAAACACATTCAAACAAAGCTTTTTGAATCAAATTAAAGTCTAATGCATTCAACAAAGCTAATTGAATCAAATGAAAGTCAAATGCATTCTACTAAGCTAATTGAATAAAATTAAAGTCAAACACATTCAAAAAAAGCTAATTGAATCAAATAAAAGTCAAACACATTCAAACAAAGCTTTTTGAATCAAATTTAAGTCAAACATATTCAAACAAAGCTAATTAAATCAAATGAAAGTCAAACACATTCAAACAAAGCTTTTTAAATAAAATGAATGTCAAATGCATTCAACAAAGACAAATGAATCAAATAAAAGTCAAATGCATTCTACAAAGCTAATTAAATTAAATGAAAGTCAAAGACATCCAAACAAAGCTAATTGAATCCAATGAAAGTCAAACACATTCAAATAAAGCTTTTTAAATCAAATTAAAGTCTAATGCATTCAACAAAGCTAATTGAATCAAATGAAAGTAAAACAGTTCAAACAAAGCTAATTGTATCAAATAAAAGTCAAACACATTCAAACAAGCTTTATGAATCAAATGAAAGCCAAATGCATTCAACAATGCTAATTTAATCAAATGAAAGACAAATGCATTCTACAAATCTAATTGAACCAAATGAAAGTCAAACACAATCAAACAAAGCTTATTGGATCCAATTAAACTCTAAGGCATTCAACAATGCTAATTCAATAAATTGAAAGTCAAAAGCATTCTACAAAGCTAATTGAATCAAATGAAAGTCAAACACATTCAAACAAAGATAATTCAATCAATTGAAAGTCAAACACATCCAAACAAATCTTTTTGAATCAAATGAAAGTCAAATGCATTCAACAGTGCTAATTAAACAAATGAAAGTCAAACACAATTAACCAAAGCTTTTTGAATCAAATTAAAATCTAATGCATTCAATAAAGCTAATTTAATCAATTGAAAGTCAAACACATTCAAACAAACCTAATTGAATCAAATGAAAGTCAAACACATTCAAACAAAGCTTTTTGAATCAAATGAAAGTCAAATGCATTCATCAAAGCTAATTGAATCAAATGAAAGACAAACACATTCAAACAAACATAATTGAATTCATTGTAAGTCAAACACATTCAATTAAAGTCTAATGCATTAAACAAAGCTAATTGAATCAAATGAAAGTGAAACACATTCAAACAAAGCTAATTGAATCAAATAAAAGTCAAACGCATTCAAACAAAGCTAATTGAATCCAATGAAAGTCAAACACATTCAAATAAAGCTTTTTAAATCAAATTAAAGTCTAATGCATTCAACAAAGCTAATTGAATCAAATGAAAGTAAAACACGTTCAAACAAAGCTAATTGTATCAAATAAAAGTCAAACACATTCAAACAAGCTTTATGAATCAAATGAAAGCCAAATGCATTCAACAATGCTAATTTAATCAAATGAAAGACAAATGCATTCTACAAATCTAATTGAACCAAATGAAAGTCAAACACATTCAAACAAAACTTTTTAAATCAAATGAAAGTCAAACGCATTCAACAAAGCTAATTGAATGAAATGAAAGTCAAACACAATAAAACAAAGCTTATTGAATCCAATTAAACTCTAAGGCATTCAACAATGCTAATTCAATAAATTGAAAGTCAAAAGCATTCTACAAAGCTAATTGAATCAAATGAAAGTCAAACACATTCAAACAAAGATAATTCAATCAATTGAAAGTCAAACACATTCAAACAAATCTTTTTGAATCAAATGAAAGTCAAATGCATTCAACAGTGCTAATTAAACAAATGAAAGTCAAACACAATTAACCAAAGCTTTTTGAATCAAATTAAACTCGAATGCATTTAACAAAGCTAATTGAATCAAATGAAAGTCAAATGCATTCTACTAAGCTAATTGAATCAAATTAAAGTGAAACACATTCTAAAAAAGCTAATTGAATCAAATAAAAGTCAAACACATTCAAACAAAGCTTTTTTAATCAAATTTAACTCAAACATATTCAAACAAAGCTAATTAAATCAAATGAAAGTCAAACACATTCAACCAAAGCTTTTTGATTTAAATGAATGTCAAATGCATTCAATAAAGCTAAATGAATCAAGTAAAAGGCAAATGCATTCTACAAAGCTAATTGAATTAAATGAAAGTCAAACACATTCAAACAAAGCTAATTGAATCAAATGAAAGTCAAACACATTCAAACCAAGTTTTTTGAATCAAATTAAAGTCAAATGCATTCAACAAAGCTAATTAAATCAAATGAAAGTCAAACACGTTCAAACAAAGCTAATTGAATCAAATGAAAGTCAAACACATTCAAACAAAGCTTTTTGAATCAAATTAAAGGCTAATGCTTTCAACAAAGCTAATTGAATCAAATGAAAGTCAAACCCATTCAAACAACTATTTTTGAATAAATTGAATGTTAAATGCATTCTACAAAGCTAATTGAATCATTTGAAAGTCAAACAAATTCAAAAAAAGCTAATTAAATCTAATGAAAGTCTAATGCATTCAGAAAAGCTAATTGAATCAAATTAAAATCAAATACATTCAAACTAAGCGAATTAATTCAAATGAAAATCAGACACATTCGAACAAAACTTTTTTAATCAAATGAAAGTTAAATGCACTCCACAAAACTAATTTAATCAAATTGAAGTCAAATGCATTCTTCAAAGCTAATTGAATAAAATTAAAGTCAAACAAGTTTAAAAAAAACTAATTGAATCAAATAAAAGTCAAACACATTCAAACAAAGCTTTTTGAATCAAATTTAAGTCAAACATAATCAAACAAAGCTAATTAAATCAAATGAAAGTCAAACACATTCAAACAAAGCTTTTTAAATAAAATGAATGTCAAATCCATTCAACAAAGACAAATGAATCAAATAAAAGTCAAATGCATTCTACAAAGCTAATTGAATTAAATGAAAGTCAAAGACATTCAAACAAAGCTAATTGAATCCAATGAAAGTCAAACACATTCAAATAAAGCTTTTTAAATCAAATTAAAGTCTAATGCATTCAACAAAGCTAATTGTATCAAATAAAAGTCAAACACATTCAAACAAGCTTTATGAATCAAATGAAAGCCAAATGCATTCAACAATGCTAATTTAATCAAATGAAAGACAAATGCATTCTACAAATCTAATTGAACCAAATGAAAGTCAAACACATTCAAACAAAACTTTTTAAATCAAATGAAAGTCAAACGCATTCAACAAAGCTAATTGAATGAAATGAAAGTCAAACACAATCAAACAAAGCTTATTGAATCCAATTAAACTCTAAGGCATTCAACAATGCTAATTCAATAAATTGAAAGTCAAAAGCATTCTACAAAGCTAATTGAATCAAATGAAAGTCAAACACATTCAAACAAAGATAATTCAATCAATTGAAAGTCAAACACATTCAAACAAATCTTTTTGAATCAAATGAAAGTCAAATGCATTTAACAGTGCTAATTAAACAAATGAAAGTCAAACACAATTAACCAAAGCTTTTTGAATCAAATTAAAATCTAATGCATTCAATAAAGCTAATTTAATCAAATGAAAGTCAAACACATTCAAACAAACCTAATTGAATCAAATGAAAGTCAAACACATTCAAACAAAGCTTTTTGAATCAAATGAAAGTCAAATGCATTCATCAAAGCTAATTGAATCAAATGAAAGACAAACACATTCAAACAAACATAATTGAATTCATTGTAAGTCAAACACATTCAATTAAAGTCTAATGCATTAAACAAAGCTAATTGAATCAAATGAAAGTGAAACACATTCAAACAAAGCTAATTGAATCAAATAAAAGTCAAACGCATTCAAACAAAGCTAATTGAATGAAATGAAAGTCAAACACATTCAAACAAAGCTTTTTGAATCAAATTAAAGTCTAATGCATTCAACAAAGCTAATTGAATCAAATGAAAGTCAAATGCATTCTACTAAGCTAATTGAATCAAATTAAAGTCAAACACATTCTAAAAAAGCTAATTGAATCAAATAAAAGTCAAACACATTCAAAAAAAGCTTTTTTAATCAAATTTAACTCAAACATATTCAAACAAAGCTAATTAAATCAAATGAAAGTCAAACACATTCAAACAAAGCTTTTTGATTTAAATGAATGTCAAATGCATTCAACAAAGCTAAATGAATCAAATAAAAGTCAAATGCATTCTACAAAGCTAATTGAACTAAATGAAAGTCAAACACATTCAAACAAAGCTAATTGAATCAAATTAAAGTCAAACACATTTAAACAAAGCTTTTTGAATCAAATGAAAGTCTAATGCATTCATCAAAGCTAATTGAATCGAATGAAAGTCAAACACATTCAAACAAACCTAATTGAATCCACTGAAAGTCAAACACATTCAAACAAAGCTAGTTGAAACAAATAAAAGTCAAACACATTCAAGCAAAGCTAATTGAATCAAATGAAAGTCAAACACATTCAAACAAAGCTTTTTGAATGAAATTAAAGTCTAATGCATTCAACAAAGCTAATTGAATCAAATGAAAGTCAAATGCATTCTACTAAGCTAATTGAATCAAATTAAAGTCAAACACATTCAAAAAAAGCTAATTGAATCAAATAAAAGTCAAACACATTCAAACAAAGCTTTTTGAATCAAATTTAAGTCAAACATATTTTAAACAAAGCTAATTAAATCAAATGAAAGTCAAACACATTCAAACAAAGCTTTTTAAATAAAATGAATGTCGAATGAATTCAACAAAGACAAATGAATCAAATAAAAGTCAAATGCATTCGACAAACCTAATTGAATTAAATGAAAGTCAAAGACATTCAAACAAAGCTAATTGAATCAACCGAAAGTCAAACACATTCAAATAAAGCTTTTTAAATCAAATTAAAGTCTAATGCATTCAACAAAGCTAATTGAATCAAATGAAAGTAAAACACGTTCAAACAAAGCTAATTGTATCAAATAAAAGTCAAACACATTCAAACAAGCTTTATGAATCAAATGAAAGCCAAATGCATTCAACAATGCTAATTTAATCAAATGAAAGACAAATGCATTCTGTAAATCTAATTGAATCAAATGAAAGTCAAACACATTCAAACAAAGCTTTTTAAATCAAATGACAGTCAAATGCATTCAACAAAGCTAATTGAATCAAATGAAAGTCAAACACAATCAAACAAAGCTTATTGAATCCAATTAAACTCTAAGGCATTCAACAATGCTAATTCAATAAATTGAAAGTCAAAAGCATTCTACAAAGCTAATTGAATCAAAAGAAAGTCAAACACATTCAAACAAAGCTAATTCAATCAATTGAAAGTCAAACACATTTTAACAAATCTTTTTGAATCAAATGAAAGTCAAATGCATTCAACAATGCTAATTGAACAAATGAAAGTCAAACACAATTAACCAAAGCTTTTTGAATCAAATTAAAGTCTAATGCATTCAATAAAGCTAATTTAATCAAATGAAAGTCAAACACATTCAAACAAACCTAATTGAATATAATTAAAGTCAAACACATTCAAACAAAGCTTTTTGAATCAAATGAAAGTCAAATGCATTCATCAAAGCTAATTGAATCAAATGAAGGTCAAACACATTCAAACAAACATAATTGAATTCATTGTAAGTCAAACACATTCAATTAAAGTCTAATGCATTAAACAAAGCTAATTGAATCAAATGAAAGTGAAACACATTCAAACAAAGCTAATTGAATCAAATAAAAGTCAAACGCATTCAAACAAAGCTAATTGAATCAAATGAAAGTCAAACACATTCAAGCAAAGCTTTTTGAATCAAATTAAACTCGAATGCATTCAACAAAGCTAATTGAATCAAATGAAAGTCAAATGCATTCTACTAAGCTAATTGAATCAAATTAAAGTCAAACACATTCTAAAAAAGCTAATTGAATCACATAAAAGTCAAACACATTCAAACAAAGCTTTTTTAATCAAATTTAACTCAAACATATTCAAACAAAGCTAATTAAATCAAATGAAAGTCAAACACATTCAACCAAAGCTTTTTGATTTAAATGAATGTCAAATGCATTCAACAAAGCTAAATGAATCAAGTAAAAGGCAAATGCATTCTACAAAGCTAATTGAATTAAATGAAAGTCAAACACATTCAAACAAAGCTAATTGAATCAAATGAAAGTCAAACACATTCAAACCAAGTTTTTTGAATCAAATTAAAGTCAAATGCATTCAACAAAGCTAATTGAATCAAATGAAAGTCAAACACGTTCAAACAAAGCTAATTGAATCAAATGAAAGTCAAACACATTCAAACAAAGCTTTTTGAATCAAATTAAAGGCTAATGCTTTCAACAAAGCTAACTGAATCAAATGAAAGTCAAACCCATTCAAACAACTATTTTTGAATAAATTGAATGTTAAATGCATTCTACAAAGCTAATTGAATCATTCGAAAGTCAAACAAATTCAAACAAAGCTAATTAAATCTAATGAAAGTCTAATGCATTCAGAAAAGCTAATTGAATCAAATTAAAATCAAATACATTCAAACTAAGCGAATTAATTCAAATGAAAATCAGACACATTCGAACAAAGCTTTTTTAATCAAATGAAAGTTAAATGCACTCCACAAAACTAATTTAATCAAATTGAAGTCAAATGCATTCTTCAAAGCTAATTGAATAAAATTAAAGTCAAACACGTTCAAAAAAAGCTAATTGAATCAAATAAAAGTCAAACACATTCAAACAAAGCTTTTTGAATCAAATTTAAGTTAAACATATTCAAACAAAGCTAATTAAATCAAATGAAAGTCAAACACATTCAAACAAAGCTTTTTAAATAAAATGAATGTCAAATGCATTCAACAAAGACAAATGAATCAAATAAAAGTCAAATGCATTCTACAAAGCTAATTAAATTAAATGAAAGTCAAAGACATTCAAACAAAGCTAATTGAATCCAATGAAAGTCAAACACATTCAAATAAAGCTTTTTAAATCAAATTAAAGTCTAATGCATTCAACAAAGTTAATTGAATCAAATGAAAGGAAAACACGTTCAAACAAAGCTAATTGTATCAAATAAAAGTCAAACACATTCAAACAAGCTTTATGAATCAAATGAAAGCCAAATGCATTCAACAATGCTAATTTAATCAAATGAAAGACAAATGCATTCTACAAATCTAATTGAACCAAATGAAAGTCAAACACATTCAAACAAAACTTTTTAAATCAAATGAAAGTCAAATGCATTCAACAAAGCTAATTGAATGAAATGAAAGTCAAACACAATCAAACAAAGCTTATTGAATCCAATTAAACTCTAAGGCATTCAACAATGCTAATTCAATAAATTGAAAGTCAAAAGCATTCTTCAAAGCTAATTGAATAAAATTAAAGTCAAACACGTTCAAAAAAAGCTAATTGAATCAAATAAAAGTCAAACACATTCAAACAAAGCTTTTTGAATCAAATTTAAGTCAAACATATTCAAACAAAGCTAATTAAATCAAATGAAAGTCAAACACATTCAAACAAAGCTTTTTAAATAAAATGAATGTCAAATGCATTCAACAAAGACAAATGAATCAAATAAAAGTCAAATGCATTCTACAAAGCTAATTGAATTAAATGAAAGTCAAAGACATTCAAACAAAGCTAATTGAATCCAATGAAAGTCAAACACATTCAAATAAAGCTTTTTAAATCAAATTAAAGTCTAATGCATTCAACAAAGCTAATTGAATCAAATGAAAGTAAAACACGTTCAAACAAAGCTAATTGTATCAAATAAAAGTCAAACACATTCAAACAAGCTTTATGAATCAAATGAAAGCCAAATGCATTCAACAATGCTAATTTAATCAAATGAAAGACAAATGCATTCTACAAATCTAATTGAACCAAATGAAAGTCAAACACATTCAAACAAAACTTTTTAAATCAAATGAAAGTCAAACGCATTCAACAAAGCTAATTGAATGAAATGAAAGTCAAACACAATCAAACAAAGCTTATTGAATCCAATTAAACTCTAAGGCATTCAACAATGCTAATTCAATAAATTGAAAGTCAAAAGCATTCTACAAAGCTAATTGAATCAAATGAAAGTCAAACACATTCAAACAAAGATAATTCAATCAATTGAAAGTCAAACACATTCAAACAAATCTTTTTGAATCAAATGAAAGTCAAATGCATTCAACAGTGCTAATTAAACAAATGAAAGTCAAACACAATTAACCAAAGCTTTTTGAATCAAATTAAAGTCGAATGCATTCAACAAAGCTAATTGAATCAAATGAAAGTCAAATGCATTCTACTAAGCTAATTGAATCAAATTAAAGTCAAACACATTCTAAAAAAGCTAATTGAATCAAATAAAAGTCAAACACATTCAAACAAAGCTTTTTTAATCAAATTTAACTCAAACATATTCAAACAAAGCTAATTAAATCAAATGAAAGTCAAACACATTCAACCAAAGCTTTTTGATTTAAATGAATGTCAAATGCATTCAACAAAGCTAAATGAATCAAGTAAAAGGCAAATGCATTCTACAAAGCTAATTGAATTAAATGAAAGTCAAACACATTCAAACAAAGCTAATTGAATCAAATGAAAGTCAAACACATTCAAACCAAGTTTTTTGAATCAAATTAAAGTCAAATGCATTCAACAAAGCTAATTAAATCAAATGAAAGTCAAACACGTTCAAACAAAGCTAATTGAATCAAATGAAAGTCAAACACATTCAAACAAAGCTTTTTGAATCAAATTAAAGGCTAATGCTTTCAACAAAGCTAATTGAATCAAATGAAAGTCAAACCCATTCAAACAACTATTTTTGAATAAATTGAATGTTAAATGCATTCTACAAAGCTAATTGAATCATTTGAAAGTCAAACAAATTCAAAAAAAGCTAATTAAATCTAATGAAAGTCTAATTCATTCAGAAAAGCTAATTGAATCAAATTAAAATCAAATACATTCAAACTAAGCGAATTAATTCAAATTAAAATCAGACACATTCGAACAAAACTTTTTTAATCAAATGAAAGTTAAATGCACTCCACAAAACTAATTTAATCAAATTGAAGTCAAATGCATTCTTCAAAGCTAATTGAATAAAATTAAAGTCAAACACGTTCAAAAAAAACTAATTGAATCAAATAAAAGTCAAACACATTCAAACAAAGCTTTTTGAATCAAATTTAAGTCAAACATAATCAAACAAAGCTAATTAAATCAAATGAAAGTCAAACACATTCAAACAAAGCTTTTTAAATAAAATGAATGTCAAATCCATTCAACAAAGACAAATGAATCAAATAAAAGTCAAATGCATTCTACAAAGCTAATTGAATTAAATGAAAGTCAAAGACATTCAAACAAAGCTAATTGAATCCAATGAAAGTCAAACACATTCAAATAAAGCTTTTTAAATCAAATTAAAGTATAATGCATTCAACAAAGCTAATTGAATCAAATGAAAGTAAAACACGTTCAAACAAAGCTAATTGTATCAAATAAAAGTCAAACACATTCAAACAAGCTTTATGAATCAAATGAAAGCCAAATGCATTCAACAATGCTAATTTAATCAAATGAAAGACAAATGCATTCTACAAATCTAATTGAACCAAATGAAAGTCAAACACATTCAAACAAAACTTTTTAAATCAAATGAAAGTCAAATGCATTCAACAAAGCTAATTGAATGAAATGAAAGTCAAACACAATCAAACAAAGCTTATTGAATCAAATTAAAGTCTAATGCATTCAACAGTGCTAATTAAACAAATGAAAGTCAAACACAATTAACCAAAGCTTTTTGAATCAAATTAAAATCTAATGCATTCAATAAAGCTAATTTAATCAATTGAAAGTCAAACACATTCAAACAAACCTAATTGAATCAAATGAAAGTCAAACACATTCAAACAAAGCTTTTTGAATCAAATGAAAGTCAAATGCATTCATCAAAGCTAATTGAATCAAATGAAAGACGAACACATTCAAACAAACATAATTGAATTCATTGTAAGTCAAACACATTCAATTAAAGTCTAATGCATTAAACAAAGCTAATTGAATCAAATGAAAGTGAAACACATTCAAACAAAGCTAATTGAATCAAATAAAAGTCAAACGCATTCAAACAAAGCTAATTGAATCAAATGAAAGTCAAACACATTCAAACAAAGCTAATTGAATCCAATGAAAGTCAAACACATTCAAATAAAGCTTTTTAAATCAAATTAAAGTCTAATGCATTCAACAAAGCTAATTGAATCAAATGAAAGTAAAACACGTTCAAACAAAGCTAATTGTATCAAATAAAAGTCAAACACATTCAAACAAGCTTTATGAATCAAATGAAAGCCAAATGCATTCAACAATGCTAATTTAATCAAATGAAAGACAAATGCATTCTACAAATCTAATTGAACCAAATGTAAGTCAAACACATTCAAACAAAACTTTTTAAATCAAATGAAAGTCAAACGCATTCAACAAAGCTAATTGAATGAAATGAAAGTCAAACACAATAAAACAAAGCTTATTGAATCCAATTAAACTCTAAGGCATTCAACAATGCTAATTCAATAAATTGAAAGTCAAAAGCATTCTACAAAGCTAATTGAATCAAATGAAAGTCAAACACATTCAAACAAAGATAATTCAATCAATTGAAAGTCAAACACATTCAAACAAATCTTTTTGAATCAAATGAAAGTCAAATGCATTCAACAGTGCTAATTAAACAAATGAAAGTCAAACACAATTAACCAAAGCTTTTTGAATCAAATTAAACTCGAATGCATTTAACAAAGCTAATTGAATCAAATGAAAGTCAAATGCATTCTACTAAGCTAATTGAATCAAATTAAAGTGAAACACATTCTAAAAAAGCTAATTGAATCAAATAAAAGTCAAACACATTCAAACAAAGCTTTTTTAATCAAATTTAACTCAAACATATTCAAACAAAGCTAATTAAATCAAATGAAAGTCAAACACATTCAACCAAAGCTTTTTGATTTAAATGAATGTCAAATGCATTCAATAAAGCTAAATGAATCAAGTAAAAGGCAAATGCATTCTACAAAGCTAATTGAATTAAATGAAAGTCAAACACATTCAAACAAAGCTAATTGAATCAAATGAAAGTCAAACACATTCAAACCAAGTTTTTTGAATCAAATTAAAGTCAAATGCATTCAACAAAGCTAATTAAATCAAATGAAAGTCAAACACGTTCAAACAAAGCTAATTGAATCAAATGAAAGTCAAACACATTCAAACAAAGCTTTTTGAATCAAATTAAAGGCTAATGCTTTCAACAAAGCTAATTGAATCAAATGAAAGTCAAACCCATTCAAACAACTATTTTTGAATAAATTGAATGTTAAATGCATTCTACAAAGCTAATTGAATCATTTGAAAGTCAAACAAATTCAAAAAAAGCTAATTAAATCTAATGAAAGTCTAATGCATTCAGAAAAGCTAATTGAATCAAATTAAAATCAAATACATTCAAACTAAGCGAATTAATTTAAATGAAAATCAGACACATTCGAACAAAACTTTTTTAATCAAATGAAAGTTAAATGCACTCCACAAAACTAATTTAATCAAATTGAAGTCAAATGCATTCTTCAAAGCTAATTGAATAAAATTAAAGTCAAACAAGTTCAAAAAAAACTAATTGAATCAAATAAAAGTCAAACACATTCAAACAAAGCTTTTTGAATCAAATTTAAGTCAAACATAATCAAACAAAGCTAATTAAATCAAATGAACGTCAAACACATTCAAACAAAGCTTTTTAAATAAAATGAATGTCAAATCCATTCAACAAAGACAAATGAATCGAATAAAAGTCAAATGCATTCTACAAAGCTAATTGAATTAAATGAAAGTCAAAGACATTCAAACAAAGCTAATTGAATCCAATGAAAGTCAAACACATTCAAATAAAGCTTTTTAAATCAAATTAAAGTCTAATGCATTCAACAAAGCTAATTGTATCAAATAAAAGTCAAACACATTCAAACAAGCTTTATGAATCAAATGAAAGCCAAATGCATTCAACAATGCTAATTTAATCAAATGAAAGACAAATGCATTCTACAAATCTAATTGAACCAAATGAAAGTCAAACACATTCAAACAAAACTTTTTAAATCAAATGAAAGTCAAACGCATTCAACAAAGCTAATTGAATGAAATGAAAGTCAAACACAATCAAACAAAGCTTATTGAATCCAATTAAACTCTAAGGCATTCAACAATGCTAATTCAATAAATTGAAAGTCAAAAGCATTCTACAAAGCTAATTGAATCAAATGAAAGTCAAACACATTCAAACAAAGATAATTCAATCAATTGAAAGTCAAACACATTCAAACAAATCTTTTTGAATCAAATGAAAGTCAAATGCATTTAACAGTGCTAATTAAACAAATGAAAGTCAAACACAATTAACCAAAGCTTTTTGAATCAAATTAAAATCTAATGCATTCAATAAAGCTAATTTAATCAAATGAAAGTCAAACACATTCAAACAAACCTAATTGAATCAAATGAAAGTCAAACACATTCAAACAAAGCTTTTTGAATCAAATGAAAGTCAAATGCATTCATCAAAGCTAATTGAATCAAATGAAAGACAAACACATTCAAACAAACATAATTGAATTCATTGTAAGTCAAACACATTCAATTAAAGTCTAATGCATTAAACAAAGCTAATTGAATCAAATGAAAGTGAAACACATTCAAACAAAGCTAATTGAATCAAATAAAAGTCAAACGCATTCAAACAAAGCTAATTGAATGAAATGAAAGTCAAACACATTCAAACAAAGCTTTTTGAATCAAATTAAAGTCTAATGCATTCAACAAAGCTAATTGAATCAAATGAAAGTCAAATGCATTCTACTAAGCTAATTGAATCAAATTAAAGTCAAACACATTCTAAAAAAGCTAATTGAATCAAATAAAAGTCAAACACATTCAAAAAAAGCTTTTTTAATCAAATTTAACTCAAACATATTCAAACAAAGCTAATTAAATCAAATGAAAGTCAAACACATTCAAACAAAGCTTTTTGATTTAAATGAATGTCAAATGCATTCAACAAAGCTAAATGAATCAAATAAAAGTCAAATGCATTCTACAAAGCTAATTGAACTAAATGAAAGTCAAACACATTCAAACAAAGCTAATTGAATCAAATTAAAGTCAAACACATTTAAACAAAGCTTTTTGAATCAAATGAAAGTCTAATGCATTCATCAAAGCTAATTGAATCGAATGAAAGTCAAACACATTCAAACAAACCTAATTGAATCCACTGAAAGTCAAACACATTCAAACAAAGCTAGTTGAAACAAATAAAAGTCAAACACATTCAAGCAAAGCTAATTGAATCAAATGAAAGTCAAACACATTCAAACAAAGCTTTTTGAATGAAATTAAAGTCTAATGCATTCAACAAAGCTAATTGAATCAAATGAAAGTCAAATGCATTCTACTAAGCTAATTGAATCAAATTAAAGTCAAACACATTCAAAAAAAGCTAATTGAATCAAATTTAAGTCAAACATATTTTAAACAAAGCTAATTAAATCAAATGAAAGTCAAACACATTCAAACAAAGCTTTTTAAATAAAATGAATGTCGAATGAATTCAACAAAGACAAATGAATCAAATAAAAGTCAAATGCATTCGACAAACCTAATTGAATTAAATGAAAGTCAAAGACATTCAAACAAAGCTAATTGAATCAACCGAAAGTCAAACACATTCAAATAAAGCTTTTTAAATCAAATTAAAGTCTAATGCATTCAACAAAGCTAATTGAATCAAATGAAAGTAAAACACGTTCAAACAAAGCTAATTGTATCAAATAAAAGTCAAACACATTCAAACAAGCTTTATGAATCAAATGAAAGCCAAATGCATTCAACAATGCTAATTTAATCAAATGAAAGACAAATGCATTCTGTAAATCTAATTGAATCAAATGAAAGTCAAACACATTCAAACAAAGCTTTTTAAATCAAATGACAGTCAAATGCATTCAACAAAGCTAATTGAATCAAATGAAAGTCAAACACAATCAAACAAAGCTTATTGAATCCAATTAAACTCTAAGGCATTCAACAATGCTAATTCAATAAATTGAAAGTCAAAAGCATTCTACAAAGCTAATTGAATCAAAAGAAAGTCAAACACATTCAAACAAAGCTAATTCAATCAATTGAAAGTCAAACACATTTTAACAAATCTTTTTGAATCAAATGAAAGTCAAATGCATTCAACAATGCTAATTGAACAAATGAAAGTCAAACACAATTAACCAAAGCTTTTTGAATCAAATTAAAGTCTAATGCATTCAATAAAGCTAATTTAATCAAATGAAAGTCAAACACATTCAAACAAACCTAATTGAATATAATTAAAGTCAAACACATTCAAACAAAGCTTTTTGAATCAAATGAAAGTCAAATGCATTCATCAAAGCTAATTGAATCAAATGAAGGTCAAACACATTCAAACAAACATAATTGAATTCATTGTAAGTCAAACACATTCAATTAAAGTCTAATGCATTAAACAAAGCTAATTGAATCAAATGAAAGTGAAACACATTCAAACAAAGCTAATTGAATCAAATAAAAGTCAAACGCATTCAAACAAAGCTAATTGAATCAAATGAAAGTCAAACACATTCAAGCAAAGCTTTTTGAATCAAATTAAACTCGAATGCATTCAACAAAGCTAATTGAATCAAATGAAAGTCAAATGCATTCTACTAAGCTAATTGAATCAAATTAAAGTCAAACACATTCTAAAAAAGCTAATTGAATCACATAAAAGTCAAACACATTCAAACAAAGCTTTTTTAATCAAATTTAACTCAAACATATTCAAACAAAGCTAATTAAATCAAATGAAAGTCAAACACATTCAACCAAAGCTTTTTGATTTAAATGAATGTCAAATGCATTCAACAAAGCTAAATGAATCAAGTAAAAGGCAAATGCATTCTACAAAGCTAATTGAATTAAATGAAAGTCAAACACATTCAAACAAAGCTAATTGAATCAAATGAAAGTCAAACACATTCAAACCAAGTTTTTTGAATCAAATTAAAGTCAAATGCATTCAACAAAGCTAATTGAATCAAATGAAAGTCAAACACGTTCAAACAAAGCTAATTGAATCAAATGAAAGTCAAACACATTCAAACAAAGCTTTTTGAATCAAATTAAAGGCTAATGCTTTCAACAAAGCTAACTGAATCAAATGAAAGTCAAACCCATTCAAACAACTATTTTTGAATAAATTGAATGTTAAATGCATTCTACAAAGCTAATTGAATCATTCGAAAGTCAAACAAATTCAAACAAAGCTAATTAAATCTAATGAAAGTCTAATGCATTCAGAAAAGCTAATTGAATCAAATTAAAATCAAATACATTCAAACTAAGCGAATTAATTCAAATGAAAATCAGACACATTCGAACAAAGCTTTTTTAATCAAATGAAAGTTAAATGCACTCCACAAAACTAATTTAATCAAATTGAAGTCAAATGCATTCTTCAAAGCTAATTGAATAAAATTAAAGTCAAACACGTTCAAAAAAAGCTAATTGAATCAAATAAAAGTCAAACACATTCAAACAAAGCTTTTTGAATCAAATTTAAGTTAAACATATTTAAACAAAGCTAATTAAATCAAATGAAAGTCAAACACATTCAAACAAAGCTTTTTAAATAAAATGAATGTCAAATCCATTCAACAAAGACAAATGAATCAAATAAAAGTCAAATGCATTCTACAAAGCTAATTGAATTAAATGAAAGTCAAAGACATTCAAACAAAGCTAATTGAATCCAATGAAAGTCAAACACATTCAAATAAAGCTTTTTAAATCAAATTAAAGTATAATGCATTCAACAAAGCTAATTGAATCAAATGAAAGTAAAACACGTTCAAACAAAGCTAATTGTATCAAATAAAAGTCAAACACATTCAAACAAGCTTTATGAATCAAATGAAAGCCAAATGCATTCAACAATGCTAATTTAATCAAATGAAAGACAAATGCATTCTACAAATCTAATTGAACCAAATGAAAGTCAAACACATTCAAACAAAACTTTTTAAATCAAATGAAAGTCAAATGCATTCAACAAAGCTAATTGAATGAAATGAAAGTCAAACACAATCAAACAAAGCTTATTGAATCCAATTAAACTCTAAGGCATTCAACAATGCTAATTCAATAAATTGGAATTCAAAAGCATTCTACAAAGCTAATTGAATCAAATGAAAGTCAAACACATTCAAACAAAGATAATTCAATCAATTGAAAGTCAAACACATTCAAACAAATCTTTTTGAATCAAATGAAAGTCAAATGCATTCAACAGTGCTAATTGAACAAATGAAAGTCAAACACAATTAACCAAAGCTTTTTGAATCAAATTAAAGTCTAATGCATTCAATAAAGCTAATTTAATCAAATGAAAGTCAAACACATTCAAACAAACCTAATTGAATCAAATGAAAGTCAAACACATTCAAACAAAGCTTTTTGAATCAAATGAAAGTCAAATGCATTCATCAAAGCTAATTGAATCAAATGAAAGACAAACACATTCAAACAAACATAATTGAATTCATTGTAAGTCAAACACATTCAATTAAAGTCTAATGCATTAAACAAAGCTAATTGAATCAAATGAAAGTGAAACACATTCAAACAAAGCTAATTGAATCAAATAAAAGTCAAACGCATTCAAACAAACCTAATTGAATCAAATGAAAGTCAAACACATTCAAACAAAGCTTTTTGAATGAAATTAAAGTCTAATGCATTCAACAAAGCTAATTGAATCAAATGAAAGTCAAATGCATTCTACAAAGCTTTTTGAATCAAATTTAAGTCAAACATATTTTAAACAAAGCTAATTAAATCAAATGAAAGTCAAACACATTCAAACAAAGCTTTTTAAATAAAATGAATGTGGAATGAATTCAACAAAGACAAATGAATCAAATAAAAGTCAAATGCATTCGACAAAGCTAATTGAATTAAATGAAAGTCAAAGACATTCAAACAAAGCTAATTGAATCCAATGAAAGTCAAACACATTCAAATAAAGCTTTTTAAATCAAATTAAAGTCTAATGCATTCAACAAAGCTAATTGAATCAAATGAAAGTAAAACACGTTCAAACAAAGCTAATTGTATGAAATAAAAGTCAAACACATTCAAACAAGCTTTATGAATCAAATGAAAGCCAAATGCATTCAACAATGCTAATTTAATCAAATGAAAGACAAATGCATTCTGTAAATCTAATTGAATCAAATGAAAGTCAAACACATTCAAACAAAGCTTTTTGAATCAAATTAAAGGCTAATGCTTTCAACAAAGCTAATTCAATCAAATGAAAGTCAAACCCATTCAAACAACTATTTTTGAATAAATTGAATGTTAAATGCATTCTACAAAGCTAATTGAATCATTTGAAAGTCAAACAAATTCAAACAAAGCTAATTAAATCTAATGAAAGTCTAATGCATTCAGAAAAGCTAATTGAATCAAATTAAAATCAAATACATTCAAACTAAGCGAATTAATTCAAATGAAAATCAGACACATTCGAACAAAGCTTTTTTAATCAAATGAAAGTTAAATGCACTCCACAAAACTAATTTAATCAAATTGAAGTCAAATGCATTCTTCAAAGCTAATTGAATAAAATTAAAGTCAAACACGTTCAAAAAAAGCTAATTGAATCAAATAAAAGTCAAACACATTCAAACAAAGCTTTTTGAATCAAATTTAAGTCAAACATATTCAAACAAAGCTAATTAAATCAAATGAAAGTCAAACACATTCAAACAAAGCTTTTTAAATAAAATGAATGTCAAATGCATTCAACAAAGACAAATGAATCAAATAAAAGTCAAATGCATTCTACAAAGCTAATTGAATTAAATGAAAGTCAAAGACATTCAAACAAAGCTAATTGAATCCAATGAAAGTCAAACACATTCAAATAAAGCTTTTTAAATCAAATTAAAGTCTAATGCATTCAACAAAGCTAATTGAATCAAATGAAAGTAAAACACGTTCAAACAAAGCTAATTGTATCAAATAAAAGTCAAACACATTCAAACAAGCATTATGAATCAAATGAAAGCCAAATGCATTCAACAATGCTAATTTAATCAAATGAAAGACAAATGCATTCTACAAATCTAATTGAACCAAATGAAAGTCAAACACATTCAAACAAAACTTTTTAAATCAAATGAAAGTCAAATGCATTCAACAAAGCTAATTGAATGAAATGAAAGTCAAACACAATCAAACAAAGCTTATTGAATCCAATTAAACTCTAAGGCATTCAACAATGCTAATTCAATAAATTGAAAGTCAAAAGCATTCTACAAAGCTAATTGAATCAAATGAAAGTCAAACACATTCAAACAAAGATAATTCAATCAATTCAAAGTCAAACACATTCAAACAAATCTTTTTGAATCAAATGAAAGTCAAATGCATTCAACAGTGCTAATTGAACAAATGAAAGTCAAACACAATTAACCAAAGCTTTTTGAATCAAATTAAAGTCTAATGCATTCAATAAAGCTAATTTAATCAAATGAAAGTCAAACACATTCAAACAAACCTAATTGAATCAAATGAAAGTCAAACACATTCAAACAAAGCTTTTTGAATCAAATGAAAGTCAAATGCATTCATCAAAGCTAATTGAATCAAATGAAAGACAAACACATTCAAACAAACATAATTGAATTCATTGTAAGTCAAACACATTCAATTAAAGTCTAATGCATTAAACAAAGCTAATTGAATCAAATGAAAGTGAAACACATTCAAACAAAGCTAATTGAATCAAATAAAAGTCAAACGCATTCAAACAAACCTAATTGAATCAAATGAAAGTCAAACACATTCAAACAAAGCTTTTTGAATGAAATTAAAGTCTAATGCATTCAACAAAGCTAATTGAATCAAATGAAAGTCAAATGCATTCTACAAAGCTTTTTGAATCAAATTTAAGTCAAACATATTTTAAACAAAGCTAATTAAATCAAATGAAAGTCAAACACATTCAAACAAAGCTTTTTAAATAAAATGAATGTGGAATGAATTCAACAAAGACAAATGAATCAAATAAAAGTCAAATGCATTCGACAAAGCTAATTGAATTAAATGAAAGTCAAAGACATTCAAACAAAGCTAATTGAATCCAATGAAAGTCAAACACATTCAAATAAAGCTTTTTAAATCAAATTAAAGTCTAATGCATTCAACAAAGCTAATTGAATCAAATGAAAGTAAAACACGTTCAAACAAAGCTAATTGTATGAAATAAAAGTCAAACACATTCAAACAAGCTTTATGAATCAAATGAAAGCCAAATGCATTCAACAATGCTAATTTAATCAAATGAAAGACAAATGCATTCTGTAAATCTAATTGAATCAAATGAAAGTCAAACACATTCAAACAAAGCTTTTTGAATCAAATTAAAGGCTAATGCTTTCAACAAAGCTAATTGAATCAAATGAAAGTCAAACCCATTCAAACAACTATTTTTGAATAAATTGAATGTTAAATGCATTCTACAAAGCTAATTGAATCATTTGAAAGTCAAACAAATTCAAACAAAGCTAATTAAATCTAATGAAAGTCTAATGCATTCAGAAAAGCTAATTGAATCAAATTAAAATCAAATACATTCAAACTAAGCGAATTAATTCAAATGAAAATCAGACACATTCGAACAAAGCTTTTTTAATCAAATGAAAGTTAAATGCACTCCACAAAACTAATTTAATCAAATTGAAGTCAAATGCATTCTTCAAAGCTAATTGAATAAAATTAAAGTCAAACACGTTCAAAAAAAGCTAATTGAATCAAATAAAAGTCAAACACATTCAAACAAAGCTTTTTGAATCAAATTTAAGTCAAACATATTCAAACAAAGCTAATTAAATCAAATGAAAGTCAAACACATTCAAACAAAGCTTTTTAAATAAAATGAATGTCAAATGCATTCAACAAAGACAAATGAATCAAATAAAAGTCAAATGCATTCTACAAAGCTAATTGAATTAAATGAAAGTCAAAGACATTCAAACAAAGCTAATTGAATCCAATGAAAGTCAAACACATTCAAATAAAGCTTTTTAAATCAAATTAAAGTCTAATGCATTCAACAAAGCTAATTGAATCAAATGAAAGTAAAACACGTTCAAACAAAGCTAATTGTATCAAATAAAAGTCAAACACATTCAAACAAGCATTATGAATCAAATGAAAGCCAAATGCATTCAACAATGCTAATTTAATCAAATGAAAGACAAATGCATTCTACAAATCTAATTGAACCAAATGAAAGTCAAACACATTCAAACAAAACTTTTTAAATCAAATGAAAGTCAAATGCATTCAACAAAGCTAATTGAATGAAATGAAAGTCAAACACAATCAAACAAAGCTTATTGAATCCAATTAAACTCTAAGGCATTCAACAATGCTAATTCAATAAATTGAAAGTCAAAAGCATTCTACAAAGCTAATTGAATCAAATGAAAGTCAAACACATTCAAACAAAGATAATTCAATCAATTGAAAGTCAAACACATTCAAACAAATCTTTTTGAATCAAATGAAAGTCAAATGCATTCAACAGTGCTAATTGAACAAATGAAAGTCAAACACAATTAACCAAAGCTTATTGAATCAAATTAAAGTCTAATGCATTCAATAAAGCTAATTTAATCAAATGAAAGTCAAACACATTCAAACAAACCTAATTGAATCAAACGAAAGTCAAACACATTCAAACAAAGCTTTTTGAATCAAATTTAACTCAAACATATTCAAACAAAGCTAATTAAATCAAATGAAAGTCAAACACATTCAAACAAAGCTTTTTGATTTAAATGAATGTCAAATGCATTCAACAAAGCTAAATGAATCAAACAAAAGTCAAATGCATTCCACAAAGCTAATTGAACTAAATGAAAGTCAAACACATTCAAACAAAGCTAATTGAATCAAATGAAAGTCAAACACATTTAAACAAAGCTTTTTGAATCAAATGAAAGTCTAATGCATTCATCAAAGCTAATTGAATCGAATGAAAGTCAAACACATTCAAACAAACCTAATTGAATCCACTGAAAGTCAAACACATTCAAACAAAGCTAGTTGAATCAAATAAAAGTCAAACACATTCAAGCAAAGCTAATTGAATCAAATGAAAGTCAAACACATTCAAACAAAGCTTTTTGAATGAAATTAAAGTCTAATGCATTCAACAAAGCTAATTGAATCAAATGAAAGTCAAATGCATTCTACAAAGCTTTTTGAATCAAATTTAAGTCAAACATATTTTAAACAAAGCTAATTAAATCAAATGAAAGTCAAACACATTCAAACAAAGCTTTTTAAATAAAATGAATGTCGAATGAATTCAACAAAGACAAATGAATCAAATAAAAGTCAAATGCATTCGACAAAGCTAATTGAATTAAATGAAAGTCAAAGACATTCAAACAAAGCTAATTGAATCCAATGAAAGTCAAACACATTCAAATAAAGCTTTTTAAATCAAATTAAAGTCTAATGCATTCAACAAAGCTAATTGAATCAAATGAAAGTAAAACACGTTCAAACAAAGCTAATTGTATCAAATAAAAGTCAAACACATTCAAACAAGCTTTATGAATCAAATGAAAGCCAAATGCATTCAACAATGCTAATTTAATCAAATGAAAGACAAATGCATTCTGTAAATCTAATTGAATCAAATGAAAGTCAAACACATTCAAACAAAGCTTTTGAATCAAATTAAAGGCTAATGCTTTCAACAAAGCTAATTGAATCAAATGAAAGTCAAACCCATTCAAACAACTATTTTTGAATAAATTGAATGTTAAATGCATTTTACAAAGCTAATTGAATCATTTGAAAGTCAAACAAATTCAAACAAAGCTAATTAAATCTAATGAAAGTCTAATGCATTCAGAAAAGCTAATTGAATAAAATTAAAGTCAAATACATTCAAACTAAGCGAATTAATTCAAATGAAAATCAGACACATTCGAACAAAGCTTTATTAATCATATGAAAGTTAAATGCACTCCACAAAACTAATTTAATCAAATTGAAGTCAAATGCATTCTTCAAAGCTAATTGAATAAAATTAAAGTCAAACACATTCAAAAAAAGCTAATTGAATCAAATAAAAGTCAAACACATTCAAACAAAGCTTTTTGAATCAAATTTAAGTCAAACATATTCAAACAAAGCTAATTAAATCAAATAAAAGTCAAACACATTCAAACAAAGCTTTTTAAATAAAATGAATGTCAAATGCATTCAACAAAGACAAATGAATCAAATAAAAGTCAAATGCATTCTACAAAGCTAATTGAATTAAATGAAAGTCAAAGACATTCAAACAAAGCTAATTGAATCCAATGAAAGTCAAACACATTCAAATAAAGCTAATTGTATCAAATGAAAGTAAAACACGTTCAAACAAAGCTAATTGTATCAAATAAAAGTCAAACACATTCAAACAAGCTTTATGAATCAAATGAAAGCCAAATGCATTCAACAATGCTAATTTAATTAAATGAAAGACAAATGCGTTCTACAAATCTAATTGAACCAAATGAAAGTCAAACACATTCAAACAAAACTTTTTAAATCAAATGAAAGTCAAATGCATTCAACAAAGCTAATTGAATGAAATGAAAGTCAAACACAATCAAACAAAGCTTATTGAATCCAATTAAACTCTAAGGCATTCAACAATGCTAATTCAATAAATTGAAAGTCAAAATCATTCTACAAAGCTAATTGAATCAAATGAAAGTCAAACACATTCAAACAAAGATAATTCAATCAATTGAAAGTCAAACACATTCAAACAAATCTTTTTGAATCAAATGAAAGTCAAATGCATTCAACAGTGCTAATTGAACAAATGAAAGTCAAACACAATTAACCAAAGCTTTTTGAATCAAATTAAAGTCTAATGCATTCAATAAAGCTAATTTAATCAAATGAAAGTCAAACACATTCAAACAAACCTAATTGAATCAAATGAAAGTCAAACACATTCAAACAAAGCTTTTTGAATCAAATGAAAGTCAAATGCATTCATCAAAGCTAATTGAATCAAATGAAAGACAAACACATTCAAACAAACATAATTGAATTCATTGTAAGTCAAACACATTCAATTAAAGTCTAATGCATTAAACAAAGCTAATTGAATCAAATGAAAGTGAAACACATTCAAACAAAGCTAATTGAATCAAATAAAAGTCAAACGCATTCAAACAAAGCTAATTGAATCAAATGAAAGTCAAACACATTTAAACAAAGCTTTTTGAATCAAATTAAAGTCTAATGCATTCAACAAAGCTAATTGAATCAAATGAAAGTCAAATGCATTCTACTAAGCTAATTAAATCAAATTAAAGTCAAACACATTCTAAAACAGCTAATTGAATCAAATAAAAGTCAAACACATTCAGACAAAGCTTTTTTAATCAAATTTAACTCAAACATATTCAAACAAAGCTAATTAAATCAAATGAAAGTCAAACACATTCAAACAAAGCTTTTTGATTTAAATGAATGTCAAATGCATTCAACAAAGCTAAATGAATCAAATAAAAGTCAAATGCATTCTACAAAGCTAATTGAACTAAATGAAAGTCAAACACATTCAAACAAAGCTAATTGAATCAAATGAAAGTCAAACACATTTAAACAAAGCTTTTTGAATCAAATGAAAGTCTAATGCATTCATCAAAGCTAATTGAATCGAATGAAAGTCAAACACATTCAAACAAACCTAATTGAATCCACTGAAAGTCAAACACATTCAAACAAAGCTAGTTGAATCAAATAAAAGTCAAACACATTCAAAAAAAGCTTTTTGAATGAAATTAAAGTCTAATGCATTCAACAAAGCTAATTGAATCAAATGAAAGTCAAATGCATTCTACTAAGCTAATTGAATCAAATTAAAGTCAAACGCATTCAAAAAAAGCTAATTGAATCAAATAAAAGTCAAACACATTCAAACAAAGCTTTTTGAATCAAATGAAAGTCTAATGCATTCATCAAAGCTAATTGAATCGAATGAAAGTCAAACACATTCAAACAAACCTAATTGAATCCACTGAAAGTCAAACACATTCAAACAAAGCTAGTTGAATCAAATAAAAGTCAAACACATTCAAACAAAGCTTTTTGAATGAAATTAAAGTCTAATGCATTCAACAAAGCTAATTGAATCAAATGAAAGTCAAATGCATTCTACTAAGCTAATTGAATCAAATTAAAGTCAAACGCATTCAAAAAAAGCTAATTGAATCAAATAAAAGTCAAACACATTCAAACAAAGCTTTTTGAATCAAATTTAAGTCAAACATATTTTAAACAAAGCTAATTAAATCAAATGAAAGTCAAACACATTCAAACAAAGCTTTTTAAATAAAATGAATGTCGAATGAATTCAACAAAGACAAATGAATCAAATAAAAGTCAAATGCATTCGACAAAGCTAATTGAATTAAATGAAAGTCAAAGACATTCAAACAAAGCTAATTGAATCCAATGAAAGTCAAACACATTCAAATAAAGCTTTTTAAAATCAAATTAAAGTCTAATGCATTCAACAAAGCTAATTGAATCAAATGAAAGTTAAACACGTTCAAACAAAGCTAATTGTATCAAATAAAAGTCAAACACATTCAAACAAGCTTTATGAATCAAATGAAAGCCAAATGCATTCAACAATGCTAATTTAATCAAATGAAAGACAAATGCATTCTGTAAATCTAATTGAATCAAATGAAAGTCAAACACATTCAAACAAAGCTTTTTAAATCAAATGACAGTCAAATGCATTCAACAAAGCTAATTGAATCGAATGAAAGTCAAACACATTCAAACAAACCTAATTGAATCCACTGAAAGTCAAACACATTCAAACAAAGCTAGTTGAATCAAATAAAAGTCAAACACATTCAAGCAAAGCTAATTGAATCAAATGAAAGTCAAACACATTCAAACAAAGCTTTTTGAATGAAATTAAAGTCTAATGCATTCAACAAAGCTAATTGAATCAAATGAAAGTCAAATGCATTCTACTAAGCTAATTGAATCAAATTAAAGTCAAACACATTAAAAAAAAGCTAATTAAATCAAATAAAAGTCAAACACATTCAAACAAAGCTTTTTGAATCAAATTTAAGTCAAACATATTTTAAACAAAGCTAATTAAATCAAATGAAAGTCAAACACATTCAAACAAAGCTTTTTAAATAAAATGAATGTCGAATGAATTCAACAAAGACAAATGAATCAAATAAAAGTCCAATGGATTCGATAAAGCTAATTGAATTAAATGAAAGTCAAACTCATTCAAATAAAGCTTTTTAAATCAAATTAAAGTCAAATGCATTCAACAAAGCTAATTGAATCAAATGAAAGTCAAATGCATTCTACTAAGCTAATTGAATCAAATTAAAGTCAAACACATTCTAAAAAAGCTAATTGAATCAAATAAAAGTCAAACACATTCAAACAAAGCTTTTTTAATCAAATTTAACTCAAACATATTCAAACAAAGCTAATTAAATCAAATGAAAGTCAAACACATTCAACCAAAGCTTTTTGATTTAAATGAATGTCAAATGCATTCAACAAAGCTAAATGAATCAAGTAAAAGGCAAATGCATTCTACAAAGCTAATTGAAATAAATGAAAGTCAAACACATTCAAACAAAGCTAATTGAATCAAATGAAAGTCAAACACATTCAAACCAAGTTTTTTGAATCAAATTAAAGTCAAATGCATTCAACAAAGCTAATTGAATCAAATGAAAGTCAAACACGTTCAAACAAAGCTAATTGAATCAAATGAAAGTCAAACACATTCAAACAAAGCTTTTTGAATCAAATTAAAGGCTAATGCTTTCAACAAAGCTAATTGAATCAAATGAAAGTCAAACCCATTCAAACAACTATTTTTGAATAAATTGAATGTTAAATGCATTCTACAAAGCTAATTGAATCATTTGAAAGTCAAACAAATTCAAACAAAGCTAATTAAATCTAATGAAAGTCTAATGCATTCAGAAAAGCTAATTGAATCAAATTAAAGTCAAATACATTCAAACTAAGCGAATTAATTCAAATGAAAATCAGACACATTCGAACAAAGCTTTTTTAATCAAATGAAAGTTAAATGCACTCCACAAAACTAATTTAATCAAATTGAAGTCAAATGCATTCTTCAAAGGTAATTGAATCAAATGAAAGTCAAACACGTTCAAAAAAAGTTCATTGAATCCAATGAAAGTCAAACAAATTCAAATAAAGCTTTTTAAATCAAATTAAAGTCTAATGTATTCAACAAAGCTAATTGAATGAAATGAAAGTAAAACACGTTCAAACAAAGCTAGTTGAATCAAATGAAAGTCAAACACATTCAAACAAGCTTTATGAATCAAATGAAAGCCAAATGCATTCAACAATGCTAATTGAATCAAATGAAAGACAAATGCATTCTACGAAGCTAATTGAATCAAATGTAATCAAACACATTCAAACAAAACTTTTTAAATCAGTTGAAAGTCAAATGCATTCAACAAAGCTAATTAAATAAAAAAAAGTCAAACACCATCAAACAAAGCTTATTGATTCCAATTAAACTCTAATGCATTCAACAAAGCTAATTTAATCAAATGAAAGTCAAATGCATTCTACAAAGCTAATTAAATCAAATAAAAGTCAAACACATTCAAACAAAGCTAATTAAATCAAATAAAAGTCAAACACATTCAATCAAAGCTTTTTGAATCAAATTAAAGTCTAATGCATTCAACAAAGCTAATTGAATCAAATGAAAGTCAAATGCATTCTACAAAGCTAATTGAATCAAATGAAAGTCAAACATATTCAAACAAAGCTTTTTACATCAAATGAAAGTCAAATGCATTAAACAAAGCTAATTGAATCAAATGAAAGTGAAACACATTCAAACAAAGCTAATTGAATCAAATAAAAGTCAAACGCATTCAAATAAAGCTAATTGAATGAAAAAAAGTCAAACACATTCAAACAAAGCTTTTTGAATCAAATTAAAGTCTAATGGATTCAACAAAGCTAATTGAATCAAATGAAAATCAAATGCATTCTACTAAGCTAATTGAATCAAATTAAAGTCAAACACATTCTAAAAAAGCTAATTGAATCAAATAAAAGTCAAACACATTCAAACAAAGCTTTTTTTAATCAAATTTAACTCAAACATATTCAAACAAAGCTAATTAAATCAAATGAAAGTCAAACACATTCAAACAAAGCTTTTTGATTTAAATGAATGTCAAATGCATTCAACAAAGCTAAATGAATCAAATAAAAGTGAAATGCATTCTACAAAGCTAATTGAATGAAATGAAAGTCAAACACATTCAAACAAAGCTAATTGAATCAAATGAAAGTCAAACACATTCAAACCAAGTTTTTTTGAATCAAATTAAAGTCAAATGCATTCAACAAAGCTAATTCAATCAAATGAAAGTCAAACACGTTCAAACAAAGCTAATTGAATCAAATGAAAGTCAAACACATTCAAACAAAGCTTTTTGAATCAAATTAAAGTCTAATGCTTTCAACAAAGCTAATTGAATCAAATGAAAGTCAAACCCATTCAAACAACTATTTTTGAATAAATTGAATGTTAAATGCATTCTACAAAGCTAATTGAATCATTTGAAAGTCAAACAAATTCAAACAAAGCTAATTAAATCTAGAAAGTCTAATGCATTCAGCAAAGCTAATTGAATCAAATTAAAGTCAAATACATTCAAACTAAGCGAATTAATTCAAATGAAAATCAGACACATTCGAACAAAGCTTTTTAAATAAAATGAAAGTTAAATGCACTCCACAAAACTAATTTAATCAAATTGAAGTCAAATGCATTCTACAAAGCTAATTGAATCAAATGAAAGTCAAACACATTCAAACAAACCTAATTGAATCAAATTAAAGTCAAACACATTCAAACAAAGCTTTTTGAATCAAATGAAAGTCAAATGCATTCATCAAAGCTAATTGAATCAAATGAAAGTCAAACACATTCAAACAAACATAATTGAATTCATTGTAAGTCAAACACATTCAATTAAAGTCAAATGCATTAAACAAAGCTAATTGAATCAAATGAAAGTGAAACACATTCAAACAAAGCTAATTGAATCAAATAAAAGTCAAACGCATTCAAACAAAGCTAATTGAATCAAATGAAAGTCAAACACATTCAAGCAAAGCTTTTTGAATCAAATTAAAGTCGAATGCATTCAACAAAGCTAATTGAATCAAATGAAAGTCAAATGCATTCTACTAAGCTAATTGAATCAAATTAAAGTCAAACACATTCTAAAAAAGCTAATTGAATCAAATAAAAGTCAAACACATTCAAACAAAGCTTTTTTAATCAAATTTAACTCAAACATATTCAAACAAAGCTAATTAAATCAAATGAAAGTCAAACACATTTAACCAAAGCTTTTTGATTTAAATGAATGTCAAATCCATTCAACAAAGCTAAATGAATCAAGTAAAAGGAAAATGCATTCTACAAAGCTAATTGAATTAAATGAAAGTCAAACACATTCAAACAAAGCTAATTGAATCAAATGAAAGTTAAACACATTCAAACCAAGTTTTTTGAATCAAATTAAAGTCAAATGCATTCAACAAAGCTAATTGAATCAAATGAAAGTCAAACACGTTCAAACAAAGCTTATTGAATCAAATGAAAGTCAAACACATTCAAACAAAGCTTTTTGAATCAAATTAAAGGCTAATGCTTTCAACAAAGCTAATTGAATCAAATGAAAGTCAAACCCATTCAAACAACTATTTTTGAATAAATTGAATGTTAAATGCATTCTACAAAGCTAATTGAATCATTTGAAAGTCAAACAAATTTAAACAAAGCTAATTAAATCTAATGAAAGTCTAATGCATTCAGAAAAGCTAATTGAATCAAATTAAAGTCAAATACATTCAAACTAAGCGAATTAATTCAAATGAAAATCAGACACATTCGAACAAAGCTTTTTAAATAAAATGAAAGTTAAATGCACTCCACAAAACTAATTTAATCAAATTGAAGTCAAATGCATTCTACAAAGCTAATTGAATCAAATGAAAGTCAAACACATTCAAACAAACCTAATTGAATCAAATTAAAGTCAAACACATTCAAACAAAGCTTTTTGAATCAAATGAAAGTCAAATGCATTCATCAAAGCTAATTGAATCAAATGAAAGTCAAACACATTCAAACAAACATAATTGAATTCATTGTAAGTCAAACACATTCAATTAAAGTCAAATGCATTAAACAAAGCTAATTGAATCAAATGAAAGTGAAACACATTCAAACAAAGCTACTTGAATCAAATAAAAGTCAAACGTATTCAAACAAAGCTAATTGAATCAAATGAAAGTCAAATACATTCAAGCAAAGCTTTTTGAATAAAATTAAAGTCGAATGCATTCAACAAAGCTAATTGAATCAAATGAAAGTCAAATGCATTCTACTAAGCTAATTGAATCAAATTAAAGTCAAACACATTCTAAAAAAGCTAATTGAATCAAATAAAAGTCAAACACATTCAAACAAAGCTTTTTTAATCAAATTTAACTCAAACATATTCAAACAAAGCTAATTAAATCAAATGAAAGTCAAACACATTCAACCAAAGCTTTTTGATTTAAATGGATGTCAAATCCAATCAACAAAGCTAAATGAATCAAGTAAAAGGCAAATGCATTCTACAAAGCTAATTGAATTAAATGAAAGTCAAACACATTCAAACAAAGCTAATTGAATCAAATGAAAGTCAAACACATTCAAACCAAGTTTTTTGAATCAAATTAAAGTCAAATGCATTGAACAAAGCTAATTGAATCAAATGAAAGTCAAACACGTTCAAACAAAGCTAATTGAATCAAATGAAAGTCAAACACATTCAAACAAAGCTTTTTGAATCAAATTAAAGTCTAATGCTTTCAACAAAGCTAATTGAATCAAATGAAAGTCAAACCCATTCAAACAACTATTTTTTGAATAAATTGAATGTTAAATGCATTCTACAAAGCTAATTGAATCATTTGAAAGTCAAACAAATTCAAACAAAGCTAATTAAATCTAATGAAAGTCTAATGCATTCAGAAAAGCTAATTGAATCAAATTAAAGTCAAATACATTCAAACTAAGCGAATTAATTCAAATGAAAATCAGACACATTCGAACAAAGCTTTTTTAATCAAATGAAAGTTAAATGCACTCCACAAAACTAATTTAATCAAATTGAAGTCAAATGCATTCTTCAAAGCTAATTGAATCAAATGAAAGTCAAACACGTTCAAAAAAAGTTCATTGAATCCAATGAAAGTCAAACAAATTCAAATAAAGCTTTTTAAATCAAATTAAAGTCTAATGTATTCAACAAAGCTAATTGAATGAAATGAAAGTAAAACACGTTCAAACAAAGCTAGTTGAATCAAATGAAAATCAAACACATTCAAAAAAGCTTTATGAATCAAATGAAAGCCAAATGCATTCAACAATGCTAATTGAATCAAATGAAAGACAAATGCATTCTACGAAGCTAATTGAATCAAATGTAAGTCAAACACATTCAAACAAAACTTTTTAAATCAATTGAAAGTCAAATGCATTCAACAAAGCTAATTAAATAAAAAAAAAGTCAAACACCATCAAACAAAGCTTTTTGATTCCAATTAAACTCTAATGCATTCAACAAAGCTAATTTAATCAAATGAAAGTCAAATGCATTCTACAAAGCTAATTGAATCAAATAAAAGTCAAACACATTCAAACAAAGCTAATTAAATCAAATAAAAGTCAATCACATTCAAACAAAGCTTTTTGAATTAAATGAAAGTCAAATGCATTCAACAAAGCTAATTGAAGAAATGATAGTCAAACGCAATCAACCAAAGCTTTTTGAATCAAATTTAAGTCTAATGCATTCAACAAAGTTAATTTAATCAAATGAAAGTCAAACACATACAAAAAAAGCGAATTGAATCAAATGAAAGTCAAACACATATAAAAAAGCTTTATGAATCAAATTTAAGTTAAATGCATCATACAAAGCTTATTAAATCAATTGAAAGTCAAACACATTCAAACAAAGCTAATTGAATACCAAGAAAGTCTAATGAATTCAACAAAGCTAATTGAATCAAATGAAAGTCAAACACATTCAAACAAAGCTAATTGAATCTAATGTAAGTCAAACACATTTAAACAAAACTTTTTAAATCAAATGGAATTCAAATGCATTCAACAAAGCAAAATTAATCAAATGAAAGTCAAACACATTCAAACCAAGCTTTTTTAATCAAATGAAAGTCAAATGCATTGTACAAAGCTAATTGAATAAAACGAAAGTCAAACACATTCAATCAAAGCTTTTTGAATCAAATTAAAGTCTAATGCATTCAACAAAGCTAATTGAATCAAATGAAAGTCAAATGCATACTCCAAAGCTAATTGAATCAAATTAAAGTCAAACACATTCTAACAAAGCTAATTGAATCCATTGACAGTCAAACACATTTAAACAAAGCTTTTTGAATCAAATAAAGTCAAATGCGTTCAACAAAGCTAATTGAATCAAATGAAAGTTAAACACATTCAAACAAAGATAATTGAATCAATTGAAATTCAAACACATTCAAAAAAAGCATTTTGAATCAAATTAAAGACTAATGCATTGAACAAAGCTATTTGACTCAAAGTAAAGTCAAATGCATTCTAAAAAGGTAATTGAATCAAATGAAAGTCAAACACATTCAAACAAAGCTAATTTAATCAAATGAAAGTCAAACACATTCCAACAAAGCTTTTTGGATCAAATTTAAGTTAAACACATTCAAACAAAGCTTATTAAATCAAATGAATGTCAAACACATCCAAACAATTCTTTTTGAACAAAATGAATGTCAAATGCATTCAACAAAGCTAAATGAATCAAATGAAAGTCAAAAGCATTCTACAAAGCTAATTGACTCAAATGAAAGTTAAACACCTTCAAACAACGCTAATTTAATCCAATGAAAGCCAAACACATTCAAACAAAGCTTTTTGAATCAAATTAAATTCAAATGCATTCAACAAAGCTAAATGAATCTAATGAAAGTCAAATGCATTCTACATAGCTAATTGAATCAAAGAAAGTCAAATACATTCAGGCTTTTTTAATCAAATGAAAGTCAAATGCATTCAACAAAGCTAATTGAATCAAATGAAAGTATAACAAATTCAAACAAAACTACTTGAATCAAATGAAAGTCAAATACATTCTACAAATCTAATTGAATCAAAAGAAAGTCAAACACATTCAAACAAAACTTTTTGAATCATATGATAGTCAAATGCATTCAACAAAGCTAATTGAATCAAATGAAAGTCAAATGCATTCTACAAAGCTTATTGAACAAATGGAAGTCAAACATATTCAAACAAAGCTAATTGAATCAAATGAAAGTCAAACACATTCAAACTAAGCTAATTGAATCCAATGAAAGTCAAACACATTCAAATAAAGCTTTTTAAATCAAATTAAAGTCTAATGCTTTCAACAAATCTAATTGAATCAAATGAAAGTAAAACACGTTCAAAAAAAGTGAATTGAATCAAATTAAAGTCAAACACATTCAAACAAGCTTTATAAATCAAATGAAAGCCAAATGTATTCAACAATGCTAATTTAATCAAATGAAAGACAAATGCATTCTACAAAGCTAATTGAATCAAATGAAAGTCAAACACATTCAAACAAAGCTAATTGAATGAATTGAAATTCAAATACATTCAAACAAAGCATTTTGAATCAAATTAAAGTCAAATGCATTGAACAAAGCTATTTGAATCAAAGTACAGTAAAATGCATTCTAAAAAGGTAATTGAATCAAATGAAAGTCAAACACATTCCAACAAAGCTTTTTGGATCAAATTTAAGTTAAACACATTCAAACAAAGCTTATTAAATCAAATGAATGTCAAACACATCCAAACAATGCTTTATAAACAATACGAATGTCAAATGCATTTAACAAAGCTAAATGAATCAAATGAAAGTCAAAAGCATTCTACAAAGCTAATTGAATCAAATGAAAGTTAAACACCTTCAAACAACGCTAATTTAATCCAATGAAAGCCAAACCCATTCAAACAAAGCTTTTTGAATCTAATTAAATTCAAATGCATTGAACAAAGCTAAATGAATCTAATGAAAGTCAAATGCATTCTACATAGCTAATTGAATCATAGAAAGTCAAATACATTCAAGCTTTTTTAATCAAATGAAAGTCAAATGCATTCAACAAAGCTAATTGAATCAAATGAAAGTATAACAAATTCAAACAAAACTAATTGAATCAAATGAAAGTCAAATACATTCTACAAAGCTAATTGAATCAAACGAAAGTCAAACACATTCAAACAAAACTTTTTGAATCATATGAAAGTCAAATGCATTCAACAAAGCTAATTGAATCAAATGAAAGTCAAATGCATTCTACAAAGCTAATTGAACAAATGGAAGTCAAACATATTCAAACAAAGCTAATTAAATCAAATGAAAGTCAAACACATTCAAACTAAGCTTTTTAAATCAATAGAAAGTCTAAAGTCAAACACATTCAAACAAAGCTAATTTAATCAAATGAAAGTCAAACACATTCAAACTAAGCTAATTGAATCCAATGAAAGTCAAACACATTCAAATAAAGCTTTTTAAATCAAATTAAAGTCTAATGCATTCAACAAAGCTAATTGAATAAAAAGAAAGTCAAACACATTCAAACAAGCTTTATAAATCAAATGAAAGCCAAATGCATTCAACAATGCTAATTTAATCAAATGAAAGACAAATGCATTCCACAAAGCTAATTGAATCAAATGAAAGTCAAACACATTCAAACAAAGCTTTTTACATCAAATGAAAGTCAAATGCATTCAACAAAGCTAATTGAATCAAATGAAAATCAAACACAATCAACCAACCTAATTGAATCCAATGAAAGTCAACACATTCAAACAAAGCTAATTGAATCAAATGAAAGTCAAATGCATTCTACAAAGCTAATTGAATCAAATGAAAGTCAAATGCATTCTACAAAGCTAATTGAATCAAAAGAAAGTCAAACGCGTTCAAACAAAGCTAATTGAATCCAATGAAAGTCAAACACATTTAAATAAAGCTTTTAAAATCAAATTAAAGGCTAATGTATTCAACAAAGCTAATTGAATCATATGAAAGTAAAACACGTTCAAACAAAGCTAAATGAATCAAATGAAAGTCAAACACATTCAAACAAGCTTTATGAATCAAATAAAAGCCAAATGCATTCAACAATGCTAATTGAATCAAATGAAAGACAAATGCATTCCACAATACTTATTGAATCAAATGAAAGTCAAACACATTCAAACAAAGCTTTTTACATCAAATGAAAGTCAAATGCATTCAACAAAGCTAATTGAATCAAATGAAAATCAAACACAATCAACCAACCTAATTGAATCCAATGAAAGTCAACACATTCAAACAAAGCTAATTGAATCAAATGAAAGTCAAACACATTCAAACAAAGCTTTTTGAATCAAATGAAATTAAAATGCATACATCAAAGCTAATTGAATCGAATGAAAGTCAAACACATTCAAACAAACCTAATTAAATCCAATGAAAGTCAAACATATTCAATTAAAGTCTAATGCATTCAACAAAGCTAATTGAATCAATTGAAAGTTAAACACATTCAAACAAAGCTAATTGAATCAAATAAAAGTCAAACACATTCAAACAAACCTTTTTGAATCAAATTTAAGTCAAACTTATTCAAACAAAGCTAATCAAATCAAATGAAATTCAAACACATTCAAACAAAGCTATCTGAATAAAATGAATCTCCAATGCATTTAGCACGCCTAAATGAATCAAATGAAAGTCAAATGCATTCTACAAAGCTTATTCAATCAAATTAAAGTTAAACACATTCAAACAAAGCTAATTTAATCCGATGAAAGCCAAACACATTCAATTAAATCTTTTTGAATCAACTTAATGTATAATGCATTCAACAAAGCTAATTGAATCAAATGAAAGTCAAACCCATTGAAACAAAGCATTTTAAATAAAATGAGTGTCAAATGCTTTCTACAAAGCTAATTGAATCCAATGAAAGTCTAATGCATTCAACAAACCTAATTGAATCAAATTAAAGTCAAACACACTCTAAAAGAGCTAATTAATTCAAATGAAAGTCAGACACTTTCAAACAAAGCTTTTTAAATCTAATGAAAGTCAAATGTATTCAACAAAGCTAATTGAATCAAATGAAAGTCAAATGCATTCTACAAAGCTAATTGAATCAAAAGAAAGTCAAACGCGTTCAAACAAAGCTAATTGAATCAAATGAAAGTCAAACAGATTCAAACAAAGCTTTTTACATCAAATTAAAGTCTAATGCTTTCAACAAAGCTAATTGAATCAAATGAAAGTAAAACACGTTCAAACAAAGATAATTGAATCAAATGAAAGTCAAACACATTCAAACAAGCTTTATAAATCAAATGAAAGCCAAATGCATTCAACAAAGCTAATTTAATCAAATGAAAGACAAATGCATTATACAAAGCTAATTAAATCAAATGAAAGTCAAACACATTCAAACAAAGCTTTTTACATCAAATGAAAGTCAAATGCATTCAACAAAGCTAATTGAATCAAATGAAAATCAAACACAATCTACCAAACCTAATTGAATCCAATGAAAGTCAACACATTCAAACAAAGCTAATTGAATCAAATAAAAGTCAAACACATTCAAACAAAGCTTTTTGAATCAAATGAAATTAAAATGCATACATCAAAGCTAATTGAATCGAATGAATGTCAAACACATTCAAACAAACCTAATTAAATCCAATGAAAGTCAAACATATTCAATTAAAGTCTAATGCATTCAACAAAGCTAATTGAATCAATTGAAAGTTAAAGACATTCAAACAAAGCTAATTGAATCAAATAAAAGTCAAACACATTCAAACAAACCTTTTTGAATCAAATTTAAGTCAAACTTATTCAAACAAAGCTAATCAAATCAAATGAAATTCAAACACATTCAAACAAAGCTATCTGAATAAAATGAATCTCAAATGCATTTAGCACGCCTAAATGAATCAAATGAAAGTCAAATGCATTCTACAAAGCTTATTCAATCAAATTAAAGTTAAACACATTCAAACAAAGCTAATTTAATCCGATGAAAGCCAAACACATTCAATTAAATCTTTTTGAATCAAGTTAATTTATAATGCATTCAACAAAGCTAATTGAATCAAATGAAAGTCAAACCCATTGAAACAAAGCATTTTAAATAAAATGAGTGTCAAATGCTTTCTACAAAGCTAATTGAATCCAATGAAAGTCTAATGCATTCAACAAACTTAATTGAATCAAATTAAAGTCAAACACACTCTAAAAGAGCTAATTAATTCAAATGAAAGTCAGACACTTTCAAACAAAGCTTTTTAAATCTAATGAAAGTCAAATGTATTCAACAAAGCTAATTGAATCAAATGAAAGTCAAATGCATTCTACAAAGCTAATTGAATCAAAAGAAAGTCAAACGCGTTCAAACAAAGCTAATTGAATCCAATGAAAGTCAAACACATTAAAATAAAGCTTTTAAAATCAAATTAAAGGCTAATGCATTAAACAAAGCTAATTGAATCATATGAAAGTAAAACACATTCAAACAAAGCTAATTGAATCAAATGAAAGTCAAACACATTCAAACAAACCTTTTTGAATCAAATTTAAGTCAAACTTATTCAAACAAAGCTAATCAAATCAAATGAAAATCAAACACATTCAAACAAAGCTATCTGAATAAAATGAATCTGAAATGCATTTAGCACAGCTAAATGAATCAAATGAAAGTCAAATGCATTCTACAAAGCTTATTCAATCAAATTAAAGTTAAACACATTCAAACAAAGCTAATATAATCCAATGAAAGCTAAACACATTCAATTAAATCTTTTTGAATCAACTTAATGTATAATGCATTCAACAAAGCTAATTGAATCAAATGAAAGTCAAACCCATTGAAACAAAGCATTTTAAATAAAATGAGTGTCAAATGCTTTCTACAAAGCTAATTAAATGGAATTCAAATGCATTCAACAAAGCAAAATTAATCAAATGAAAGTCAAACACATTCAAACCAAGCTTTTTTAATCAAATGAAAGTCAAATGCATTGTACAAAGCTAATTGAATAAAACGAAAGTCAAACACATTCAATCAAAGCTTTTTGAATCAAATTAAAGTCTAATGCATTCAACAAAGCTAATTGAATCAAATGAAAGTCAAATGCATACTCCAAAGCTAATTGAATCAAATTAAAGTCAAACACATTCTAACAAAGCTAATTGAATCCATTGACAGTCAAACACATTTAAACAAAGCTTTTTGAATCAAATAAAGTCAAATGCGTTCAACAAAGCTAATTGAATCAAATGAAAGTTAAACACATTCAAACAAAGATAATTGAATCAATTGAAATTCAAACACATTCAAAAAAAGCATTTTGAATCAAATTAAAGACTAATGCATTGAACAAAGCTATTTGACTCAAAGTAAAGTCAAATGCATTCTAAAAAGGTAATTGAATCAAATGAAAGTCAAACACATTCAAACAAAGCTAATTTAATCAAATGAAAGTCAAACACATTCCAACAAAGCTTTTTGGATCAAATTTAAGTTAAACACATTCAAACAAAGCTTATTAAATCAAATGAATGTCAAACACATCCAAACAATTCTTTTTGAACAAAATGAATGTCAAATGCATTCAACAAAGCTAAATGAATCAAATGAAAGTCAAAAGCATTCTACAAAGCTAATTGACTCAAATGAAAGTTAAACACCTTCAAACAACGCTAATTTAATCCAATGAAAGCCAAACACATTCAAACAAAGCTTTTTGAATCAAATTAAATTCAAATGCATTCAACAAAGCTAAATGAATCTAATGAAAGTCAAATGCATTCTACATAGCTAATTGAATCAAAGAAAGTCAAATACATTCAGGCTTTTTTAATCAAATGAAAGTCAAATGCATTCAACAAAGCTAATTGAATCAAATGAAAGTATAACAAATTCAAACAAAACTACTTGAATCAAATGAAAGTCAAATACATTCTACAAATCTAATTGAATCAAAAGAAAGTCAAACACATTCAAACAAAACTTTTTGAATCATATGATAGTCAAATGCATTCAACAAAGCTAATTGAATCAAATGAAAGTCAAATGCATTCTACAAAGCTTATTGAACAAATGGAAGTCAAACATATTCAAACAAAGCTAATTGAATCAAATGAAAGTCAAACACATTCAAACTAAGCTAATTGAATCCAATGAAAGTCAAACACATTCAAATAAAGCTTTTTAAATCAAATTAAAGTCTAATGCTTTCAACAAATCTAATTGAATCAAATGAAAGTAAAACACGTTCAAAAAAAGTGAATTGAATCAAATTAAAGTCAAACACATTCAAACAAGCTTTATAAATCAAATGAAAGCCAAATGTATTCAACAATGCTAATTTAATCAAATGAAAGACAAATGCATTCTACAAAGCTAATTGAATCAAATGAAAGTCAAACACATTCAAACAAAGCTAATTGAATGAATTGAAATTCAAATACATTCAAACAAAGCATTTTGAATCAAATTAAAGTCAAATGCATTGAACAAAGCTATTTGAATCAAAGTACAGTAAAATGCATTCTAAAAAGGTAATTGAATCAAATGAAAGTCAAACACATTCCAACAAAGCTTTTTGGATCAAATTTAAGTTAAACACATTCAAACAAAGCTTATTAAATCAAATGAATGTCAAACACATCCAAACAATGCTTTATAAACAATACGAATGTCAAATGCATTTAACAAAGCTAAATGAATCAAATGAAAGTCAAAAGCATTCTACAAAGCTAATTGAATCAAATGAAAGTTAAACACCTTCAAACAACGCTAATTTAATCCAATGAAAGCCAAACCCATTCAAACAAAGCTTTTTGAATCTAATTAAATTCAAATGCATTGAACAAAGCTAAATGAATCTAATGAAAGTCAAATGCATTCTACATAGCTAATTGAATCATAGAAAGTCAAATACATTCAAGCTTTTTTAATCAAATGAAAGTCAAATGCATTCAACAAAGCTAATTGAATCAAATGAAAGTATAACAAATTCAAACAAAACTAATTGAATCAAATGAAAGTCAAATACATTCTACAAAGCTAATTGAATCAAACGAAAGTCAAACACATTCAAACAAAACTTTTTGAATCATATGAAAGTCAAATGCATTCAACAAAGCTAATTGAATCAAATGAAAGTCAAATGCATTCTACAAAGCTAATTGAACAAATGGAAGTCAAACATATTCAAACAAAGCTAATTAAATCAAATGAAAGTCAAACACATTCAAACTAAGCTTTTTAAATCAATAGAAAGTCTAAAGTCAAACACATTCAAACAAAGCTAATTTAATCAAATGAAAGTCAAACACATTCAAACTAAGCTAATTGAATCCAATGAAAGTCAAACACATTCAAATAAAGCTTTTTGAATCAAATTAAAGTCTAATGCGTTCAACAAAGCTAATTGAATAAAAAGAAAGTCAAACACATTCAAACAAGCTTTATAAATCAAATGAAAGCCAAATGCATTCAACAATGCTAATTTAATCAAATGAAAGACAAATGCATTCCACAAAGCTAATTGAATCAAATGAAAGTCAAACACATTCAAACAAAGCTTTTTACATCAAATGAAAGTCAAATGCATTCAACAAAGCTAATTGAATCAAATGAAAATCAAACACAATCAACCAACCTAATTGAATCCAATGAAAGTCAACACATTCAAACAAAGCTAATTGAATCAAATGAAAGTCAAATGCATTCTACAAAGCTAATTGAATCAAATGAAAGTCAAATGCATTCTACAAAGCTAATTGAATCAAAAGAAAGTCAAACGCGTTCAAACAAAGCTAATTGAATCCAATGAAAGTCAAACACATTTAAATAAAGCTTTTAAAATCAAATTAAAGGCTAATGTATTCAACAAAGCTAATTGAATCATATGAAAGTAAAACACGTTCAAACAAAGCTAAATGAATCAAATGAAAGTCAAACACATTCAAACAAGCTTTATGAATCAAATAAAAGCCAAATGCATTCAACAATGCTAATTGAATCAAATGAAAGACAAATGCATTCCACAATACTTATTGAATCAAATGAAAGTCAAACACATTCAAACAAAGCTTTTTACATCAAATGAAAGTCAAATGCATTCAACAAAGCTAATTGAATCAAATGAAAATCAAACACAATCAACCAACCTAATTGAATCCAATGAAAGTCAACACATTCAAACAAAGCTAATTGAATCAAATGAAAGTCAAACACATTCAAACAAAGCTTTTTGAATCAAATGAAATTAAAATGCATACATCAAAGCTAATTGAATCGAATGAAAGTCAAACACATTCAAACAAACCTAATTAAATCCAATGAAAGTCAAACATATTCAATTAAAGTCTAATGCATTCAACAAAGCTAATTGAATCAATTGAAAGTTAAACACATTCAAACAAAGCTAATTGAATCAAATAAAAGTCAAACACATTCAAACAAACCTTTTTGAATCAAATTTAAGTCAAACTTATTCAAACAAAGCTAATCAAATCAAATGAAATTCAAACACATTCAAACAAAGCTATCTGAATAAAATGAATCTCCAATGCATTTAGCACGCCTAAATGAATCAAATGAAAGTCAAATGCATTCTACAAAGCTTATTCAATCAAATTAAAGTTAAACACATTCAAACAAAGCTAATTTAATCCGATGAAAGCCAAACACATTCAATTAAATCTTTTTGAATCAACTTAATGTATAATGCATTCAACAAAGCTAATTGAATCAAATGAAAGTCAAACCCATTGAAACAAAGCATTTTAAATAAAATGAGTGTCAAATGCTTTCTACAAAGCTAATTGAATCCAATGAAAGTCTAATGCATTCAACAAACCTAATTGAATCAAATTAAAGTCAAACACACTCTAAAAGAGCTAATTAATTCAAATGAAAGTCAGACACTTTCAAACAAAGCTTTTTAAATCTAATGAAAGTCAAATGTATTCAACAAAGCTAATTGAATCAAATGAAAGTCAAATGCATTCTACAAAGCTAATTGAATCAAAAGAAAGTCAAACGCGTTCAAACAAAGCTAATTGAATCAAATGAAAGTCAAACAGATTCAAACAAAGCTTTTTACATCAAATTAAAGTCTAATGCTTTCAACAAAGCTAATTGAATCAAATGAAAGTAAAACACGTTCAAACAAAGATAATTGAATCAAATGAAAGTCAAACACATTCAAACAAGCTTTATAAATCAAATGAAAGCCAAATGCATTCAACAAAGCTAATTTAATCAAATGAAAGACAAATGCATTATACAAAGCTAATTAAATCAAATGAAAGTCAAACACATTCAAACAAAGCTTTTTACATCAAATGAAAGTCAAATGCATTCAACAAAGCTAATTGAATCAAATGAAAATCAAACACAATCTACCAAACCTAATTGAATCCAATGAAAGTCAACACATTCAAACAAAGCTAATTGAATCAAATAAAAGTCAAACACATTCAAACAAAGCTTTTTGAATCAAATGAAATTAAAATGCATACATCAAAGCTAATTGAATCGAATGAATGTCAAACACATTCAAACAAACCTAATTAAATCCAATGAAAGTCAAACATATTCAATTAAAGTCTAATGCATTCAACAAAGCTAATTGAATCAATTGAAAGTTAAAGACATTCAAACAAAGCTAATTGAATCAAATAAAAGTCAAACACATTCAAACAAACCTTTTTGAATCAAATTTAAGTCAAACTTATTCAAACAAAGCTAATCAAATCAAATAAAATTCAAACACATTCAAACAAAGCTATCTGAATAAAATGAATCTCAAATGCATTTAGCACGCCTAAATGAATCAAATGAAAGTCAAATGCATTCTACAAAGCTTATTCAATCAAATTAAAGTTAAACACATTCAAACAAAGCTAATTTAATCCGATGAAAGCCAAACACATTCAATTAAATCTTTTTGAATCAAGTTAATTTATAATGCATTCAACAAAGCTAATTGAATCAAATGAAAGTCAAACCCATTGAAACAAAGCATTTTAAATAAAATGAGTGTCAAATGCTTTCTACAAAGCTAATTGAATCCAATGAAAGTCTAATGCATTCAACAAACTTAATTGAATCAAATTAAAGTCAAACACACTCTAAAAGAGCTAATTAATTCAAATGAAAGTCAGACACTTTCAAACAAAGCTTTTTAAATCTAATGAAAGTCAAATGTATTCAACAAAGCTAATTGAATCAAATGAAAGTCAAATGCATTCTACAAAGCTAATTGAATCAAAAGAAAGTCAAACGCGTTCAAACAAAGCTAATTGAATCCAATGAAAGTCAAACACATTAAAATAAAGCTTTTAAAATCAAATTAAAGGCTAATGCATTAAACAAAGCTAATTGAATCATATGAAAGTAAAACACATTCAAACAAAGCTAATTGAATCAAATGAAAGTCAAACACATTCAAACAAACCTTTTTGAATCAAATTTAAGTCAAACTTATTCAAACAAAGCTAATCAAATCAAATGAAAATCAAACACATTCAAACAAAGCTATCTGAATAAAATGAATCTGAAATGCATTTAGCACAGCTAAATGAATCAAATGAAAGTCAAATGCATTCTACAAAGCTTATTCAATCAAATTAAAGTTAAACACATTCAAACAAAGCTAATATAATCCAATGAAAGCTAAACACATTCAATTAAATCTTTTTGAATCAACTTAATGTATAATGCATTCAACAAAGCTAATTGAATCAAATGAAAGTCAAACCCATTGAAACAAAGCATTTTAAATAAAATGAGTGTCAAATGCTTTCTACAAAGCTAATTAAATGGAATTCAAATGCATTCAACAAAGCAAAATTAATCAAATGAAAGTCAAACACATTCAAACCAAGCTTTTTTAATCAAATGAAAGTCAAATGCATTGTACAAAGCTAATTGAATAAAACGAAAGTCAAACACATTCAATCAAAGCTTTTTGAATCAAATTAAAGTCTAATGCATTCAACAAAGCTAATTGAATCAAATGAAAGTCAAATGCATACTCCAAAGCTAATTGAATCAAATTAAAGTCAAACACATTCTAACAAAGCTAATTGAATCCATTGACAGTCAAACACATTTAAACAAAGCTTTTTGAATCAAATAAAGTCAAATGCGTTCAACAAAGCTAATTGAATCAAATGAAAGTTAAACACATTCAAACAAAGATAATTGAATCAATTGAAATTCAAACACATTCAAAAAAAGCATTTTGAATCAAATTAAAGACTAATGCATTGAACAAAGCTATTTGACTCAAAGTAAAGTCAAATGCATTCTAAAAAGGTAATTGAATCAAATGAAAGTCAAACACATTCAAACAAAGCTAATTTAATCAAATGAAAGTCAAACACATTCCAACAAAGCTTTTTGGATCAAATTTAAGTTAAACACATTCAAACAAAGCTTATTAAATCAAATGAATGTCAAACACATCCAAACAATTCTTTTTGAACAAAATGAATGTCAAATGCATTCAACAAAGCTAAATGAATCAAATGAAAGTCAAAAGCATTCTACAAAGCTAATTGACTCAAATGAAAGTTAAACACCTTCAAACAACGCTAATTTAATCCAATGAAAGCCAAACACATTCAAACAAAGCTTTTTGAATCAAATTAAATTCAAATGCATTCAACAAAGCTAAATGAATCTAATGAAAGTCAAATGCATTCTACATAGCTAATTGAATCAAAGAAAGTCAAATACATTCAGGCTTTTTTAATCAAATGAAAGTCAAATGCATTCAACAAAGCTAATTGAATCAAATGAAAGTATAACAAATTCAAACAAAACTACTTGAATCAAATGAAAGTCAAATACATTCTACAAATCTAATTGAATCAAAAGAAAGTCAAACACATTCAAACAAAACTTTTTGAATCATATGATAGTCAAATGCATTCAACAAAGCTAATTGAATCAAATGAAAGTCAAATGCATTCTACAAAGCTTATTGAACAAATGGAAGTCAAACATATTCAAACAAAGCTAATTGAATCAAATGAAAGTCAAACACATTCAAACTAAGCTAATTGAATCCAATGAAAGTCAAACACATTCAAATAAAGCTTTTTAAATCAAATTAAAGTCTAATGCTTTCAACAAATCTAATTGAATCAAATGAAAGTAAAACACGTTCAAAAAAAGTGAATTGAATCAAATTAAAGTCAAACACATTCAAACAAGCTTTATAAATCAAATGAAAGCCAAATGTATTCAACAATGCTAATTTAATCAAATGAAAGACAAATGCATTCTACAAAGCTAATTGAATCAAATGAAAGTCAAACACATTCAAACAAAGCTAATTGAATGAATTGAAATTCAAATACATTCAAACAAAGCATTTTGAATCAAATTAAAGTCAAATGCATTGAACAAAGCTATTTGAATCAAAGTACAGTAAAATGCATTCTAAAAAGGTAATTGAATCAAATGAAAGTCAAACACATTCCAACAAAGCTTTTTGGATCAAATTTAAGTTAAACACATTCAAACAAAGCTTATTAAATCAAATGAATGTCAAACACATCCAAACAATGCTTTATAAACAATACGAATGTCAAATGCATTTAACAAAGCTAAATGAATCAAATGAAAGTCAAAAGCATTCTACAAAGCTAATTGAATCAAATGAAAGTTAAACACCTTCAAACAACGCTAATTTAATCCAATGAAAGCCAAACCCATTCAAACAAAGCTTTTTGAATCTAATTAAATTCAAATGCATTGAACAAAGCTAAATGAATCTAATGAAAGTCAAATGCATTCTACATAGCTAATTGAATCATAGAAAGTCAAATACATTCAAGCTTTTTTAATCAAATGAAAGTCAAATGCATTCAACAAAGCTAATTGAATCAAATGAAAGTATAACAAATTCAAACAAAACTAATTGAATCAAGTGAAAGTCAAATACATTCTACAAAGCTAATTGAATCAAACGAAAGTCAAACACATTCAAACAAAACTTTTTGAATCATATGAAAGTCAAATGCATTCAACAAAGCTAATTGAATTAAATGAAAGTCAAATGCATTCTACAAAGCTAATTGAACAAATGGAAGTCAAACATATTCAAACAAAGCTAATTAAATCAAATGAAAGTCAAACACATTCAAACAAAGCTTTTTAAATCAATAGAAAGTCTAAAGTCAAACACATTCAAACAAAGCTAATTTAATCAAATGAAAGTCAAACACATTCAAACTAAGCTAATTGAATCCAATGAAAGTCAAACACATTCAAATAAAGCTTTTTAAATCAAATTAAAGTCTAATGCATTCAACAAAGCTAATTGAATAAAAAGAAAGTCAAACACATTCAAACAAGCTTTATAAATCAAATGAAAGCCAAATGCATTCAACAATGCTAATTTAATCAAATGAAAGACAAATGCATTCCACAAAGCTAATTGAATCAAATGAAAGTCAAACACATTCAAACAAAGCTTTTTACATCAAATGAAAGTCAAATGCATTCAACAAAGCTAATTGAATCAAATGAAAATCAAACACAATCAACCAACCTAATTGAATCCAATAAAAGTCAACACATTCAAACAAAGCTAATTGAATCAAATGAAAGTCAAACACATTCAAACAAAGCTTTTTGAATCAAATGAAATTAAAATGCATACATCAAAGCTAATTGAATCGAATGAAAGTCAAACACATTCAAACAAACCTAATTAAATCCAATGAAAGTCAAACATATTCAATTAAAGTCTAATGCATTCAACAAAGCTAATTGAATCAATTGAAAGTTAAACACATTCAAACAAAGCTAATTGAATCAAATAAAAGTCAAACACATTCAAACAAACCTTTTTGAATCAAATTTAAGTCAAACTTATTCAAACAAAGCTAATCAAATCAAATGAAATTCAAACACATTCAAACAAAGCTATCTGAATAAAATGAATCTCCAATGCATTTAGCACGCCTAAATGAATCAAATGAAAGTCAAATGCATTCTACAAAGCTTATTCAATCAAATTAAAGTTAAACACATTCAAACAAAGCTAATTTAATCCGATGAAAGCCAAACACATTCAATTAAATCTTTTTGAATCAACTTAATGTATAATGCATTCAACAAAGCTAATTGAATCAAATGAAAGTCAAACCCATTGAAACAAAGCATTTTAAATAAAATGAGTGTCAAATGCTTTCTACAAAGCTAATTGAATCCAATGAAAGTCTAATGCATTCAACAAACCTAATTGAATCAAATTAAAGTCAAACACACTCTAAAAGAGCTAATTAATTCAAATGAAAGTCAGACACTTTCAAACAAAGCTTTTTAAATCTAATGAAAGTCAAATGTATTCAACAAAGCTAATTGAATCAAATGAAAGTCAAATGCATTCTACAAAGCTAATTGAATCAAAAGAAAGTCAAACGCGTTCAAACAAAGCTAATTGAATCAAATGAAAGTCAAACACATTCAAACAAAGCTTTTTAAATCAAATTAAAGTCTAATGCTTTCAACAAAGCTAATTGAATCAAATGAAAGTAAAACACGTTCAAACAAAGATAATTGAATCAAATGAAAGTCAAACACATTCAAACAAGCTTTATAAATCAAATGAAAGCCAAATGCATTCAACAAAGCTAATTTAATCAAATGAAAGACAAATGCATTATACAAAGCTAATTAAATCAAATGAAAGTCAAACACATTCAAACAAAGCTTTTTACATCAAATGAAAGTCAAATGCATTCAACAAAGCTAATTGAATCAAATGAAAATCAAACACAATCTACCAAACCTAATTGAATCCAATGAAAGTCAACACATTCAAACAAAGCTAATTGAATCAAATAAAAGTCAAACACATTCAAACAAAGCTTTTTGAATCAAATGAAATTAAAATGCATACATCAAAGCTAATTGAATCGAATGAATGTCAAACACATTCAAACAAACCTAATTAAATCCAATGAAAGTCAAACATATTCAATTAAAGTCTAATGCATTCAACAAAGCTAATTGAATCAATTGAAAGTTAAACACATTCAAACAAAGCTAATTGAATCAAATAAAAGTCAAACACATTCAAACAAACCTTTTTGAATCAAATTTAAGTCAAACTTATTCAAACAAAGCTAATCAAATCAAATGAAATTCAAACACATTCAAACAAAGCTATCTGAATAAAATGAATCTCAAATGCATTTAGCACGCCTAAATGAATCAAATGAAAGTCAAATGCATTCTACAAAGCTTATTCAATCAAATTAAAGTTAAACACATTCAAACAAAGCTAATTTAATCCGATGAAAGCCAAACACATTCAATTAAATCTTTTTGAATCAACTTAATGTATAATGCATTCAACAAAGCTAATTGAATCAAATGAAAGTCAAACCCATTGAAACAAAGCATTTTAAATAAAATGAGTGTCAAATGCTTTCTACAAAGCTAATTGAATCCAATGAAAGTCTAATGCATTCAACAAACTTAATTGAATCAAATTAAAGTCAAACACACTCTAAAAGAGCTAATTAATTCAAATGAAAGTCAGACACTTTCAAACAAAGCTTTTTAAATCTAATGAAAGTCAAATGTATTCAACAAAGCTAATTGAATCAAATGAAAGTCAAATGCATTCTACAAAGCTAATTGAATCAAAAGAAAGTCAAACGCGTTCAAACAAAGCTAATTGAATCCAATGAAAGTCAAACACATTAAAATAAAGCTTTTAAAATCAAATTAAAGGCTAATGCATTAAACAAAGCTAATTGAATCATATGAAAGTAAAACACATTCAAACAAAGCTAATTGAATCAAATGAAAGTCAAACACATTCAAACAAACCTTTTTGAATCAAATTTAAGTCAAACTTATTCAAACAAAGCTAATCAAATCAAATGAAAATCAAACACATTCAAACAAAGCTATCTGAATAAAATGAATCTGAAATGCATTTAGCACAGCTAAATGAATCAAATGAAAGTCAAATGCATTCTACAAAGCTTATTCAATCAAATTAAAGTTAAACACATTCAAACAAAGCTAATTTAATCCGATGAAAGCCAAACACATTCAATTAAATCTTTTTGAATCAAGTTAATTTATAATGCATTCAACAAAGCTAATTGAATCAAATGAAAGTCAAACCCATTGAAACAAAGCATTTTAAATAAAATGAGTGTCAAATGCTTTCTACAAAGCTAATTGAATCCAATGAAAGTCTAATGCATTCAACAAACTTAATTGAATCAAATTAAAGTCAAACACACTCTAAAAGAGCTAATTAATTCAAATGAAAGTCAGACACTTTCAAACAAAGCTTTTTAAATCTAATGAAAGTCAAATGTATTCAACAAAGCTAATTGAATCAAATGAAAGTCAAATGCATTCTACAAAGCTAATTGAATCAAAAGAAAGTCAAACGCGTTCAAACAAAGCTAATTGAATCAAATGAAAGTCAAACACATTCAAACAAAGCTTTTTAAATCAAATTAAAGTCTAATGCTTTCAACAAAGCTAATTGAATCAAATGAAAGTAAAACACGTTCAAACAAAGATAATTGAATCAAATGAAAGTCAAACACATTCAAACAAGCTTTATAAATCAAATGAAAGCCAAATGCATTCAACAAAGCTAATTTAATCAAATGAAAGACAAATGCATTATACAAAGCTAATTAAATCAAATGAAAGTCAAACACATTCAAACAAAGCTTTTTACATCAAATGAAAGTCAAATGCATTCAACAAAGCTAATTGAATCAAATGAAAATCAAACACAATCTACCAAACCTAATTGAATCCAATGAAAGTCAACACATTCAAACAAAGCTAATTGAATCAAATAAAAGTCAAACACATTCAAACAAAGCTTTTTGAATCAAATGAAATTAAAATGCATACATCAAAGCTAATTGAATCGAATGAATGTCAAACACATTCAAACAAACCTAATTAAATCCAATGAAAGTCAAACATATTCAATTAAAGTCTAATGCATTCAACAAAGCTAATTGAATCAATTGAAAGTTAAACACATTCAAACAAAGCTAATTGAATCAAATAAAAGTCAAACACATTCAAACAAACCTTTTTGAATCAAATTTAAGTCAAACTTATTCAAACAAAGCTAATCAAATCAAATGAAATTCAAACACATTCAAACAAAGCTATCTGAATAAAATGAATCTCAAATGCATTTAGCACGCCTAAATGAATCAAATGAAAGTCAAATGCATTCTACAAAGCTTATTCAATCAAATTAAAGTTAAACACATTCAAACAAAGCTAATTTAATCCGATGAAAGCCAAACACATTCAATTAAATCTTTTTGAATCAACTTAATGTATAATGCATTCAACAAAGCTAATTGAATCAAATGAAAGTCAAACCCATTGAAACAAAGCATTTTAAATAAAATGAGTGTCAAATGCTTTCTACAAAGCTAATTGAATCCAATGAAAGTCTAATGCATTCAACAAACTTAATTGAATCAAATTAAAGTCAAACACACTCTAAAAGAGCTAATTAATTCAAATGAAAGTCAGACACTTTCAAACAAAGCTTTTTAAATCTAATGAAAGTCAAATGTATTCAACAAAGCTAATTGAATCAAATGAAAGTCAAATGCATTCTACAAAGCTAATTGAATCAAAAGAAAGTCAAACGCGTTCAAACAAAGCTAATTGAATCCAATGAAAGTCAAACACATTAAAATAAAGCTTTTAAAATCAAATTAAAGGCTAATGCATTAAACAAAGCTAATTGAATCATATGAAAGTAAAACACATTCAAACAAAGCTAATTGAATCAAATGAAAGTCAAACACATTCAAACAAACCTTTTTGAATCAAATTTAAGTCAAACTTATTCAAACAAAGCTAATCAAATCAAATGAAAATCAAACACATTCAAACAAAGCTATCTGAATAAAATGAATCTGAAATGCATTTAGCACAGCTAAATGAATCAAATGAAAGTCAAATGCATTCTACAAAGCTTATTCAATCAAATTAAAGTTAAACACATTCAAACAAAGCTAATATAATCCAATGAAAGCTAAACACATTCAATTAAATCTTTTTGAATCAACTTAATGTATAATGCATTCAACAAAGCTAATTGAATCAAATGAAAGTCAAACCCATTGAAACAAAGCATTTTAAATAAAATGAGTGTCAAATGCTTTCTACAAAGCTAATTGAATCCAATGAAAGTCTAATGCATTCAACAAAGCTAATTGAATCAAATTAAAGTCAAACACACTCTAAAAGAGCTAATTAATTCAAATGAAAGTCAGACACTTTCAAACAAAGCTTTTTAAATCTAATGAAAGTCAAATGTATTCAAGAAAGCTAATTGAATCAAATGAAAGTCAAATGCATTCTACAAAGCTATATGAATCAAAAGAAAGTCAAACGCGTTCAAACAAAGCTAATTGAATCCAATGAAAGTCAAACACATTTAAATAAAGCTTTTAAAATCAAATTAAAGGCTAATGCATTCAACAAAGCTAATTGAATCATATGAAAGTAAAACACGTTCAAACAAAGCTAATTGAATCAAATGCAAGTTAAACACATTCAAACAAGCTTTATGAATCAAATGAAAGCCAAATGCATTCAACAATGCTAATTGAATCAAATGAAAGACAAATGCATTCCACAATACTTATTGAATCAAATGAAAGTCAAACACATTCAAACAAAGCTTTTTAAATCAAATTAAAGTCAACTGCATTCAACAACGCTAATTGAATCAAAGGAAAGTCAAACACAATCAAACAAAGCTTATCGAATCCAATTAAACTCAAAGGCATTCAACAATGCTAACTCAATCAAATGAAAGTTAAATGCATTCTACAAAGCTAATTGAATCAAATAAAAGTCAAACACATTCAAACAAAGCTAATTAAATCAAATGAAACTCAAACACATTCAAACAAAGCTTTTTGAATCAAATGAAAGTCAAATGCATTCTACAAAGCAAATTGAACAAATGAAAGCCAAACACAATCAACCAAAGCTTTTTGAATCAAATTAAAGTCTAATGCATTCAACAAAGCTAATTGAAACAAATGAAAGTCAAACACATACAAACAAAGCTAATTGAAACAAATGAAAGTCAAACACATACAAACAAAGCGAATTGAATTAAATTTAAGTCAAACTTATTCAAACAAAGCTAATCAAATCAAATGAAATTCAAACACATTCAAACAAAGCTATCTGAAAAAAATGAATCTCAAATGCATTTAGCACAGCTAAATGAATCAAATGAAAGTTAAATGCATTCTACAAAGCTTATTCAATCAAATTAAAGTTAAACACATTCAAACAAAGCTAATTTAATCCAATGAAAGCCAAACACATTCAATTAAATCTTTTTGAATCAAGTTAATGTATAATGCATTCAACAAAGATAATTGAATCAAATGAAAGTCAAACCCATTGAAACAAAGCATTTTAAATAAAATGCGTGTCAAATGCTTTCTACAAAGCTAATTGAATCCAATGAAAGTCTAATGCATTCAACAAAGCTAATTGAATCAAATTAAAGTCAAACACACTCTAAAAGAGCTAATTAATTCAAATGAAAGTTAGACACTTTCAAACAAAGCTTTTTAAATCTAATGAAAGTCAAATGTATTCAACAAAGCTAATTGAATCAAATGAAAGTCAAATGCATTCTACAAAGCTAATTGAATCAAAAGAAAGTCAAACGCGTTCAAACAAAGCTAATTGAATCCAATGAAAGTCAAACACATTTAAATAAAGCTTTTAAAATCAAATTAAAGGCTAATGTATTCAACAAAGCTAATTGAATCATATGAAAGTAAAACACGTTCAAACAAAGCTAAATGAATCAAATGAAAGTCAAACACATTCAAACAAGCTTTATGAATCAAATAAAAGCCAAATGCATTCAACAATGCTAATTGAATCAAATGAAAGACAAATGCATTCCACAATACTTATTGAATCAAATGAAAGTCAAACACATTCAAACAAAGCTTTTTACATCAAATGAAAGTCAAATGCATTCAACAAAGCTAATTGAATCAAATGAAAATCAAACACAATCAACCAACCTAATTGAATCCAATGAAAGTCAACACATTCAAACAAAGCTAATTGAATCAAATGAAAGTCAAACACATTCAAACAAAGCTTTTTGAATCAAATGAAATTAAAATGCATACATCAAAGCTAATTGAATCGAATGAAAGTCAAACACATTCAAACAAACCTAATTAAATCCAATGAAAGTCAAACATATTCAATTAAAGTCTAATGCATTCAACAAAGCTAATTGAATCAATTGAAAGTTAAACACATTAAAACAAAGCTAATTGAATCAAATAAAAGTCAAACACATTCAAACAAACCTTTTTGAATCAAATTTAAGTCAAACTTATTCAAACAAAGCTAATCAAATCAAATGAAATTCAAACACATTCAAACAAAGCTATCTGAATAAAATGAATCTCCAATGCATTTAGCACGCCTAAATGAATCAAATGAAAGTCAAATGCATTCTACAAAGCTTATTCAATCAAATTAAAGTTAAACACATTCAAACAAAGCTAATTTAATCCGATGAAAGCCAAACACATTCAATTAAATCTTTTTGAATCAACTTAATGTATAATGCATTCAACAAAGCTAATTGAATCAAATGAAAGTCAAACCCATTGAAACAAAGCATTTTAAATAAAATGAGTGTCAAATGCTTTCTACAAAGCTAATTGAATCCAATGAAAGTCTAATGCATTCAACAAACCTAATTGAATCAAATTAAAGTCAAACACACTCTAAAAGAGCTAATTAATTCAAATGAAAGTCAGACACTTTCAAACAAAGCTTTTTAAATCTAATGAAAGTCAAATGTATTCAACAAAGCTAATTGAATCAAATGAAAGTCAAATGCATTCTACAAAGCTAATTGAATCAAAAGAAAGTCAAACGCGTTCAAACAAAGCTAATTGAATCAAATGAAAGTCAAACACATTCAAACAAAGCTTTTTAAATCAAATTAAAGTCTAATGCTTTCAACAAAGCTAATTGAATCAAATGAAAGTAAAACACGTTCAAACAAAGATAATTGAATCAAATGAAAGTCAAACACATTCAAACAAGCTTTATAAATCAAATGAAAGCCAAATGCATTCAACAAAGCTAATTTAATCAAATGAAAGACAAATGCATTATACAAAGCTAATTAAATCAAATGAAAGTCAAACACATTCAAACAAAGCTTTTTACATCAAATGAAAGTCAAATGCATTCAACAAAGCTAATTGAATCAAATGAAAATCAAACACAATCTACCAAACCTAATTGAATCCAATGAAAGTCAACACATTCAAACAAAGCTAATTGAATCAAATAAAAGTCAAACACATTCAAACAAAGCTTTTTGAATCAAATGAAATTAAAATGCATACATCAAAGCTAATTGAATCGAATGAATGTCAAACACATTCAAACAAACCTAATTAAATCCAATGAAAGTCAAACATATTCAATTAAAGTCTAATGCATTCAACAAAGCTAATTGAATCAATTGAAAGTTAAACACATTCAAACAAAGCTAATTGAATCAAATAAAAGTCAAACACATTCAAACAAACCTTTTTGAATCAAATTTAAGTCAAACTTATTCAAACAAAGCTAATCAAATCAAATGAAATTCAAACACATTCAAACAAAGCTATCTGAATAAAATGAATCTGAAATGCATTTAGCACGCCTAAATGAATCAAATGAAAGTCAAATGCATTCTACAAAGCTTATTCAATCAAATTAAAGTTAAACACATTCAAACAAAGCTAATTTAATCCGATGAAAGCCAAACACATTCAATTAAATCTTTTTGAATCAAGTTAATTTATAATGCATTCAACAAAGCTAATTGAATCAAATGAAAGTCAAACCCATTGAAACAAAGCATTTTAAATAAAATGAGTGTCAAATGCTTTCTACAAAGCTAATTGAATCCAATGAAAGTCTAATGCATTCAACAAACTTAATTGAATCAAATTAAAGTCAAACACACTCTAAAAGAGCTAATTAATTCAAATGAAAGTCAGACACTTTCAAACAAAGCTTTTTAAATCTAATGAAAGTCAAATGTATTTAACAAAGCTAATTGAATCAAATGAAAGTCAAATGCATTCTACAAAGCTAATTGAATCAAAAGAAAGTCAAACGCGTTCAAACAAAGCTAATTGAATCCAATGAAAGTCAAACACATTAAAATAAAGCTTTTAAAATCAAATTAAAGGCTAATGCATTAAACAAAGCTAATTGAATCATATGAAAGTAAAACACATTCAAACAAAGCTAATTGAATCAAATGAAAGTCAAACACATTCAAACAAACCTTTTTGAATCAAATTTAAGTCAAACTTATTCAAACAAAGCTAATCAAATCAAATGAAAATCAAACACATTCAAACAAAGCTATCTGAATAAAATGAATCTGAAATGCATTTAGCACAGCTAAATGAATCAAATGAAAGTCAAATGCATTCTACAAAGCTTATTCAATCAAATTAAAGTTAAACACATTCAAACAAAGCTAATATAATCCAATGAAAGCTAAACACATTCAATTAAATCTTTTTGAATCAACTTAATGTATAATGCATTCAACAAAGCTAATTGAATCAAATGAAAGTCAAACCCATTGAAACAAAGCATTTTAAATAAAATGAGTGTCAAATGCTTTCTACAAAGCTAATTGAATCCAATGAAAGTCTAATGCATTCAACAAAGCTAATTGAATCAAATTAAAGTCAAACACACTCTAAAAGAGCTAATTAATTCAAATGAAAGTCAGACACTTTCAAACAAAGCTTTTTAAATCTAATGAAAGTCAAATGTATTCAAGAAAGCTAATTGAATCAAATGAAAGTCAAATGCATTCTACAAAGCTATATGAATCAAAAGAAAGTCAAACGCGTTCAAACAAAGCTAATTGAATCCAATGAAAGTCAAACACATTTAAATAAAGCTTTTAAAATCAAATTAAAGGCTAATGCATTCAACAAAGCTAATTGAATCATATGAAAGTAAAACACGTTCAAACAAAGCTAATTGAATCAAATGCAAGTTAAACACATTCAAACAAGCTTTATGAATCAAATGAAAGCCAAATGCATTCAACAATGCTAATTGAATCAAATGAAAGACAAATGCATTCCACAATACTTATTGAATCAAATGAAAGTCAAACACATTCAAACAAAGCTTTTTAAATCAAATTAAAGTCAACTGCATTCAACAACGCTAATTGAATCAAAGGAAAGTCAAACACAATCAAACAAAGCTTATCGAATCCAATTAAACTCAAAGGCATTCAACAATGCTAACTCAATCAAATGAAAGTTAAATGCATTCTACAAAGCTAATTGAATCAAATAAAAGTCAAACACATTCAAACAAAGCTAATTAAATCAAATGAAACTCAAACACATTCAAACAAAGCTTTTTGAATCAAATGAAAGTCAAATGCATTCTACAAAGCAAATTGAACAAATGAAAGCCAAACACAATCAACCAAAGCTTTTTGAATCAAATTAAAGTCTAATGCATTCAACAAAGCTAATTGAAACAAATGAAAGTCAAACACATACAAACAAAGCTAATTGAAACAAATGAAAGTCAAACACATACAAACAAAGCGAATTGAATCAAATTTAAGTCAAACTTATTCAAACAAAGCTAATCAAATCAAATGAAATTCAAACACATTCAAACAAAGCTATCTGAAAAAAATGAATCTCAAATGCATTTAGCACAGCTAAATGAATCAAATGAAAGTCAAATGCATTCTACAAAGCTTATTCAATCAAATTAAAGTTAAACACATTCAAACAAAGCTAATTTAATCCAATGAAAGCCAAACACATTCAATTAAATCTTTTTGAATCAAGTTAATGTATAATGCATTCAACAAAGATAATTGAATCAAATGAAAGTCAAACCCATTGAAACAAAGCATTTTAAATAAAATGCGTGTCAAATGCTTTCTACAAAGCTAATTGAATCCAATGAAAGTCTAATGCATTCAACAAAGCTAATTGAATCAAATTAAAGTCAAACACACTCTAAAAGAGCTAATTAATTCAAATGAAAGTTAGACACTTTCAAACAAAGCTTTTTAAATCTAATGAAAGTCAAATGTATTCAACAAAGCTAATTGAATCAAATGAAAGTCAAATGCATTCTACAAAGCTAATTGAATCAAAAGAAAGTCAAACGCGTTCAAACAAAGCTAATTGAATCCAATGAAAGTCAAACACATTTAAATAAAGCTTTTAAAATCAAATTAAAGGCTAATGTATTCAACAAAGCTAATTGAATCATATGAAAGTAAAACACGTTCAAACAAAGCTAAATGAATCAAATGAAAGTCAAACACATTCAAACAAGCTTTATGAATCAAATAAAAGCCAAATGCATTCAACAATGCTAATTGAATCAAATGAAAGACAAATGCATTCCACAATACTTATTGAATCAAATGAAAGTCAAACACATTCAAACAAAGCTTTTTAAATCAAATTAAAGTCAAACACAATCAAACAAAGCTTATTGAATCAAATGAAAGTCAAACACAATCAAACAAAGCTAATTGAATCCAATTAAACTCAAAGGCATTCAACAATGCTAACTCAATCAAATGAAAGTTAAATGCATTCTACCAAGCTAATTGAATCAAATAAAAGTCAAACTCATTCAAACAAAGCTAATTAAATCAAATGAAACTCAAACACATTCAAACAAAGCTTTTTGAATCAAATGAAAGTCAAATGCATTCAACAAAGTAAATTGAACAAATGAAAGCCAAACACAATCAACCAAAGCTTTTTGAATCAAATGAAAGTCTAATGCATTCAACAAAGCTAATTGAAACAAATGAAAGTCAAACACATACAAACAAAGCTAATTGAAACAAATGAAAGTCAAACACATACAAACAAAGCGAATTGAATCAAAAAAAAAGTCAAACACATTCAAACAAACCTTTTTGAATCAAATTTAAGTCAAACTTATTCAAACAAAGCTAATCAAATCAAATGAAAATCAAACACATTCAAACAAAGCTATCTGAATAAAATGAATCTCAAATGCATTTAGCACAACTAATTTAATCAAATGAAAGTCAAATGCATTCTACAAAGCTTATTCAATCAAATTAAAGTTAAACACATTCAAACAAAGCTAATTTAATCCAATGAAAGCCAAACACATTCAATTAAATCATTTTGAATCAAGTTAATGTATAATGCATTCAACAAAGATAATTGAATCAAATGAAAGTCAAACCCATTGAAACAAAGCATTTTAAATAAAATGCGTGTCAAATGCTTTCTACAAAGCTAATTGAATCCAATGAAAGTCTAATGCATTCAACAAAGCTAATTGAATCAAATTAAAGTCAAACACACTATAAAAGAGCTAATCAATTCAAATGAAAGTTAGACACTTTCAAACAAAGCTTTTTAAATCTAATGAAAGTCAAATGTATTCAACAAAGCTAATTGAATCAAATGAAAGTCAAATGCATTCTACAAAGCTAATTGAATCAAAAGAAAGTCAAACGCGTTCAAACAAAGCTAATTGAATCCAATGAACGTCAAACACATTTAAATAAAGCTTTTACAATCATATTAAAGGATAATGCATTCAACAAAGCTAATTGAATCATATGAAAGTAAAACACGTTCAAACAAAGCTAATTGAATCAAATGCAAGTCAAACACATTCAAACAAGCTTTATGAATCAAATGAAAGCCAAATGCATTCAACAAAGGAAATTGAACAAATGAAAGCCAAACACAATCAACCAAAGCTTTTTGAATCAAATGAAAGTCTAATGCATTCAACAAAGCTAATTGAAACAAATGAAAGTCAAACACATACAAACAAAGCGAATTGAATCAAATGAAAGTCAAACACATTCAAACAAACCTTTTTGATTCAAATTTAAGTCAAACTTATTCAAACAAAGCTAATCAAATCAAATGAAAATCTAACACATTCAAACAAAGCTATCTGAATAAAATGAATCTCAAATGCATTTAGCATAGCTAATTGAATCAAATGAAAGTCAAATGCATTCTACAAAGCTTATTCAATCAAATTAAAGTTAAACACATTCAAACAAAGCTAATTTAATCCAATGAAAGCCAAACACATTCAATTAAATCTTTTTGAATCAAGTTAATGTATAATGCATTCAACAAAGATAATTGAATAAAATGAAAGTCAAACCCATTGAAACAAAGCATTTTAAATAAAATGAGTCTCAAATGCTTTTTACAAAGCTAATTAAATCCAATGAAAGTCTAATGCATTCAACAAAGCTAATTGAATCAAATTAAAGTCAAACACACTCTAAACGAGCTAATTAATTCAAATGAAAGTCAGACACTTTCAAACAAAGCTTTTTAAATCTAATAAAAGTCAAATGTATTCAACAAAGCTAATTGAATCAAATGAAAGTCAAATGCATTCTACAACGCTAATTGAATCAAAAGAAAGTCAAACGCGTTCAAACAAAGCTAATTGAATCCAATGAAAGTCAAACACATTTAAATAAAGCTTTTAAAATCAAATTAAAGGCTAATGCATTCAACAAAGCTAATTGAATCATATGAAAGTAAAACACGTTTAAACAAAGCTAATTGAATCAAATGAAAGTCAAACACATTCAAACAAGCTTTGTGAATCAAATGAAAGCCAAATGCATTCAACAATGCTAATTGAATCAAATGACAGATAAATGCATTCTACAATACTAATTGAATCAAATAAAAGTCAAACACATTCAAACAAAGCTTTATAAATCAAATTAAAATCAACTGCATTCAACAAAGCTAATTGAATCAAATGAAAGTCAAACACAATCAAACAAAGCTTTATGAATCCAATTAAACTCAAAGGCATTCAACAATGCTAACTCAATCAAATGAAAGTTAAATGCATTCTACAAAGCTAATTGAATCAAATAAAAGTCAAACACATTCAAACAAAGCTAATTGAATCAAATGAAACTTAAACACATTCAAACAAAGCTTTTTGAATCAAATGAAAGTCAAATGCATTCAAAAAAGCAAATTGAACAAATGAAAGCCAAACACAATCAACCAAAGCTTTTTGAATCAAATTAAAGTCTAATGCATTCAACAAACCTAATTGAAACAAATGAAAGTCAAACACATACAAACAAAGCGAATTGAATCAAATGAAAGTCAAACACATTCAAACAAAGCTTTTTGAATCAAATGAAAGTCAAATGCATTCAACAAAGCTAATTAAACAAAAGAAAGTCCTAATTTAATCAAATAAAAGTCAAATTCATTCTACAAAGTTAATTGAATCCAATGAAAGTCAAACACATTCAAATCAAGCTTTTTGAATCAAATTAAAGTCTAATGCGTTCAACAAAACTAATTGAATCAAATGAAAGTCAAACACATTTAAACAAAGCTAATTGAATCAAATGAAAGACAAATGCATTCTACAAAGCTAATTAAATTAAATGAAAGTAAAACACATTCAAACAAAGCTTTTTAAATCAAATGAAAGTCAAATGCATTCAACAAAGCTAATTTAATCAAATGAAAGTCAAACACATTCAAAAAAAGCTTTTTGAATCTAATTAAAGTCTAATGCATTTAACAAAGCCAATTTAATCAAATAAAAGTCAAACAAATTTTAAATAAGCTTGTTGAATCAAATTAAAGTCTAATGCATTCAACAAAGCAAATTGAATCAAATGAAAGTCAAACACGTTCAAACAAAGCTAATTGAATCAAATGAAAGTCAAACACATTCAAACAAAGCTTTTTGAATCAAATTAAAGTCTAATGCTTTCAACAAAGCTACTTGATTCAAATGAAAGTCAAACCCATTCAAACAACGATTTTTGAATAAAATGAATGTTAAATGCATTTTACAATGCTAATTGAATCAATTGAAAGTCAACCAAATTCAAACAAAGCTAATTAAATCCAATGAAAGTCTAATGCCTTCAGCAAAGCTAATTGAATCTAATTAAAGTAAAATACATTCAAACAAAGCTAATTAATTCAAATGAAAATCAGACACATTCGAACAAAGCTTTTTAAATCAAATGAAAGTTAAATACACTCAACAAAGCTAATTTAATCAATGGAAAGTCAAATGCATTTTACAAAGCTAATTAAATCAAATGAAAGTCAAACACGTTCAAAAAAAGTTAGTTCAATCCAAAGAAAGTCAAACAAATTCAAATAAAGCTTTTTAAATCAAATTAAAGTCTAATGTGTTTAACAAAGCTAATTGAATTAAATGAAAGTAAAACACGTTCAAACAAAGCTAGTTGAATCAAATGAAAGTCAAACACATTCAAACAAGCTTTATGAATCAAATGAAAGCCAAATGCATTCAACAATGCTAATTGAATCAAATGAAAGACAAATGCATTCTACAAAGCTAATTGAATCAAATGAAAGTCAAACACAATCAAACAAAACTTTTTAAATCAAATGAAAGTCAAATGCATTCAACAAAGCTAATTAAATAAAATGAAAGTCAAACACAATCAAACAAAGCTTTTTGATTCCAATTAAACTCTAATGCATTGAACAAAGCTAATTAATCAAGTCAAACACATACAAAAAAAGCGAATTGAATCAAATAAAAGTCAAACACATTCAAACAAAGCTAATTGAATCAAATAAAAGTCAAACACATTCAAACAAAGCTTTTTGAATTAAATGAAAGTCAAATGCATTCAACGAAGCTAATTGAAGAAATGATAGTCAAACACAATCAACCAAAGCTTTTTGAATTAAATTAAAGTCTAATGCATTCAACAAAGCTAATTTAATCAAATGAAAGTCAAACACATACAAAAAAAGCGAATTGAATCAAATGAAAGTCAAACACATTCAAACAATGCTTTCTGAATAAAATTAAAGTCTAATGCATTCAACAAAGCTAATTGAATCAAATGAAAGACAAATGTATTCTACAAAGCTAATTGAATTAAATGAAAGTAAAACACATTCAAACAAAGCTTTTTAAATTAAACAAAAGTCAAATGCATTCAACAAAGCTAATTTAATCAAATGAAAGTCAAACTCATTCAAACAAAGTTTTTTGAATCAAATTAAAGTCTAATGCATTCAACAAAGCTAATTTAATTAATTGAAAGTCAAACACATTCAAACAAAGCTAATAGAATCAAATGAAAGTCAAACACATTCAAACAAAGATTTTTAAATCAAATTAAAGTCTAAAGTATTCAACAAAGCTAATTGAATTAAATGAAAGTCAAATGCATTCTACAAAGCTAATTGATTCAAATGAAAGTCAAACACATTCAAAAAAAGTTTTTTAAATCAAATGAAAGTCAAATTCATTCTACAAAGCTAATTTAATCAAATAAAAGTCAAATTCATTCTACAAAGTTTATTGAATCCAATGAAAGTCAAACACATTCAAATGAAGCTTTTTGAATCAAATTAAAGTCTAATGCGTTCAACAAAACTAATTGAATCAAATGAAAGTCAAACACATTTAAAAAAAGCTAATTGAATCAAATGAAAGACAAATGCATTCTACAAAGCTAATTAAATTAAATGAAAGTAAAACACATTCAAACAAAGCTTTTTAAATCAAATGAAAGTCAAATGCATTCAACAAAGCTAATTTAATCAAATGAAAGTCAAACACATTCAAAAAAAGCTTTTTGAATCTAATTAAAGTCTAATGCATTTAACAAAGCCAATTTAATCAAATAAAAGTCAAACAAATTTTAAATAAGCTTGTTGAATCAAATTAAAGTCTAATGCATTCAACAAAGCAAATTGAATCAAATGAAAGTCAAACACGTTCAAACAAAGCTAATTGAATCAAATGAAAGTCAAACACATTCAAACAAAGCTTTTTGAATCAAATTAAAGTCTAATGCTTTCAACAAAGCTACTTGATTCAAATGAAAGTCAAACCCATTCAAACAACTATTTTTGAATAAAATGAATGTTAAATGCATTCTACAATGCTAATTGAATCAATTGAAAGTCAACCAAATTCAAACAAAGCTAATTAAATCCAATGAAAGTCTAATGCATTCAGCAAAGCTAATTGAATCTAATTAAAGTAAAATACATTCAAACAAAGCTAATTAATTCAAATGAAAATCAGACACATTCGAACAAAGCTTTTTAAATCAAATGAAAGTTAAATACACTCAACAAAGCTAATTTAATCAATGGAAAGTCAAATGCATTTTACAAAGCTAATTAAATCAAATGAAAGTCAAACACGTTCAAAAAAAGTTAGTTCAATCCAATGAAAGTCAAACAAATTCAAATAAAGCTTTTTAAATCAAATTAAAGTCTAATGTATTCAACAAAGCTAATTGAATTAAATGAAAGTAAAACACGTTCAAACAAAGCTAGTTGAATCAAATGAAAGTCAAACACATTCAAACAAGCTTTATGAATCAAATGAAAGCCAAATGCATTCAACAATGCTAATTGAATCAAATGAAAGACAAATGCATTCTACGAAGCTAATTGAATCAAATGAAAGTCAAACACAATCAAACAAAACTTTTTAAATCAAATGAAAGTCAAATGCATTCAACAAAGCTAATTAAATAAAATGAAAGTCAAACACAATCAAACAAAGCTTTTTGAATCCAATTAAACTCTAATGCATTGAACAAAGCTAATTAATCAAGTCAAACACATACAAAAAAAGCGAATTGAATCAAATAAAAGTCAAACACATTCAAACAAAGCTAATTGAATCAAATAAAAGTCAAACACATTCAAACAAAGCTTTTTGAATTAAATGAAAGTCAAATACATTCAACGAAGCTAATTGAAGAAATGATAGTCAAACACAATCAACCAAAGCTTTTTGAATTAAATTAAAGTCTAATGCATTCAACAAAGCTAATTTAATCAAATGAAAGTCAAACACATACAAAAAAAGCGAATTGAATCAAATGAAAGTCAAACACATTCAAACAACCTTTATGAATCAAATTTAAGTTAAATGCAGCATACAAAGCTAATTAAATCAATTGAAAGTCAAACCTATTTAAACAAAGCTAATTGAATCCCTATAAAGTCTAATGAATTCAACAAAGCTAATTGAATTAAATGAAAGTCAAACACAGTTAAACAAAGGTAATTGAGTCAAAAGAAAGTCAAACACATTCAAACCAAGCTTTTTGAATCAAATTAAAGTCAAATGCATTCAACAAAGCTAATTGAATCAAATGAAAGTCAAACACATTCAAACAAAGCTAATTGAATCAAATGAAAGTCAAACACATTCAAACAAAGCTTTTTGAATCAAATGAAAGTCAAATGCATTCAACAAAGCAAATTTAATCAAATGAAAGTCAAACACATTCAAACCAAGCTTTTTTAATCAAATGAAAGTCAAATGCATTGTACAAAGCTAATTGAATAAAACGAAAGTCAAACACATTCAATCAAAGCTTTTTGAATCAAATTAAAGTCTAATGCTATCAACAAAGCTAATTGAATCAAATAAAAGTCAAATGCATTCTCCAAAGCTAATTGAATCAAATGAAAGTCAAACACATTCTAACAAAGCTAATTAAATCCATTGAAAGTCAAACACTTTCAAACAAAGCTTTTTGAATCAAATAAACTCAAATGCGTTCAACAAAGCTAATTGAATCAAATGAAAGTCAAACACATTCAAACAAAGCTAATTGAATCAATTGAAATTCAAACACATTCAAACAAAGCATTTTGAATCAAATTAATGTCTAATGCATACAACAATGCTAATTGAATCAAAAGAAAGACAAATGCATTCTACAAAGGTAATTGAATTAAATGAAAGTCAAACACATTCCAACAAAGCTAATTTAATCCACTGTAAGTCAAACACATTCAAACAAAGCTAATTGAATCAAATAAAAGTCAAACACATTCAAACAAAGCTAATTGAATCAAATGAAAGTCAAACACATTCAAACAAAGCTTTTTGAATCAATTTGAAGTCTAATGCATTCAACAAAGCTATTTGAATCAAAGTAAAGTCAAATGCATTCTACAAAGCTAATTGAATTAAATGAAAGTCAAACACATTCCAACAAAGCTTTTTGAATCAAATTATAGTCAAATGCATTTAACAAAGCTAATTGAATCAAGTGAAAGTCAAATGCATTCTACAAAGCTAATTGAATCAAATGAAAGTCAAACACATTCAAACAAAGCTAATTGAATCAAATGAAAGTCAAACACATTCAAACTAAGCTTTTTGGATCAAATTTATGTTAAACACAATCAAACAAAGCTAACTAAATCAAATGAAAGTCAAACACATCCATACAATGCTTTTTGAATAAAATGAATGTCAAATGCATTCAACAAAGCTAGATGAATCAAATGAAAGTCAAAAGCATTCTACAAAGCTAATTGAATGAAATAAAAGTTAAACACTTTGAAACAACGCTAATTTAATCCAATGAAAGCCAAACACATTCAAACAAAGCTTTTTAAATCAAATTAAATTCGAATTCATTCAACAAAGCAAAATGAATCAAATGAAAGTCAAATGCATTCTACAAAGCTAATTGAATCAAAGAAAGTCAAATACATTAAAGCTTTTTTAATCAAATGAAAGATAAATTAAATTCAAATGCATTCAACAAAGCTACTTGAATCAAATGAAAGTCAAATGCATTCTACAAAGCTAATTGAATGAAAGGAAAGTAAAACACATTCAAACAAAGCTTTTTGAATCAAATGAAAGTCAAATGCATTCAACAAAGCTAATTGAATCAAATGAAAGTCAAATGCATTCTACAAAGCTAATTGAAAAAATGGAAGTCAAACATATTCAAACAAAGCTAATTGAATCAAATGAAAGTCAAACACATTCATACAAAGATTTTTGAATCAAATTGAAGTCAAATGCATTCAACAAAGCTAATTGAATCAAACGTAAGTCAAATGCATTCTACAAAGCTAATTGAATCAAATGAAAGTCAAACACATTCAAACAAAGCTTTTTAAATCAAATTAAAGTCAACTGCATTCAACAAAGCTAATTGAATCAAATGAAAAAGAAACACAATCAAACAAAGCTTATTGAATCCAATTAAACATAAAGGCATTCTACAAAGCTAATTGAATCAAATAAAAGTCAAACACATTCAAACAAAGCTAATTGAATCAAATGAAAGTCAAACACATTCAAACAAAGCTTTTTGAATCAAATGAAAGTCAAATGCATTCAACAATGCTAATTGAACAAATGAAAGTCAAACACAATCAACCAAAGCTTTTTGAATCAAATTAAATTCTAATGCATTCAATAAAGCTAATTGAAACAAATGAAAGTCAAACACATACAAACAAAGCGAATTGAATCAAATGAAAGTCAAACACATTCAAACAAAGCTTTTTGAATCAAATGAAAGTCAAATGCATTCAACAAAGCTAATTAAACAAACGAAAGTCAAACACAATCAACCAAAGCTTTTTGAATCAAATTAAAGTCTAATGCATTCAACAATGCTAATTTAAACAAATGAAAGACAAATGAAAGTCAAACACATTCAAACAAAGCTAATTGAATCCAATGAAAGCCAAACACATTGAAATACGTCTTTTTGAATAAAGTTAAAGTCCAATGCATTCAACAAAGCTAATTGAATCAAATGAAAGTCAAACCCATTCAAACAAAGATTTTTCAATAAATTGAATGTAAAATGCATTATACAAAGCTAATTGAATCAATTGAAAGTCAAACACATTCAAACAAAGCTAATTGAATCCAATGAAAGTCAAATGCGTTCTAGAAAGATAATTGAATCAAATGAAAGTCAAACAGATTCAAACAAAGCTTTTTGAATCAAATTAAAGTTAAATACATTCAACAAAGCTAATTTAAACAAATGAAAGACAAATGAAAGTCAAACACATTCAATCAAAGCTTTTTGAATCAAATTAAAGTCTAATGCATTCAATAAAGTTAATTAAATCAAATGAAAGTCAAACCCATTCAAACAAAGATTTTTGAATAAATTGAATGTAAAATACATTATACAAAGCTAATTGAATCAATTAAAATTCAAACACATTCAAACAAAGCTAATTGAATCCAATAAAAGTCAAATGCATTCTAGAAAGCTAATTGAATCAAATGAAAGTCAAACACATTCAAACAAAGCTTTTTCATTTAAATTAAATTTAAATGCATTCAACAAAGCTAATTGAATCAAATGAAAGTCAAATGCATTCTACAAAGCTAATTGAATCAAATGAAAGTCAGACACATTCAAACAAAGCTAATTGAATCAAATAATAGTTAAACACATTCAAACAAAGCTTTTTAAATATAATTTAAGTCAAATACATTCAAACAAAGCTAATTAAATCAAATGAAAGTCAAACACATTCAAACAAAGCCTTTCGAATAAAATGAATGTAAAATTCATTTAACAAAACTAAATGAATCAAATGTAAGTCAAATGCATTTTACGAAGCTAATTGAATCAAATTAAAGTTAAACACATTCAAACAAAGCTAATTTATTCCAATGAAAGCCAAACACATTGAAATAAATCTTTTTGAATCAAATTAAAGTCTAATGCATTCAACAAAGCTAATTGAATCAAATGAAAGACAAACCCATTTAAACAAAGATTTTTGAATAAAATGAATGTAAAATGCATTATACAAAGCTAATTGAATCAATTGAAAGTCAAACACATTCAAACAAAGCTAATTGAATCCAATGAAAGTCTAATGCATTCAACAAAGATAATTGAATCAAATGAAAGTCCAACACATTCAAACAAAGCTAATTGAATCAAATGAAAGTCAAACACATTCAAACAAAGATTTTTAAATCAAATTAAAGTCTAATGCATTCAACAAAGCTACTTGAATCAAATGAAAGTCAAACACATTCAAACAAACAGAATTGAATCAAATTAAAGTCAAACACATTCAAACAAAGCTTTTTGAATCAAATTAAATTCAAATGCATTCAATAAAGCTAATTGAATCAAATGATAGTCCAGCACATTCAAACAAAGCTAATTGAATCAAATGAAAATCAAACACATTCAAACAAAGATTTTTAAATCAAATTAAAGTCTAATGCATTCAACAAAGCTACTTGAATCAAATGAAAGTCAAACACATTCAAACGATTAGAATTGTATCAAATTAAAGTCAAACACATTCAAACAAAGCTTTTTGAATCAAATTAAATTCAAATGCATTCAATAAAGCAAATTGAATCAAATGAAAGTCCAACACATTCAAACAAAGCTAATTGAATCAAATGAAAGTCAAACACATTCAAACAAAGATTTTTAAATCAAATTAAAGTCTAATGCATTCAACAAAGCTACTTGAATCAAATGAAAGTCAAACACATTCAAACGAACATAATTGAATCAAACTAAAGTCAAACACATTCAAACAAAGCTTTTTGAATAATATGAATGTCAAATGCATTTAACAAAACTAAATGAATGAAATGATAGTCAAATACAGTCTACAAAGCTAATTTAATCCAATGAAAGCGAAACACATTCAAATAAAGCTTTTTGAATAAAATGAATGTCAAATGCATTCTACAAAACTAATATAATCAATTGAAAGTCAAACACATTCAAACAAAGCTAATTGAATACAATGAAATTCAAACACATTCAAATAAAGATTTTTAAATCAAATTAAAGCCTAATGCACTCAACAAAGCTAATTGAATCAAATGAAAGTCAAATGCATTCTACAAAGCTAATTGAATCAAATGAAAGTCAAACACATTCAAAAAAAGCTTTTTGAATCAAATGAAAGTCAAATTCATTCTACAAAGCTAATTTAATCAAATGAAAGTCAAATTCATTCTACAAAGCTAATTCAATCAAATGAAAGACAAATTCATTCTACAAAGCTAATTGAATCAAATGAAAATCAAACACATTCAATCAAAGTTAATTGAATCCTATGAAAGTCAAACATATTCAAATCAAGCTTTTAAAATCAAATTAAAGTCTAATGCGTTCAACAAAGCTAATTGAATCAAATGAAACTCAAACACATTCAAACAAAGCTAATTGAATCCAATGAAAGTCTAATGAATTCAACAAAGCTAATTGAATCAAATGAAAGTCAAACACATTCAAACAATGCTTTTTAAATCAAATTAAAGTCTAATGCATTCAACAAAGCTAATTGAATCAAATGAAAGACAAATGCATTTTACAAAGCTAATTGAATTAAATGAAAGTAAAACACATTCAAACAAAGCTTTTTAAATTAAACGAAAGTCAAATGCTTTCAACAAAGCTAATTTAATGAAATGAAAGTCAAACTCATTCAAACAAAGGTTTTTGAATCAAATTAAAGTCAAATTCATTCTACAAAGTTAATTGAATCCAATGAAAGTTAAACACATTCAAATCAAGCTTTTTGAATCAAATTAAAGTCTAATGCGTTCAACAAAACTAATTGAATCAAATGAAAGTCAAACACATTTAAACAAAGCTAATTGAATAAAATGAAAGACAAATGCATTCTACAAAGCTAATTAAATTAAATGAAAGTAAAACACATTCAAACAAAGCTTTTTAAATCAAATGAAAGTCAAATGCATTCAACAAAGCTAATTTAATCAAATGAAAGTCAAACACATTCAAACAAAGCTTGTTGAATCCAACTAAAGTCTAATGCATTCAACAAAGCAAATTGAATCAAATGAAAGTCAAACACATTCAAACCACGCTTATTTAATAAAATGAAAGTCAAATACATTATACAAAGCTAATTGAATAAAATAAAAGTCAAACAAATTCAATCAAAGCTTTTTGAATCAAATTAAAGTCTAATGCATTCAACAAAGTTTATTGAATCAAATGAAAGTCAAATGCATTCTCCAAAGCTAATTGAATCAAATGAAAGTCAAACACATTCCAACAAAGCTAATTAAATCCATTCAAAAACAAGCACATTCAAACAAACCTTTTTGAATCTAATAAAGTCAAATGCGTTCAACAAAGCTAATTGAATCAAATGAAAGTCAAACACATTCAAACAAAGCTAATTGAATCAAATGAAAGTCAAACACATTCAAATAAAAAGAATTGAATCGAATTAAAGTCAAACACATTCAAACAATGCTTTTTGATTCAAATGAAAGTCAAACACCTTCAAACAAAGTTTTTTGATTCAAATTATAGTAAAATACATTCAACAAAGCTAATTGAATCAAAAGAAATTCAAATGCATTCTACAAAGCTTATTGAATCAAATGAAAGTCAAACACATTCAAACAAAGCTAATTGAATCAAATTATAGTTCAACACATTGAAACAAAGCTTTTTGCATAAAATTTAAGTCAAACATATTCAAACAAATCTAATTAAATCAAATGAAAGTCAAACACATTCAAACAAAGCTTTTTGAATAAAATGAATGTCAAATGCATTTAACAAAACTAAATGAATCAAATGAAAGTCAAATGCATTCTACGAAGCTAATTTAATCTAATGAAAGCCAAACACATTCAAATAAAGCTTTTTGAATAAAATGAATGTCAAATGCATTCTACAAAGCTAATTGAATCAATTGAAAGTTAAACACATTCAAACAAAGCTAATTGAATCCAATGAAATTCAAACAAATTCAATCAAAGCTTTTTGAATCAAATTAAAGTCTAAAGTATTCAACAAAGCTAATTGAATCAAATGAAAGTCAAATGCATTCTACAAAGCTAATTGAATCAAATGAAAGTGAAACACATTCAAAAAAAGCTTTTTGAATCAAATGAAAGTCAAAATCATTCTACAAAACTTATTGAATCAAATGAAAATCAAACACATTAAAACAAAGCTAATTGAATCAAATGAAAGTCAAACACGTTCAAACAAAGAATTTTCAATCAAATTAAAGTCTTATGCAATCAACAAAGCTAATTGAATTAAATGAAAATCAAACACATTCAAACAAAGCTACTTGAATCAAATGAAAGTAAAACACATTCTAACAAAGCTAATTGAATCCATTGAAAGTCAAACACATTCAAACAAAGCTTTTTGAATAAAATGAATGTCAAATGCATTTAACAAAACTAAATGAATCAAATGAAAGTCAAATGCATTCTACAAAGCTAATTTATTCCAATGAAAGCGAAACACATTCAAATAAAGCTTTTTGAATAAAATGAATGTCAAATGCATTCTACAAAGCTAATTGAATCAATTGAAAGTCAAACACATTCAAACAAAGCTAATTGAATCCAATGAAATTCAAACACATTCAAACAAAGATTTTTAAATCAAATTAAAGCCTAATGCACTCATTAAAGCTAATTGAATCAAATGAAAGTCAAATGCATTCTACAAAGTTAATTGAGTCAAATGAAAGTCAAACACATTCAAAAAAAGCTTTTTGAATCAAATGAAAGTCAAATTCATTCTACAAAGCTAATTGAATCAAATAAAATTAAACACATTAACACAAAGCTAATTGAATCAAATGAAAGTCAAACACATTCAAACAAAAATTTTTAAATCAAATTAAAGTCTTATGCATTCAACAACACTAATTGAATCAAATCAAAGTCAAACACATTCAAACAAAGCTTTTTGAATCAAATTAAATTCGAATGCATTCAACAAAGCTAATTGAATCAAATGAAAGTCAAATGCATTCTACAAAGCTAATTGAATCAAATGAAAGTCAAACACATTCAAACAAAGCTAATTGAATCAAATTATAGTTCAACACATTCAAACAAAGCTTTTTGCATAAAATTTAAGTCAAACATATTCAAACAAATCTAATTAAATCAAATGAAAGTCAAACACATTCAAACAAAGCTTTTTGAATAAGATGAATGTCAAATGCATTTTACAAAACTAAATGAATCAAATGAAAGTCAAATGCATTCTACGAAGCTAATTTAATCTAATGAAAGCCAAACACATTCAAATAAAGCTTTTTGAATAAAATGAATGTCAAATGCATTCTACAAAGCTAATTGAATCAATTGAAAGTCAAACACATTCAAACAAAGCTAATTGAATCCAATGAAATTCAAACACATTCAAATAAAGATTTTTAAATCAAATTAAAGACTAATGAGCTCAACAAAGCTAATTGAATCAAATGAAAGTCAAATGCATTCTACAAAGTTAATTGAATCAAATGAAAGTGAAACACATTCAAAAAAGCTTTTTGAATCAAATGAAAGTCAAAATCATTCTACACTAATTGAATCAAATGAACATCAAACACATTAAAACAAAGCTAATTGAATCAAATGAAAGTCAAACACGTTCAAACAAAGAATTTTCAATCAAATTAAAGTCTTATGCAATCAACAAAGCTAATTGAATTAAATGAAAATCAAACACATTCAAACAAAGCTACTTGAATCAAATGAAAGTCAAACACATTCTAACAAAGCTAATTGAATCCATTGAAAGTCAAACACATTCAAACAAAGCTTTTTGAATAAAATGAATGTCAAATGCATTTAACAAAACTAAATGAATCAAATGAAAGTCAAATGCATTCTACAAAGCTAATTTATTCCAATAAAAGCGAAACACATTCAAATAAAGTTTTTTGAATAAAATGAATGTCAAATGCATTCTACAAAGCTAATTGAATCAATTGAAAGTCAAACACATTCAAACAAAGCTAATTGAATCCAATGAAATTCAAACACATTCAAACAAAGATTTTTAAATCAAATTAAAGCCTAATGCACTCATTAAAGCTAATTGAATAAAATGAAAGTCAAATGCATTCTACAAAGGTAATTGAATCAAATGAAAGGGAAACACATTCAAAAAAAGCTTTTTGAATCAAATGAAAGTCAAAATCATTCTACAAAGCTAATTGAATCAAATGAAAATCAAACACATTTAAACAAAGATGATTGAATCAAATGAAAGTTAAACACATTCAAACAAAGATTTTTCAATCAAATTAAAGTCTTATGCATTCAACAAGACTAATTGAATCAAATCAAAGTCAAACACATTCTAACAAAGCTAATTGAATCCATTGAAAGTCAAACACATTCAAACAAAGCTTTTTGAATCAAATAAATTTAAATGCGTTCAACAAAGCTAATTGAATCAAATGAAAGTCAAACACATTCAAACAAAGCTAATTGAATCCAATGAAAGTCAAACAAATTCAATCAAAGCTTTTTGAATCAAATTAAAGTCTAATGCATTCAACAAAATTTATTGAATCAAATGAAAGTCAAATGCATTCTCCAAAGCTAATTGAATCAAATGAAAGTCAAACACATTCTAACAAAGCTAATTGAATCCATTAAAAGTCAAACACATTCAAACAAAGCTTTTTGAATCAAATAAAGTCAAATGCGTTCAACAAAGCTAGTTGAATCAAATGAAAGTCAAACACATTCTAACAAAGTTAATTGAATCCATTAAAAGTCAAACACATTCAAACAAAGCTTTTTGAATCAAACAAAGTTAAATGCGTTCAACAAATCTAATTGAATGAAATGAAAGTCAAACACATTCAAACAAATCTAATTGAATCAAATGAAAGTCTAACACATTCAAACACAGATCATTGAATCGAATTAAAGTCAAACACATTCAAACAAAGCTTTTTGAATCAAATTAAATTCGAATGCATTCAACAAAGCTAATTGAATCAAATGAAAGTCAAATGCATTCTACAAAGCTAATTGAATCAAATGAAAGTCAAACACATTCAAACAAAGCTAATTGAATCAAATTATAGTTCAACACATTCAAACAAAGCTTTGTGCATAAAATTTAAGTCAAACATATTCAAACAAATCTAATTAAATCAAATGAAAGTCAAACACATTCAAACAAAGCTTTTTGAATAAAATGAATGTCAAATGCATTTAACAAAACTAAATGAATCAAATGAAAGTCAAATGCATTCTACGAAGCTAATTTAATCTAATGAAAGCCAAACACATTCAAATAAAGCTTTTTGAATAAAATGAATGTCAAATGCATTCTACAAAGCTAATTGAATCAATTGAAAGTCAAACACATTCAAACAAAGCTAATTGAATCCAATGAAATTCAAACACATTCAAATAAAGATTTTTAAATCAAATTAAAGACTAATGAGCTCAACAAAGCTAATTGAATCAAATGAAAGTCAAATGCATTCTACAAAGCTAATTGAATCAAATGAAAGTGAAACACATTCAAAAATAGCTTTTTGAATCAAATGAAAGTCAAAATCATTCTACAAAACTAATTCAATCAAATGAAAATCAAACACATTAAAACAAAGCTAATTGAATCAAATGAAAGTCAAACACGTTCAAACAAAGAATTTTCAATCAAATTAAAGTCTTATGCAATAAACAAAGCTAATTGAATTAAATGAAAATCAAACACATTCAAACAAAGCTACTTGAATCAAATGAAAGTCAAACACATTTTAACAAAGCTAATTGAATCCATTGAAAGTCAAACACATTCAAACAAAGCTTTTTGAATAAAATGAATGTCAAATGCATTTAACAAAACTAAATGAATCAAATGAAAGTCAAATGCATTCTACAAAGCTAATTTATTCCAATAAAAGCGAAACACATTCAAATAAAGCTTTTTGAATAAAATGAATGTCAAATGCATTCTACAAAGCTAATTGAATCAATTGAAAGTCAAACACATTCAAACAAAGCTTTTTGAATAAAATGAATGTCAAATGCATTCTACAAAGCTAATTGAATCAATTGAAAGTCAAACACATTCAAACAAAGCTAATTGAATCCAATGAAATTCAAACACATTCAAATAAAGATTTTTAAATCAAATTAAAGACTAATGAGCTCAACAAAGCTAATTGAATCAAATGAAAGTCAAATGCATTCTACAAAGCTAATTGAATCAAATGAAAGTGAAACACATTCAAAAAAGCTTTTTGAATCAAATGAAAGTAAAAATCATTCTGCACTAATTGAATCAAATGAAAATCAAACACATAAAAACAAAGCTAATTGAATCAAATGAAAGTCAAACACGTTCAAACAAAGAATTTTCAATCAAATTAAAGTCTTATGCAATCAACAAAGCGAATTGAATTAAATGAAAATCAAACACATTCAAACAAAGCTACTTGAATCAAATGAAAGTCAAACACATTTTAACAAAGCTAATTGAATCCATTGAAAGTCAAACACATTCAAACAAAGCTTTTTGAATAAAATGAATGTCAAATGCATTTAACAAAACTAAATGAATCAAATGAAAGTCAAATGCATTCTACAAAGCTAATTTATTCCAATAAAAGCGAAACACATTCAAATAAAGCTTTTTGAATAAAATGAATGTCAAATGCATTCTACAAAGCTAATTGAATCAATTGAAAGTCAAACACATTCAAACAAAGCTAATTGAATCCAATGAAATTCAAACACATTCAAACAAAGATTTTTAAATCAAATTAAAGCCTAATGCACTCATTAAAGCTAATTGAATCAAATGAAAGTCAAATGCATTTTACAAAGTTAATTGAGTCAAATGAAAGTCAAACACATTCAAAAAAAGCTTTTTGAATCAAATGAATGTCAAATTCATTCTACAAAGCTAATTGAATCAAATAAAATTAAACACATTAACACAAAGCTAATTGAATCAAATGAAAGTCAAACACATTCAAACAAAAATTTTTAAATCAAATTAAAGTCTTATGCATTCAACAAGACTAATTGAATCAAATCAAAGTCAAACACATTCTAACAAAGCTAATTGAATCCATTGAAAGTCAAACACATTCAAACAAAGCTTTTTGAATCAAATAAATTTAAATGCGTTCAACAAAGCTAATTGAATCAAATGAAAGTCAAACACATTCAAACAAAGCTAATTGAATCCAATGAAAGTCAAACAAATTCAATCAAAGCTTTTTGAATCAAATTAAAGTCTAATGCATTCAACAAAATTTATTGAATCAAATGAAAGTCAAATGCATTCTCCAAAGCTAATTGAATCAAATGAAAGTCAAACACATTCTAACAAAGCTAATTGAATCCATTAAAAGTCAAACACATTCAAACAAAGCTTTTTGAATCAAGTAAAGTCAAATGCGTTCAACAAAGCTAGTTAAATCAAATGAAAGTCAAACACATTCTAACAAAGTTAATTGAATCCATTAAAAGTCAAACACATTCAAACAAAGCTTTTTGAATCAAATAAAGTTAAATGCGTTCAACAAATCGAATTGAATCAAATGAAAGTCAAACACATTCAAACAAATCTAATTGAATCAAATGAAAGTCTAACACATTTAAACACCGATAATTGAATCGAATTAAAGTCAAACACATTCAAACAAAGCTTTTTGAATCAAATTAAATTCGAATACATTCAACAAAGCTAATTGAATCAAATGAAAGTCAAATGCATTCTACAAAGCTAATTGAATCAAATGAAAGTCAAACACATTCAAACAAAGCTAATTGAATCAAATTATAGTTAAACACATTCAAACAAAGCTTTTTGCATAAAATTTAAGTCAAACATATTCAAACAAATCTAATTAAATCAAATGAAAGTCAAACACATTCAAACAAAGCTTTTTGAATAAAATGAATGTCAAATGCATTTAACAAAACTAAATGAATCGAATGAAAGTCAAATGCATTCTACGAAGCTAATTTAATCTAATGAAAGCCAAACACATTCAAATAAAGCTTTTTGAATAAAATGAATGTCAAATGCATTCTACAAAGCTAATTGAATCAATTGAAAGTCAAACACATTCAAACAAAGCTAATTGAATCCAATGAAATTCAAACACATTCAAATAAAGATTTTTAAATCAAATTAAAGCCTAATGCACTCAACAAAGCTAATTGAATCAAATCAAAGTCAAATGCATTCTACAAAGCTAATTGAATCAAATGAAAGTGAAACACATTCAAAAAAAAGCTTTTGGAATCAAATGAAAGTCAAAATCATTCTACAAAACTAATAGAATCAAATGAAAATCAAACACATTTAGACAAAGCTAATTGAATCAAATAAAAGTCAAACACATTCAAACAAAGATTTTTCAATCAAATTAAAGTCTTATGCAATCAACAAAGCTAATTGAATCAAATGAAAATCAAACACATTCAAACAAAGCTACTTGAATCAAATGAAAGTCAAACATATTCTAACATAGGTAATTGAATCCATTGAAAGTCAAACACATTCAAACAAAGCTTTTTGAATAAAATGAATGTCAAATGCATTTAACAAAACTAAATGAATCAAATGAAAGTCAAATGCATTCTACAAAGCTAATTTATTCCAATGAAAGCGAAACACATTCAAATAATACTTTTTGAATAAAATGAATGTCAAATGCATTTTTACAAAGCTAATTGAATCCAATGAAATTCAAACACATTCAAACAAAGATTTTTAAATCAAATTAAAGCCTAATGCACTCATTAAAGCTAATTGAATCAAATGAAAGTCAAATGCATTCTACAAAGTTAATTGAGTCAAATGAAAGTCAAACACATTCAAAAAAAGCTTTTTTTAATCAAATGAAAGTCAAATTCATTCTACAAAGCTAATTGAATCAAATAAATTAAACACATTCACACGAAGCTAATTGAATCAAATGAAAGTCAAACACATTCAAACAAAGATTTTTAAACCAAATTAAAGTCTTATACATTCAACAAGGCTAATTGAATCAAATCAAAGTCAAACACATTCTGTTTGGGGGTTTTTTATGTATCCTACGGGAGAGTTACAACTTCCTAGTATGCTCCTTCCTTCGCCTGTACCTGCACAAATAACGGAACACTCCGGCTGGGGCTGAGGTGTTCCGCCTTGGAAGATTAAGTTAGTATCTTTCTAAATGTGGAAATAAGACAATAAATGCTTCTCGATTTGAGAGCGTTTGCAAGGGGATTTGTGTTTTGTTGGTTTGTGAGAAAATGATTCGATTCCCATTAATGAGGTCTGCCCTTACTATTTATAGTAGGGAGAACTGTACCTCAATTAGGGTACAATGACACGTGTCGCAAAGGGATTGGGCCTTTGCTGACCGTTGCAAGCCTGACACGTGGCAGGCCTTTATTAGGCCACGTGTCTTTAGGGTATTTTTACCCTAAACATCTGCCCCTCACAGGTGTGACGTGGAATGTCCATGTGTCACCTGTGACAAGTGTCAGACGCATGGGAGGAGACGGTTCGTCTTCTTCCCTCCTTTTTTCAAATTTCAAGTTTTTAGGGCAGAAGGCATCGTTTCGCCTTCTGCTCCTTCTATAAATACAAGACACGCTCTCTCTCTCCTCCTCACTTTGCATATTTTTTAAAAAATTTCTAAGAGCGCTCTGCTACCGGCTGCATTATTTCCTTAGTTTTCCTACATCCGGCACTTTCAAATTAAGCACATCCGGCGACCGGTTGGGTTCCCTTTCTTCAGTCTCTAAGGTACCGGCTGTCCTTTTTCTTTTTAATTTCGTTTTTGACGATTTCAAACATTTCAACCCATCCGGGTTTTATGCCGCCTGGGGGGCCTTTAACCCATACCCCATTTGTTGAATCTTTTCCCTCAGCCGGCATAGCCCCATCTGAGGGGTTTTCAACTTTTAAACATTATGCATTCTAAACACCCCCATCCGGATTATCACCATCTGGGGGGTGTTTGAACCTTCAATATTTTTATCCTTTAACATTGCTTGGGGTACTTCTGAGTTTTTATCAAGAAATGATTTCAAAAACCCCAACCGGTTTGGATTTTTCAAATTTTTTTAAGATGCGCTCAATGCACCCCCATCCGGCATTTTACCGCATAGGGGTTATTGGAGCAGCATTTGCTTTTTCTCAAACAACATTCAAATAACCCCCATCCGGTATATAACCGCATGGGGGTGGTTTGAGCAACCTTAACATTCAAATAACCCCCATCCGGTATATAACCGCATGGGGGTGGTTTGAGCAGCCTTGGCTTTTTCTCAAACAACATTCAAATAACCCCCATCAGGTATATAACCGCATGGGGGTGGTTTGAGCAGCCTTAACATTCAAATAACCCCCATCCGGTATATAACCGCATGGGGGTGGTTTGAGCCGCCTTGGCTTTTTCTCAAACAACATTCAAAATAACCCCTATCCGGTATATAACCGCATGGGGGTGGTTTGAGCAGCCTAGGCTTTTCTGAAACAACATTCAAATAACCCCCATCCGGTATATAACCGCATGGGGTTGTTTGAGCAGCCTTGGATTTTTCTCAAACAACATTCAAATAACCCCCGTCCGGTATATAACCGCATGGGGGTGGTTTGAGCAGCCTTGGCTTTTTCTCAAACAACATTCAAATAACCCCCGTCCGGTATATAACCGCATGGGGGTGGTTTGAGCAGCCTTGGCTTTTTCTCAAACAACATTCAAATAACCCCCGTCCGGTATATAACCGCATGGGGGTGGTTTGAGCAGCCTTGGCTTTTTCACAAATAACATTCAAATAACCCCCGTCCGGTATATAACTGCATGGGGGTGGTTTGAGCAGCCTTGGCTTTTTCTCAAACAACATTCAAATAACCCCCATCCGGTATATAATCGCATGGGGGTGGTTTGAGCAGCCTTGGCTTTTTCTCAAACAACATTCAAATAACCCCCATCCGGTATATAATCGCATGGGGGTGGTTTGAGCAACCTTGGCTTTTTCTCAAACAATATTCAAATAACCCCCATCCGGTATATAACCGCATGGGGGTCGTTTAAGCAGCCTCTAGCCTTTGTCAAACATTCAAATTGTACCCATCCGCCATCTAACCGTATGGGGGTTGTTTGAGCAGCCTGTAGCTTTTTCTCAAACATACAAATAGACCCCATCCGGCATTTAACCGTATGGGGGTCTTCTTAATGAGTCCATTTAATATATCTGATCCATTTTTCTTTATTTCAGCTTCAAACACATTTTGAGACTTCCGCCTGTGGAGGTTTCAAGCCATCATCTTAATCAAATCTCAATTTTCTAAGGTACCGCCTGCATCCCATACTTGTCACATTCTTTTATTTCCTGTTGCATAGCATTAGGATATGGACTCCACCAATACACACACGGACCAGCCTACGACTGTGGTCAGCCGGTCACCAGGGACGGCTGAGTCTAGGACTGGGATTGCCGTCTGGGGGTGCTTGGAACAACCTTCACCTACATCGAATCCGACCGTCTCTGTTCATGTGCATGACAGAATGGCTCGGATCAGAGTGACAGCAGTCGACCCTGACTACCAGTCCGATGATGCAGCCGCTGACCCGGCTGACCATGTAGACCAAGAACAAGCCGAGGAACCGGCTGAGGAAGGTCCTAATGAGGAAGTTCCACAAAATTCTCCAAGTACACCTAGTACCCCGGGTGACAGTATCTTGGATAGCTCTGGTTCCAACGTTATGGAATCCGGAGAGGGGTCCGGAGAAGGATCCAGTGAAAAATCCGGGGAAGGGTCAGCTGATAATGGGGAGTCCGGCCCTGGCCCTGATGAAGAGTCTTCAAAAGAGGCGGCTCCCGTTGAAGAAGAGGCCTACAAATGGCCGGCTAAGGGTGACCTGACTGATATGACCATGTCCGCCAGGGATGTGGTCACTTTGAACGCCACACTCCCTGCTTTTTTACAGAAAAAACCGGTTGGAGAGGGATGGGAAGTGGTCTTCCCGCATGTAGAGGCAAGCGTCGTTTGGACCGACGACGTTGACCATGCCGACAACTTCTTCGGCTGCTATGAGGCGCCGTTTACAGCCGGCCTCCGGTTCCCCCTCCATCACTGCATAAAAGCCATACTGAAGGGGTATGACTTGGGTGTATGGCAGTTGACCCCTAATCCATGGGTCAACATTCTTGGATATATTGCCGCCTGCGAACTGCAGGGTGTCGAGCAAAGCTGGCAGGCGTTTGCACACATGCATTATTTAAGCAGAGCGCCGGGTGGGTGGAATGCATGGTACACTCTCACCACGCTTCCAGAGTACATGATGACCTTGGACAAGCCGTCCAAGTGGAGTAATTGGAAAGTAAAATTTATGTAGTCTCTTCCCCCTCCCCCCAACTCAACCGCCGGCTGCGTAGATACAATAAGCACCCGACCTTAATGGGTAGGAAATGCGCTCTCCCTAGAGTTCCGGGAGAGGCATGGGACCAGATAATGCAGAAAGGTCTCTTTCGAAAGACAACCGCCCCACTAGATGACGGGGGTGAGATCGTAGTTTCCAAATTTTGGGTGCCCCATCCGGACTGGTTTAAGGATGAGGGTTTTTTGTCCCTTTGTAACTTGAGCACTATGTTCAGCAAGGGTAGGTTTACTAATTTATCAAGTCTTTCCCGGATGGGTATGCTTTGTTTGATCTCTAACCATGTTTACTTGTTTTGCAGAAGAAGCATAAAGAATGGTGCCGCCAGAGAAGACTCCGGCTACCTCTACCATCCTCTTGAGGAAGAAACAGCTAGAGGAGAAGAAGGCGGCGATGGCCGCCAAAAATGCCGGGGTAGTCTTTTCTGAACCATCCCCTTTTTTTTTACCGGATGCACTTTTTACCTTGTTACAAGGTTTTTACCGGATGCATCCTATTGTTACAAGGTTCCTAGGGTGGCGGCTCCTGCCCCGGCTGCAGGTCAGAAACAAAAGACGCCTGACAAGGACAGGCCAACAACTGGAGGGAAGAGCCTGCAGTTCACTCCCCACTTTGAAATGGTGGTGGAGTCGGCAATACCGGTTGCTCGTACTCAGAAGGGCTCCGGTTCATTAGCGGCTGGGGGGGGGGGGGGGCTTTGACCCCACAGTCCGAGAGAGGTAACACTTCTGCCTTCGATCCCCCCTGGCCGCTTGGGCATATGAGAGTAAAAACCCAAGCAAGCCAATCCGGGGATTCTTCTAGACACCGCCTGGATATTGGCGAGGCATATGCCCAATACCTTACAGATGATTCTATGCTTGCAGATACCACCTCCAGCCGTCCAAACTACCAGCAATATGCAAAGAGGATGGTCAGGACCATCACTCGGTCAGAACGAGAAGCTGTGCCGGCTGTGCACACGGTCAATCTTGACCGGATCACTTCTCTTCTTGCTGAGTTACATAAACCGGATGGCCTATGTTTAAGCAATGCCCTTATTTACCGGATGCATGTATTTTATCTTCAATTTTTCCTAACACTTTTTTCGGCTAATGCTGCAGACGCTGCTGAGAGTTGATGGGCTTAGCGTCCCTCTTCGCAAGAAGAAGGAGGAGGTAAGAGACGCTCAAAAGCGCGCATCTGAGCTTATTGACGTTTTCCAATTCAATGCCATTTCATATGACTTGGAAACTGAACAACGGAAGTTGCAACAGGAGGAACTGCTGAGGAAGGCGGCTGAGGCTGGGGAGGCGGCATTGAAGAGAGTTGATGAGCTTGAGCTCCAGGTCAAAAATCTTCAAACTGACCTTAAAGCCCTGGAGAATGCTGATAAGGAAAATGCCAATCTCCGGAAGGACAACAGCCGGCTGGTGACTAAACTTGCTAACAATCAGGCGGCTCATAAGAAAGAGCTGGAACAAGAACAACTCCGCCTGATTGCTGAAAATGAGGCGGACTGTGAAGAACGAATGAAGCTCGCTTGGAGCCTGATCCACCCGGATTTCGAGTATGAATACTGTAATCTTTGATACCAGTATGCCTCTGAAGTTTACGAGGCCAAGGTGCTCGAACTGACCCCCCTCCTGCTTTCGACGAGTGGGTTGAGCACAACAACGTGATTCAGCCGGATGGGGCTAATCAGGATGCTCAGGCGGAGGATCAGCAAGTGGTTGAGAAGTCGGTCGAAGTTCCAGTCGATGTAGTCCAGCAGCCGGATCCTCAACAACAGCAAGCTCAACAACAACAAGCTCAACAGTAACAACCATAAACAATTTTCTATCTCCTTTTCCGGCCTGCGAGCCGAGTATCTTTTGATGTATCTTTCCCGGACGGGGGTCCGGTTAACATTCTTATTTATAAATATTTAATCTATTTAACCGACGCAGTCGGTTTTGCTATTTCTACTATTTGCGTATGAATGCGTTTTTTTTTACTCATGTTTATTTACTCATTCAGTTTACATGATCAGTTGTTCTATATATGCCGGATGAAGTAACGATACCATGTTATGCCCCTGAAATTGCCAACTGTTTACTCCAACGGTAGACAGGCAGCCGTTTCATGGCAGCCGGATGGGTGATCAGTGATTGATCTACTCCTGCCCCGGCTGGTACAATAAAATGTCCCTGAAATGGCCAACTGTTTACTCCTAACGGCAGACATGCAGCTGTTTCATGGCAGCCGGATGGGTGATCAGTGATTGATCTACTCCTGGCCCGGCTGGTACAATAAAATGGCGGGTGGGTTGTAAAACCGTTTGTGTGGCTTTTAGATAATACCCGGTTGTAGTAACCCACTAGGAATTTCATTTTGCGGATGGACCACTTTTGGGTCCTTCCCAGGTGAAACTTATATGCAATGGATCATTTCTAACGGCTGTAAATTTCTTTTAAGAGAATGTCGTTTGAGTAATTGGATCGCTAGAACATTGTACCACCCGGAAAGGAGCTGTTCTCTTCAACGATTTCACTCGGATGGGTGTCGCCGGATGACTGCTCTTTTTGGAGCAGTGATTTTAACAAGTGTTCTTCCGTCTGTGATCTTGCACTAGACAGGTGCAAATACAATTGTATGAATGGAAATTATATGCTTTCACATTTCAATACTTTTCACAAAAAAATTACAAAATCCTTAGAAGTAGTACTGTTTCAAGTTATCTACATTCGAGGTACGAGGCAGCCGCATTCCGTTTGGGGTTTCCAGGCGGTATGTGCCATTTCTAACTTCTTTAAAAATCCGGTAGGGTCCTTCCCAATTTGGGGTCAATTTCCCTTGTTCGTTTGCGCTACCGGTTGCTTCAAGCTTTCGTAACACAAAATCTCCAACTTTTAGGGGGCGTTTGCGCACCCTTTTGTTGTAGGCCCTCGTCATTCGTAGACGGTAGATTTCATGACGCAAGGCGGCATTGCCCCTTCTTTCAGGAAGAGTAACCAATGCCAAGCGCATGGCTTCCCAATTCGCCTCTTCATCATATAACATGATTCGAAGTGTTGGCTCATATAAATCAATGGGAAGTACCGCCTAGGTGCCATATGCCATAAGAAATGGAGTTTCACCGGTTGACCCTTTCTCAGTAGTTCTGATAGACCAAAGAACATATGTCAACTCTTCTGCCCAAAGACCGCCTGCCTTTTCAATCTTTTTCTTTATGCCGCCTGAGATGAGCTTGTTAAAAGCTTCAACTTGACCGTTTGCTTGAGGACGGCCAACGGATGCAAAGTAATGGGAGATCCCTTGATCTTGCAACCAAGTCTTTAGGACAGGAGTTTCGAACCGGGGGCCATTGTCAAAGACCATAGACATTGGTACACCGAACCGGGTGATGACATTTCTCTAGATGAAGGAGATGACATCCTTAGTTTGGATGCCCTTTACCGCCTCGGCCTCAACCCACTTGGTGAAGTAATCAACAGCAACCAAGATGTATCTTTTGCCGCCTGGGGCAGGAGTGTATGGCCCCAAAATATCCATGCCCCATTTTGCAAAGGGAATTGGGCTATGAATAGCTGTCAAGTCAGTTGTCGGCTGCCTGATCAGCCGCCCGAACCTCTGGCACTTGTCACATCTTTTTACCAGATCTAATGCATCCGCCTCAAGGGTAGGCCAAAAGTATCCTTGCCGCCTGGCTCTTTTGGCTAGGGTCTTTCCGCCAATGTGCGATCCACAGAAGCCGGCGTGCAGATCTTCCAGTATTTCCTTTCCCCTTTCTGGGGTAACACACTTGAATAGCGGCTGCAAGTAACCCTTCCGGAAAAGTTCACCTTTGTGCACTACAAAGCTTAATGCTCGTCTTTTAAGAGCAGCCGCCTCTGATGAGACACCCAGTAGAGTGCCGTCTACCAGGTAATCCCGGATGGGGTCCATCCAAGTGGAGCTTCGATCTAGAACTCCAATGGGGTCATGTTCAATGCTTTTCTTTTCCATAACTTCCCAGAAGACTGACCTAGGCGTATCACATGTGGCGGATGATGCGAGTTTTGATAGTGCATCCGCCTGATTATTCTCGGACCTGGGTACTTGACTTAGATTGAATTCATCAAATGCCCCAGCCTCCTCTTTGACCGCCTGAAGATACTTAATCATCACCGGATGGGTGGCCTCATAGTCACCGTTGTACTAGCTAACGATGAGTTGTGAATCTGAGCAGGCATCAACTTTCCTTGCCCCGGCTGCCTTACACATGCGGATACCGGCTAGCAGGGCCTCGTATTCAGCTTCATTATTCGAAGCTTGAAACTGGAATCGTAGAGCATACTCATATTTGTCTCCCACAACCATTCAGCGTAGAGCTCCCGTTTACATAAACTTTCCAAACTTGATCAGTTTTATCCGGCTGTATCGGCCTTGTCATTTCAACAATGAAGTCGACAAACGCCTGACCCTTCACCGCCCGCCTGGGTTCGAAAGTGATTTCTAGACTTTGAATTTCCACAGCCCATTTAATCATTCTTCCGGATGACTCTAAAGTGGTCATAGGCCTTTTGAGCGGCTGGTCAGTGTAAACGGTAACCGGATGAGCCAAGAAATACGGTTTCAACCGCTTGACTGCCTTGAACAATGCCAGACCAAATTTTTCAATCATGGGATATCGAAGTTCAGCATTCCGGAGGACATGGCTTATAAAGTAGACCGGGAGCTGGTTGCCGTCTCTCTCAGCAAGGAGGACAACACTCAAGGAATGATCTGAGACGACCAAGTACATGTAGAGAGCTTCCTGGGGTAGGGGACTCACTAACCTTGGAAAAGAATGCAAGTGTTGCTTCAGCCTTTGAAATGCCGCCTCAGCCTCTTCACCCCATTCAAACCTCGACCTCTTTTTGATTGCTTGAAAGAAATAGAGGCACTTGTCACCTGACCGGCTGAGGAATCTCCCCAATGTCGCTAGGCAACCGGTAAGCTTTTGAGCCTCCCTGACGGTACGAGGCGACTGCATGTCAATCACCGCCTTCACTTTGTCCGGATTGGCCTCTATGCCTCTCTGATCAATCAAAAATCCAAGAAACTTCCCAGACTCAACTCCAAAGACGCATTTTTCCGGATTTAACATGACTTTATGCCGCCTAAGGGCGGTGAAGGTTTCTCGGAGGTCGGCTAGATGATCCGCCTGTAGCTTTGACTTGACTATCATGTCATCAATGTACGCCTCCACATTCCTTCTAATCTGATCATAAAAGACCGAGTTCATCATTCGTTGGAAAGTAGCAGGCGCATTCTTCAACCCAAACGGCATCACCGTGTAGCAGTATAACCCTTGATCTGTGACGAAAGTCGTCTTCTCTTGGTCTTTCTTCCACAAGGGTATCTGATGGAAGCCAGAGTAGGCATCCATGAAACTCATCAGGGCATGACCGGCTGTAGAGTCTACCGAATGATCTATCTTTGGAAGCGGGTAGCTATCTTTTGGACAAGCTCTGTTCAAGTTCGTGTAATCTACACACATCTGCCAAGTTCCATTCGGCTTTTTCACAAGGACGACATTGGCTACCCAATCCGGGTAGTAACATTGCCGGATGAACCTAGCATCTAAGAGTTTCTTGACCTCGGTTGCTGCCGCCTGGGACCTTTCCTCGCCATGGTTCCTTTTCATTTGCCTGACCGGCTTCTTCTTAGGATCCACAGCGAGTTTATGAACAGCAAGATCCGGACTTACACCCAGCATATCTTCTACTTCAAAGGCAAACACATATTTGAACTCCTTCAGCAAAAGGAGCAAATCTGATCCCAAACTTTCAAACGCAACCGTTCCAATCTTAATGGTTCTGTCTGGCCGGCTGTCTTCAAGGACAATGTCAATTATTTCTCCAGCCGGCTGGGGGCGAAGGACGTCTGGCCTCTCCCCGGACAGTTATTGCTATTTTTTCTCCTTTACAGGCGCCAGTTGGTCCGCCTTCCTCTTTTTACCGGCTGGCTTAGTAGCCGGTAAGCTTTGATCACAACCGTCAAGGTCAACTATTTCTTTTTCTTGACCGTCTGTGTCAAGCGTTGGTTTGATGTCCAAGAGGTAACACTCTCTCGCCATCTTTTGGTCCCCACTCAAGGAACCGACTGTGCCATCATCCCTTTCAAACTTGGTCAACATTAGAGATGGGATGATGACAGCCTTTGAGATGTTAAGGGTTGGGCGGCCAATAATCAAGTTATAGGCAGTCAGTTCTCCTACAACAAGAAACTTGACAACCATGTGCCGGCCCTTTCCCTTTTCTCCGAACCGGATGGGTAGATCAATCATGCCCACCGAATGTACTACTCCTCCCCCAAAACCTACAAGAGGGTATGAGGCCGGATGCATGCTACTGGGCTTATACTTAAGTTTTTCCAAGCACCGGTAGCTGATGAGGTCGGATGAGCTCTCGGTATCAATAAAGATCCGGCCAACTCTTTGATTGGAGATTTTGCACTCGATGACTATTGGGTCATCATGAGGCCGCCTGACCTCCCCTCTATCTTTCTCGGATATATTAACCTCCGGAAATGAATATTCAGACGACTGGCCCTCATCCACTGAGTTGACCAGTTTCCGAATGTTATCTTTTGTGCCCCGGATGGTAGGCCCACCTCCCGCAAATCCACCGGCTATTGTCAGGATGGTTTCCTCATCCATATTCGATTGAGTAGCCGACTTCTTTGGGGGTGGTCCTTTTACTTGCTTGGGAGCACCCTTTGACTTGGATAAATAAGAATTGAGAGCCCCCTCATCAGCCAGCCGGTCAAAGAGCCGCCTGAGGCTAAAGCAACCCTCAGTGTCATGGCCAATTTCCTCATGAAAAAGGCAATATTTACTCTTATCCCGGGCGCTTAAGGGACTCTTCATGGGAGCCGGTTTTTCAAGATTCAACCGGTCCTTTACTTCTTTGAGAATGGAGGCACAATCCTTGTTGAACTCGAACTTTTGCACATACGGATGCGACCTCTTTCTTTTCTGGAAGGGTTGTCCAGATGAGTCTGCTGCCCATACCCCCTTTCTCTTGTCTTCCTTTTTGGCCGACTGGGTAGGCCGATTCTCTTTTTTATCAGATCTTTTGTAATCCGTTGGAAGTTTCACAGCACACAATTCCATTGCCTGAATGTAGGCCTCCACCTTCATGAGCGCCTCGTGAAGAGTAGAGACCCTCTTCCTAACCAAGTCAAACTGAAAAGTTGATCCGTCTTTTAAGCCTTTAAAGAAATCAGTATAGGCAACGTCATCAGAAAATCCATGGATTTGGATCCTCATCAGGTTAAACCGCCTGACATATGACTAGAGCCCTTCTTTATCTCCCTGTTGGATTGCCCCTAGATCAAGGCTTGTTTTCTTGGCAGGGATGTTCATAGAAAAGTTGGACGTAAACCAGTAGGCCAAGGTCCTGAAATTATTGATGCATCCGGCTTGGAGGTTACCAAACCAACGTTGAGCAATCCCTTTCAATGTTGCCGGGAAGCACTTACACCATGAGGCGTCATCCAAACCCTGCAAATACATCATGTTGGTGTATGCCATGAGGTGATCCTCCGGGTTGGTGGTACCGTCATAGGCACCTACCAGCACGTTTTTTATCTTAGCCGGCTGGGTCATCTCGGTGATTTCCCTGGAAAACGCCGTAGGCTGTTCCCCAAGGTTGAGTAGCCGGAGCTGCCAGTCCATAGGCTGGAGAGGCAGCTGCTGCTGCCCCCCGAAAAGTCTCGGTTGGGCATAGGGAGATCCAAAAGGCGTGTACGGTGTTCCACGCAATGCCAGTTGGATCATATGAGGGCCGGATCAAGCGGAAACCTCGCTCGTCCGGCTGTCATTGTTTGTTCTCGAGTGCCTCCCTGATGTGGCATTGAAGCTGTCTCGAAAGGTTGACGTTGATGCTGACTTGGAGCGCTGCTGAGTCTTTTTATCCTGAATGAGCGTCCGGGCATCTGAATAGACTTTCTTGGTTCCATCCAACTGAATGTGCCAGACGGGCTTTCTGACTCCATCTATGGGAGTGTGCATCTTTGAGAAATCAAAGGGCCTAGCCGACATATTTGACTTCGGATGCGGGGTAGATGCTCTACCCTTTACTGTTTTGGCCGTCTTTTTCCCAAGACGCCTTTCTTCTGCCTGACCCTTATGGGGGCCGGCTGTATTATCCAGAAGGCCTTTGATCTCTCCTTTGAAGCTCATCATCATGTTCATGAGTTCATCTCTGGAGACTGGGGTGGCTCCCTCTTAATACATTCAAACAAAGATTTTTAAATCAAATTAAAGTCTTATGCATTCAACAAAGCTAATTGAATCAAATGAAAGTCAAACACATTCTATGATGTGGATTTAAACCCCTTAACTTAATAAAGAATCTAAAATCACACAAGTAACACAAGCCCTTCGAATTTCCTAAGAAAATCTAACAACTTTAGAATAACGAACCGGATATGACTTTGAAAACGACCACTCCTGGAACGAATTCAACGCCTCTCAAATTACCTAGACCACTCCTGGAACTAAGTACTTTGATGAACAAAACTTAGACTACTCCTAGAACTAAGAATTGAACGTTCTAATTATCAAAACAACTCCTTGAATTGAAAACTAGCAAAAGAATTTGTAAGCAATTAAGCAAAACAAACAATTAACTTGAATTTTAATGATTTTCGAATGTTATTGAAAAATCACGAAAATTACATTATTTATAGACTAAAACTAACTATTCCTAAGTCTATTCAAACTAGAAAAAACCCTAGCCTTGATCTCAAAGTATCCTAGATAGAATAGGAAAACCAATTCTAATGGAACTAGGAAACTAGTAATAAGACTAGTTCTAATTAACCTAAAACTTCTTAAAACAATTCCTAATTGACTTAGAAATTATTGTAAAATAAAATAACAGAAATTATGAAGATTCCTAATTGCTTAAACCAAGAAAAACCCTTTCAAGTGAAAGGTAAAAACTTGCAAGCAAAAACTCTAGAAAAAACTAAGTAAAGAAAATCATGCTTTTTGTTTTAAATTCGAAACTCTTTGCACGCGCCACCAAGGTGGTGCACGTGCCTGACCAATGTCAAGGTGGGTCCAAGGCGGAGCTAGGGAGTAGGCGCGTGGCAGCATGTGTGCTCGTCGGAAGTGAACTTCGCAATTTCTTCTTCTTTTTAATTCGTGCTTGTTTCTTTCCAATTTAAGCTATTGGATCTTTCCTTGTTTATTATCTTGTTTATTTTCTTGTTTGGGCAGCCCATAATGAAGCTATTTGGACCTTCTACAAGTGTCTTGGACCCTTCAAAAGAATTAGCCTCTTGATTCACATCATTCTAACAAAGCTAATTGAATCCATTGAAAGTAAAACACATTAAAACAAAGCTTTTTGAATCAAACAAAGTCAAATGCGTTCAACAAAGCTAATTGAATAAAATGAAAGTCAAACACATTCAAACAAATCTATTTGAATCAAATGAAAGTCTAACACATTCAAACACAAATAATTGAATCGAATTAAAGTCAAACACATTCAAACAAAGCTTTTTGAATCAAATTAAATTCGAATGCATTCAACAAAGCTAATTGAATCAAATGAAAGTCAAATGCATTCTACAAAGCTAATTGAATCAAATGAAAGTCAAAAACATTCAAACAAAGCTAATTGAATCAAATTATAGTTCAACACATTCAAACAAAGCTTTTTGCATAAAATTTAAGTCAAACACATTCAAACAAATCTAATTAAATCAAATGAAAGTCAAACACATTCAAACAAAGCTTTTTGAATAAAATGAATGTCAAATGCATTTAACAAAACTAAATGAATCAAACGAAAGTCAAATGCATTCTATGAAGCTAATTTAATCTAATGAAAGCCAAACACATTCAAATAAAGCTTTTAGAATAAAATTAATGTCAAACGCATTCTACAAAGCTAATTGAATCAATTGAAAGTCAAACACATTCAAACAAAGCTAATTGAATCCAATGAAATTCAAACACATTCAAATAAAGATTTTTAAATCAAATTAAAGCCTAATGCACTCAACAAAGCTTATTAAATCAAATGAAAGTCAAATGCATTCTACAAAGCTAATTGAATCAAATGAAAGGGAAACACATTCAAAAAAAGCTTTTTGAATCAAATGAAAGTCAAAATCATTCTACAAAGCTAATTGAATCAAATGAAAATCAAACACATTTAAACAAAGATGATTGAATCAAATGAAAGTTAAACACATTCAAACAAAGATTTTTCAATCAAATTAAAGTCTTATGCAATCAACAAAGCTAATTGAATCAAATGAAAATAAAACACATTCAAACAAAGATTTTTAAATCAAATTAAAGTCTTATGCATTCAACAAAGCTAATTGAATCAAATGAAAGTCAAACACATTCTAACAAAGCTAATTGAATCCATTGAAAGTCAAACACATTCAAACAAAGCTTTTTAAATAAAATGAATGTCAAATGCATTTAACAAAACTAAATGAATCAAATGAGATTCAAATGCATTCTACAAAGCTAATTTATTCCAATGAAAGCGAAACACATTCAAATAAAGCTTTTTGAATAAAATGAATATCAAATGCATTATACAAAGCTAATTGAATAAATTGAAAGTCAAACACATTCAAACAAAGCTAATTGAATCCAATGAAATTCAAACACATTCAAACAAAGATTTTTAAATCAAATTAAAGCCTAATGCACTCATTAAAGCTAATTGAATCAAATGAAAGTCAAATGCATTTTACAAAGCTAATTGAATCAAATGAAAGTCAAACACATTTAAAAAAAGCTTTTTGAATCAAATGAAAGTCAAATTCATTCTACAAAGCTAATTGAATCAAATAAAATTAAACACATTCACACAAAGCTAATTGAATCAAATGAAAGTCAAACACATTCAAAGAAAGATTTTTAAATCAAATTAAAGTCTTATGCATTCGACAAGGCTAATTAAATCAAATCAAAGTCAAACACATTCTGTTTGGGGTTTTTTTATGTGTCCTACGGGAGAGTTACAATTTCCTAGTATGCTCTGTCCTTCGCCTGTACCTGCATAAGTAACGGAATACTCTGGCTGGGGCTGGGGTGTTCCGCCTCCGAAGATTAAGTTAGCCTCTTTCTAAATGTGGAAATAAGACAATAAATGCTTCTCGATTTGAGAGCGTTTGCAAGGGGATATTTGTTATATTGGTTTGTGGGAAAATGATTTGATTCCCATTAATGAGGTATGCCCTTACTATTTATGGTAGGGAGAACTGTACCTCAATTAGGGTACAATGACACGTGTCGCAAAGGGATTGGGCCTTTGCTGACCGTTGCAAGCTTCAAACGTCGCATGCCTTTATTGGGCCACGTGTCTTTAGGGTATTTTTACCCTAAACACATTCTAACAAAGCTAATTGAATCGATTGAAAGTCAAACACATTCAAACAAAGCTTTTTGAATCAAATAAAGTTAAATGCGTTCAACAAAGCTAATTGAATCAAATGAAAGTCAAACACATTCAAACAAAGCTAATTGAATCAAATGAAAGTCAAACACATTCAAACAAAGCTAATTTAATCCAATGAAAGCCAAACACATTCAAATAAATCTTTTTGAATCAAGTTAAAGTCAAACCCATTCAAACAAAGCTAATTGAATCAAATGAAAGTCAAACCCATTCAAACAAAGCTAATTGAATCAAATGAAAGTCAAACCCATTCAAACAAAGCTTTATGAATAAAATGAATGTCAAATGCATTCTACAATGCTAATTGAATCAATTAAAAGTCAAACAAATTCAAACAAAGCGAATTGAATCCAATGAAAGTCAAACACATTTACAAAAAGGTTTTTGAATCAAATGAAAGTCAAATTCATTCTACAAAGCTAATTGAATCAAATGAAAGTCAAATTCATTCTACAAAGTTAATTGAATCAAATGAAAGTCAAACACATTTACAAAAAGGTTTTTGAATCAAATGAAAGTCAAATTCATTCTACAAAGCTAATTGAATCAAATGAAAGTCAAATTCATTCTACAAAGTTAATTGAATGAAATGAAAGTCAAACACATTCAAACAAAGATTTTTAAATGAAATTAATGTCTTATGCATTCAACAAAGCTAATTGAGTAAAATGAAAGTCAAACACATTCAAACAAAGCTAATTGAATCAAATGAAATTCAAACACATTCAAACAAATATTTTTAAAACAAATTAAAGTCTAATGCATTCAACAAAGCTAATTAAATCAAATGAAAGTCAAATGCATTCTACAAAGCTAATTAAATCAAATGAAAATCAAACACATTCAAACAAAGTTAATCGAATCCAATGAAAGTCTAACACATTCAAATCAAGCTTTTTTAATAAAATTAAAGTCCAATGCGTTCAACAAAGCTAATTGAATCAAATGAAAGTTAAACATATTGAAATAAAGCTAATTAAATCAAATGAAAGACAAATGCATTCTACAAAGCTAATTAAATTAAATGAAAGTAAAACACATTCAACCAAAGCTTTTTAAATCAAGTGAAAGTCAAATACATTCAACAAAGCTAATTTAATCAAATGGAAGTCAAACACACTCAAACAAAGTTTTTTTGAATCAAATTAAAGTTTAATGCGTTCAACAAAGCTAATTTAATCAAATTAAAGTCAAACACATTCAAACAAAGCTAATTGAATCAAATGAAACTCAAACACATTCAAACAAAACTTTTTAAATCAAATTAAAGTCTAATGCATTCAACAAAGCTAATTGAATCAAATGAATGTCAAATGCATTCTCCAAAGCTAATTGAATCAAATGAAAGTTAAACACATTCAAACAAAACTTTTTGAATCAAATGAAAGTCAAATGCATTCAACAAAGAAAATTGAATCAAATGAAAGTCAAACACCTTCAAACCAAGCTTTTTTAATCAAATGAAATTCAAATGCATTCTACAAATCTAATTGAATCAAATGTAAGTCAAACACATTCAAGAATGCTAATTGAATAAAATGAAAGTCAAACACATTCAATAAAAGCTTTTTGAATCAAATTAAAGTCTAATGCATTCAACAAAACTAAATGAATCAAATGAAAGTTAAACACATTCAAACAAAGCTAACTGAATCAAATGAAAGTCAAACACATTCAAACAAAGCATTTTGAATCAAATTAAAGTCTAATGCATTCAACAAAGCTATTTGAATCAAATGAAAGTCAAATGAATTCTACAAAGCTAATTGAATAAAATGAAAGTCAAATACATTAAAACAAAGCTTTTTGAATCAAATTATAGTCAGATGCATTCAACAAAGCTAATTAAATCAAATGAAAGTAAAACATTCAAACAAAGCTAATTGAATCAAATGAAAGTCAAACACATTTAAACAAAGCTTTTTGGATCAAATTTAAGTTAAACACATTCAAAAAAAGCCAATTAAATCAATTAAAAGTCAAACACATTCAAACAAAGCTTTTTGAAAAAAATGAATGTCAAACAAATTCAACAAAGCTAATTTAATCCAATGAAAGCTAAACACATTCAACTAAATCTTTTTAAATCAATTTAAAGTTTAATGCATTCAACAAAGCTAATTAAATCAAATGAAAGTCAAACACATTCAAACAAAGCTTTATGAATCAAATGAAAGCCAAATGCATTCAACAATGCTAATTGAATCAAATGAAAGACCAATGCATTCTACAAAACTAATTGAATCAAATGAAAGTCAATCACATTCAAACAGAGCTTTTTGAATCAAATGAAAGTCAAATGCATTTATCAAAGCTAATTGAATCGAATGAAAGTCAAGCACATTCAAACAAACCTAATTGAATCCAATGAAAGTCAAATACATTCAATTAAAGTCTAAAGCATTCAACAAAGCTTATTGAATCAAATGAAAGTCAAACACATTCAAACAAAGCTAATTTAATCAAATGAAAGTCAAATGCATTCTACAAAGCTAATTGAATTAAATAAAAGTCAAACACATTCAAACAAAGCTTTTTGAATCAAATTAAAGTCTAGTGTATTCAACAAAGTTAATTGAATCAAATGAAAGTCAAATGCATTCTACAAAGGTAATTGAATTTAATGAAAGTCAAACACATTAAAAAAAGCTTTTTGAATCAAATGAAAGTCAAAATCATTCTACAAAGCTAATTTAATCAAATGAAAGTCAAATTCATTCTACAAAGCTAATTGTATCAAATGAAAATCAAACGACTTCAAACAAAGTTAATTGAATCCAATGAAAGTCAAACACATTCAAATCAAGCTTTTTGAATCAAATGAAAGTCTAACGCGTCAAAGCTAGTTGAATCGAATGAAAGTAAAAAACATTCAAACAAACCTAATTGAATCCAATGAAAGTCAAATACATTCAATTAAAGTCCAAAGCATTTAACAAAGCTAATTGAATCAAATGAAAGTCAAACACATTAAACAAAGCTAATTTAATCAATGAAAGTCAAATGCATTCTACAAAGCTAATTGAATCAAATGAAAGTCAGACACATTCAAAAAAAGCTTTTTGAATCAAATTAAAGTCTAATGCATTCAACAAAGTTAATTGAATCAAATGAAAGTCAAATGCATTCTAAAAAGCGAATTGAATCAAATGAAAGTCAAACACATTCAAAAAAAGCTTTTTGAATCAAATGTAAGTCAAAATCATTCTACAAAGCTAATTTAATCAAATAAAAATCAAACACATTCAAACCAAGTTAATTGAATCCAAAGAAAGTCAAACACATTCAAATCAAGTTTTTTTAATCAAATTAAAGTCTAATGCTTTCAAAAAAGCTAATTGAATCAAATGAAAGTCAAACACATTCAAAAAAAGCTGATTGTATCAAATGAAAGTCAAAGACATTCAAACATAGCGTTTTGAATCAAATTAAAGTCTAATGCATTCAACAAAGCTAATTTAATCAAATGAATGTCAAATGCATTCTACATAGCTAATTGAAATAAATGAAAGAAAAACATATTCAAACAAAGCTTTTTAAATCAAATGAAAGTCAATGCATTAAACAAAGCTAATTTAATCAAATGAAAGTCAAACACATTCAAACAATGTTTTTTGAATTAAATTAAAGTCTAATGCATTTAACAAAGCTAATTTAATCTAATGATAGTCAAACACATGCAAACAAAGCTAATTGAATCAAATGAAAGTCAAACACATTCAAACAAAGCTTTTTAAATCAAATTAAAGTCTAATGCATTCAACAAAGCTAATTGAATCAAATGAAAGTCAAATGCATTCTCCAAAGCTAATAGAATCTAATGAAAGTTAAGCACATTTAAATAAAACTTTTTGAATCAAATGAAAGTCAAATGCATTCAACAAAGCAAATTGAATCAAATGAAAGTCTAACACATTCAAAACAAGCTTTTTTAATCAAATGAAAATCAAATGCATTCTGCAAAGCTAATTGAATCAAAAGAAAGTCAAACACATTTAAGAAAGTTAATTGAATAAAATGAAAGTCAAACACATTCAATCAACGCTTTTTGAATCAAATGAAAGTCGAATGCACTCTACAAAAGTAATTGAATCAAATGAAAGTCAAATGCATTCTATAAAGCTAATTGAATTAAATGAAAGTCAAACACATTCAATCAAAGCTTTTTGAATCAAATAAAGTCAAATGTGTTCAACAAAACTAATTGAACCAAATGAAAGTCAATCACATTCAAACAAAGTTAATAGAATCAATTAAAAGTCAAACACATTTAAACAAAGCATTTTGAATCAAATTAAAGTCTAATGCATTCAACAAAGCTATTGGAATCAAATAAAAGTCAAATGCATTCTACAAAGCTAATTGAATCAAATGAAAGTCAAACACATTCAAACAAAGCTTTTTGAATTAAATTATAGTCAAATGCATTCAACAAAGCTAATTGAATCAAATGAAAGTCAAATGCATTCTACAAAGCTAATTGAATCAAATGAAAGTCAAACATTCAAACAAAGCTAATTGAAGCAAATGAAAGTCAAACACATTCAAACAAAGTGTTTCGGGGTTTTTTTTATGTCCTGCGGGAGAGTTACAATTCTGAGACTAGAACCGGACACCTGTACCTGCAAAACAAACGGAGACCCCGAGTGATTAGAGTTCCGCCTCCAACGGTCAAGTTAGAACTTGTTTAATGAGTAATTAATGCGGAAAGGTAAAATGTGTTTCTCTGGGTGAGAGTGATTAATAAGCGTAATCCCTTTTAATGAGGATTAATGAAGGTATTTATAACCTTGGGATGCGTGCCAATCCTAGGTTTTCGGTTAACCTAGGGCTGATTGGGCTTCCCTTGAAAGTTGGGCCTAGGTGGCCGGTTTTTCCATTAGGCATGGAGGATGCCACGTGTCGTGACATAAAAGGTCCTTGGTGGACAAATAGGCGCGTGCCACGTGGCAAGCTCTGACAAGTCCAATTAGAGGACACTTGGCAAGACCTAATTGGCCCACATGGCGCATTCTGATTGGTGGGAGCAAAATCCCTTAATCATTTGCCCCTCAAAGGTGGCACGTGACTGGTCACATGTCACTTGTGATAGGTGTCGTCTCGTAACAGGCGACGGCCTGCTACAGGTGTCGTTTGGTGAAAGGCCGGGAGTTTTTCCCGCTCATTTTTCGAATTTGAAGAGTGTCCCTTCAACTTCTTCTATTGCCTATATAAGGGCATGTTGACTTCACACTTTTTCACACTTGAGAACTTTTTAAGAGAACACTCGGACCCATGAACCTGCTCTGACATTTTGGACATTTCCAGCCTACCGCATGTTCTGACAAGCTGGCTGATATTCAGATTACTTTCCAGATCTTCGTCAACTTCTCAATCGTTTAGGTAACCGTCCGTTCTCTTATTCTTTTACATTTCTTTATTTTTTTTCTTTATTTGAAATGGCACCTCAAAAGCACACGACACAACCTAGGTTAGTGATCGACAATTGGGCAGAGCCATCCGCCACTCAAAGAGAGCAAAACACCCCTAACTACTGCACCGTTCTAAAAGGTCGAATCAAGGCCATGCAAGAGAAAGTGGGCAGCTTTGGAGCGGACCATGTAATGGGCCCTGGCTTTCTGGTTTTTGTGCCAGATCCCGAAGACACATTCGTCTGGCCGGCTGGGACCAGTTGTGATAGCGCCTGCTTTGGCTGCTATGAGGCAGCCATTAGGGCTGGGTTGCGTTTTCCCTTACATCCGGCTGTTCAATGAATCCTTGACGGGTATGGGTTAGGGTTATGGAAGTTAGCCCCAAATTCCTGGTTCAATGTTCTCGGCTATGTAGCCGGGTGTGAAATGTATGGGGTGGAGCCAAATTTCGAGGCATTCGCCCATATGAACTATCTCAGTCGGACCCCTAAGGCAGGCAGTACCGGCTGGTACCAATTGACGAGCCACCGAGGCTACCTCATGACAAGAGGTAAAGAGAACAAATGGAAGGATTGGAGAAGCACCTTCCTCATTATTGAGAGTTCAGACAAAGAGCCAAACAAAGGCTTTAATAGGTGGAATAGAGACCCGCCTCTTCTTACAGGCGGTCGCAGCATGCCGCCTGTCCCTCTCAAAACTAAAAAAGAGATCCTTGACCGAGGACTCTTTAAAGTAGAGACCAGGGTCGACACTACTATAGGGGTACGAGAGCAAGTGCCCTGCACTGCGTCCCGAGTTACAAATGGCTCTATGACGAGTACTTCCTGGCCGCTTGTGGCCTTAGCAGTCGGTGCTTTAGAGGTAGCCGACCTGTTGAATACGTACCCTTGTACAAATCATTTTTTGAATTTTACTAACTTTCGCATTCCTCTATGCAGCGGAAGCCATGAGCAAAATAACCGCCTCCAAGACAGCGGCTGCTATGCTGCGAGCATCCGTTATACAACAACACACATCAGCTGACTCTCCCACCAAGGAGACGCCCTTAGTGAGTTCCCAGCTTTCACCCCCCCCCCCCTTTTTTGTAAAAAGGTTGGATTTATACTCATACTAACCATTTGTGTTTTTTTTTTTTTTTTGCAGGCGAGCACACCAAAAACTTCTTCCTCCCAACAGCCGGACTCCAAAACCCGGAAGACGACTGTGGCGAGTTCGCCTGGTTCTGCTAGGAAACAAGCGGCTGCTGACAAACAGCCGGCCACTCCTTCTCAAACTCCCAGCAGGTCGCCTAGAAGTATGAAACTACTCTTCTAGACTTTGACCTACTTTTCTTTCGCCTTGTCTAAAATTCTTGTTCACTCTTGATGCAGCCGACCCTCAAGAACCGGACCTGGTCAAAGTGGCCAAGTCCATGATCAAAGTCGTCCCTCCAGCAGAGAGAGACGCGGTTCGGGGTGTAAGCACCCTAGATCTAGATGGAATTGCAGGGCTCCTTGCTGAGGTATACTTAGCGTATTTTTTTTGTATAATTCCAGGACGCTTGTTTTTCGTTTGAAATCTGAAGCCTGTTTTCTTTCATTCAGTCCCTGCTCCGAGTAAACGGCCTTCGCAAACCCATTAGTGCGAAGAACAAAGAGGTAAATGCTGCTAAAGCCATGGCCGCCTCTCGCTGTGATTAGGCAATGTTTCAAATTGCCCAAAATGAAATTTTGACAACTGATATTCTTTATTATCAGGCGCATGCCACTTTTGCTATTAGGACTGAGTTGGAGGCGGCCAAGAAGAGAACTAATGAGTTGGAGGTGACCATCCAGAACCTTAAAGCCGAGCTGAAGCCTCTTAGGCAAAAGATGCTCCACTACGACACCTTGGAGAAATCCTTGGAGCGTGTCAAGGAGCACCTGGTAAACCAGGAGAAGAGCCTCACTGAAGAGCTCTCGACCAAGGCTGAGCAAGAGAAGAAGGACTCGGCCCAAATCCAGCGCATGACCTGGACTCGCCTCTTTCCAAACGCCGACTTTGCTTTTTGGGAAAAACAATTTCGCCGATGCTCTGAAACGTATAACCAAGAAGTCCTGCTGGCGGCTGTTGAGAATGATGCGCTGGAGGAGCCGGTAGTGGCCCTGGTGCCGAAAAAGGGTGCGGCTGATGCCGAGACAGGCAAGAATGCTTCTCAGAAGCAGGCGTATCTTGCTGATTAGGCGGCTGTTGTTGTTGAAGATCTGCCCCCATCTTGAAGCTTATGTTTCTTTTTCTCTTCTCTTCGGCCTGCGTGACGTCTGTTTCTGTATCTCTTTACCCGGCCAAGGGGTCGGGGTCTTTGAATACTTTACCGGTCTTTATGGCCGGTTTATTTTTGTCTTTACCCGTCCAGGGGGCTGGGGTCTTGAATATTTGTGCCGGTCTTTATGGACGGCTGTTAATAGAATTTTGGAGACCATCTTTTTAGGTCGCCTTAGCTGCCGAATTTCGAATTGTGCTCTTTTACTTTTGCTAAGTGTCAAAACTCTGATATCCGCTTGCATGTCATAACGACTGTTTTGTGTGGCCGATAATTGCAGACAGGTACAATGTAGGAGCTGCCTATGCCCCTGGACGACTGGTTGGCTATTTCCAGGCTAGGCGATTAATCGGCCATCCATCCAACCGGTTTCTAACGTAATTTGATGACTGGTTCACCTTTAGACAGGCGGTCCCGTCATATCTTTTGAAATCGGCTAAGTATGAGGGAGATTATTGGGTGGTCATGGTTAGTTTGAGTAGGAGAGGCACTAAGCGGCATAGGCCGGTTAGTCCCCCTGACTTACCAAACCTTGCTCGATTTTTACTCAAGGTGTGATAACTTAGTAAGGACAGGCGGTATGTGAAAATCTTTTTCAATTTCAAACCAAGTTTTAAGGAGTGACTAAGTAAACATGGACGTTACTTAGTCGCCGTCACTATTGTTTGAGTAGTAGAGGTACCAGGCGGCGGAAGCCGATTGGACCCCTTTATTCGCCAATGTTTGTTGGCTATTAACTCAAAAGGTACCGGTTGTACTTATCCCAAGTAGTACAGTCGGTTATCTAACGTGGATGCTAACTGCAAACACTTGTTAGACCAGTGAGAGTTATCCTTGTCTCAGAAACGGCTATGTGGTTGTCTTAGTAGACAGTCGTATATGTGTCGTGTAATTAATTTATAGAACAATGTTCCACCCAAAAGGGAGCTGCTCTCTGCGACGAATTTCATCCGGATGGATGCCGCTGGACGCCTGCTGTGATGTTGGGACAGGTCGGATTGGTCTTAAAGTTGGATTAACTAGCTTGGCGCCAGGTCTGATCATATCGGCCATAGGCCTAGGATAGTTCTTAGTGAACTATGTAAGGGAGAGTAGCCGGTTGTTTAGAACAAGCGGCATGCCCCTCTTAATTAAACGCGTAAATAAAGAGCATGGAGAGTAGCCGACTGTTTTACCAGTAGGCATGCCCCTCTTAGTACAAAATGAATGAAGTGAAATAGTGAACTTTTATTAGGTAGCTCTGGGCTATTTACATTATTCAAAAATAATATTTTTTGAGATTATCTACATTCCAAGTTCGAGGCAAGAGTTGGCCGTCTGGTGTTTCCAGGCGGTGCCATCCCGGACCTCTTCATAGATTCGGTAGGGTCCTTCCCAGTTGGGGGTTAATTTGCCGGACTCATTAGCCCTACCAACTGCTTCCATCTTTCTTAGTACAAAGTCCCCCACTTTGAGTAGACGCTTGTGCACTTTTTTGTTATATGATCTGATCATTCTCAGACGGTAAATTTCATGGCGCAAGGCTGCATTTCCCTTCCTTTCTAGGAGTGAGTCCAAAGCCAGACGCATGGACTCCCAGTTCGCCTCTTCGTCGTATAACATTACTCGAAGAGTCGGCTCGTAGTGTTCAATTGGAAGAACAGCTTCCGCACCATAGGTTAGGAGGAATGGAGTCTCTCCATTCGACCCTTTTTCAGTCGTCCTAATGGCCCAGAGAACATGTGGTAGTTCATCTTCCATAGGTCGCCTGGTCGTTCAATCTTTTTCTCGAGCCCATCTGAGATGATCTTATTAAAAGCTTCTACTTGGCCGTTTGCTTGTGGACGGCCGACTGATGCAAAGTAATGTGAAATACCTTGGTCTCCCAGCCAGTTTTTGAGAACAGGCGTCTCAAATTGGGGACCATTGTCAAAAACCATAGACATGGGCACCCCAAACCGAGTGATGATGTTTTTCCAAATGAATGAAATCACATCCTTTGTTTTTATTCCTTTGACAACCTCTGCCTCTACCCATTTAGTAAAGTAGTCGACTGCAACAAGTATGTACTTCCTGCCGCCTGTAGCATGCGTATAGGGACCCAGAATATCCATGCCCCATTTAGCAAACGGTAGTGGGCTATGGATAGCAGTGAGATTAGTAGCCGGACGGTGAATTAGCTTGCCAAACCTTTGACACTTGTCACATTTTTTCACCATCTCTATTACATCTGCCTCTAAAGTAGGCCAAAAGTAACCCTGCCGCCTTGCCCGTTGGGCAAGCGACCTGCCGCCTACATGGGAAGCGCAGTAACCAGAGTGAAGATCTTCTAGGATCTCTCGTCCTTTTTCTGGAGTAACACACTTCAAGAAGGGTTGGAGGTACCCTTTCTTGTGAAGTTCTCCCTTTATCATTTCAAAACTAGACGCTCAATTTTTTAGTGTGGCCGCCTGGTGATGGTCATCCGGCAAGGTGCCGTCTGTCAGATATGCCCTGATTGGATCCATCCAGGTTGAACATCTATCTGAAATTCCAATAGGGTCTTCCTCAATGCTTCTTTTCTCCATAACCTCCCAGAAAACGGTTCGTGGAGTATCACAGGAGGCCGAGGATGCTAACTTTGAAAGAGCATCTGCCTGGTTGTTTTCAGATCTTGGTACTTGAGTCAGATGAAAATCTTAAAGGGATCCGACTACTTGTCGTACCGCCTGTAAATACTTGATCATTGCCGGATGGGTTGCTTCGTATTCGCCATTGTACTGACTCACTATCAATTGTGAATCAGAACAGGCGTCTATCTTTCTTGCCACAGCCGCCTTGCACATGCGGATTCTGGCTAGTAAAGCTTCATATTCTGCCTCGTTGTTTGAGGCTTGAAAATTGAAACGTAAAGCATACTCATACCTATCGCCCTCGGGCGACTAACATATGACGCCTGCTCCGCAACCATTTGAGGTGGAGCTCCCGTCCACATATACCTTCCAGACTTGGTCTGGAACTTGAGAATCAGGGAGCCGATTCATCTCTACAATAAAATCAGCAAAAGCTTGCCCCTTTACTACTTTCCTAGGCTCGAATGTGATTTCGAGACTCTGAGTTTCTATTGCCCATTTGATCATCCGGCCTGACGACTCCATAGTTGTCAGTGGCCGCTTGATTGGTTGATATGTATACACAAAGACTGCATGTGCCAAAAAATAGGGCATCAATTTTTTAACGGCCATGGAGAGAGCAAGACCGAACTTTTCCACTAAGGGATACCTCAACTTGTCATTTTTCAGCACGTGGCTGACAAAGTAGACCGGGAGCTGGCAGCCGTCTCTTTCAACAAGGAGGACAGCGCTTAGAGCATGATTAGAAACGGCCAGGTACATGTAAAGCACTTCTTTGGGCAAAGGACTGACCAGCCTTGGCAAGGAATGTAAGTGAACTTTTAATTTTTGGAAGGCCGCCTCAGCATCCGGCCCCCATTCAAACCTTGCCTTCTTCTTTATAGCGTAGAAAAAGTAAAGGCACTTGTCGCCTGACCGGCTGAGAAATCTTCCTAGAGCCGCCAGACAACCTGTTAATTTCTGAACCTCTTGGACGGTGTGAGGCGACTGCATGTCAATGATCGCCTGCACTTTCTCAGGGTTCGCCTGTATTCCTGTCTGATTGATGAGGAATCCGAGAAATTTCCCAGACTCAACCCCAAATACACATTTCTTGGGATTGAGCATGACATGGTACCGCCTGAGTGTGGTGAAAGTTTCTCGGAGGTCCGACAGATGGTCTTTCTGAAGCTTGGACTTAGCAATCATATCATCGATGTATGCCTCAACGTTTCTCCCAATTTGGTCAAATAAGACCGTATTTATCATTCTTTGGAAGGTGGCTGGGGCATTCTTCAAACCAAACGGCATGACCGTGTAGCAATATAGCCCTTGATCAATGACGAAGGCCATCTTCTCCTGATTTTTCTTCCACAAGGGAATCTGATGGAAGCTAAAGTAGGCGTCCATGAAGCTCATCAAAGCATGGCCGGCTGTTGAGTCAACCAGACTGTCAATTTTGGGCAGAGGGTAACTGTCCTAGGGGCACGCCTTGTTTAGGTTCGTGTAGTCCACACACATTCGCCAGGTACCATTCGGCTTTTTAACAAGCACAACATTTGCGACCCAGTCTGGGAAGTAACATTGCCGAATGAACCCTGCGTCAAGCAGCTTTTTAACTTCGGCGGCTGCCGCCTGACTCCTTTCTTTGCCATGGTTCTGCTTCTTCTATCTTACCGGCTTCTTTTTCGGATCCACGACCAGTTTATGTACCGCCAGGTCAGGACTGATGCCTGGCATTTCATGAACTTCAAATGCAAAGATGTCTTTGTATTCTTTCAAAAGTTGGTGAAAATCTTCACCCAGAACTCTAAGAGCAGTCGTCCCAACCTTGACTGTTCGGTCTGGGCGCGAGTCGTCCAGGACCCGGTTCGTATGCTCACCAGCTGGCTGAGGGCGGAATTCGTCTGACCGCTCCTCTGCCAGTGATTGCTATCTTTTTTCTTTTCTTTCGGCCCCCAACTGGGCAGCCTTTCTTTTCATGTCTCCTACTTCTTGAGCAGGCGCATCCTCCTTGATAATGTCAAGATCTGCTTTTTCATCACTTGGCCTAGCGGCTGCCATAGTGGGTTTGATATCCGAGAGGTAGCACTCCCGGGCCATCTTCTGATTTCCCCTTAGGGAGGCGACTGTTCCATCAACCTTCTCAAATTTGAGCAACATAAGAGATGGGATAATGACAGCTTTTGAATTATTTAGGGTAGGTCGTCCCAGGATCATGTTGTAGGCCGAGAATTCCTCAACTACCAGGAACCGGACCACCATGTGACGACCCTTCCCTTTCTCACCCAGGCGGATGGGTAAATCCACTCGCCCCACTGGGTGTACGACTCCTCCTCCAAACCCTACTAGAGGGTGGGATACCGGATGTATGCAATCAGTCTTGTATTTGAGCTTTGACAGACACTTGCTACTGATAAGATTGGAGGAACTACCAGTATCTATGAGGATTCAGCCAACTCTTTGGTTGGCCACCTTGCATTCAATAACAATGGGGTCATCATGCGGCCCCTTTACCCCTCCTAGATCTTCTTCTGTGATGACAATCTCCGGGAATGAACTTTTGGAGGTCCGTTCTTGGTGAACGGAATTGACATCTAGCCGCCTGATATTGTCTTTATTACCCCTGATAGTGGGGCCGCCTCCTGAGAAGCCGCCTGCATTTGTATAGACGACTGCATCATTTGTGTCAGAACTATCGGCCTGTTGGTTCTTTTTGGCCGACTGCTTATTCTTCGAGGAAGTATTCCCCTTAGACTTCTTGACATAGGAGTCAAGGTCGCCTTGTTCAGCCAGGCGGTCTAGGTAGTGCATGAGACTGATGCAATCGTTGGTTTCATGACCAACGTCTTCATGATAATGGCAGAATTTATCTTGGTTCCGATTGCTCGCGAAACCCTTCATGGGGGCCGGCTTCTCGATCGAGATTCGGCCCTTGATTTCTTTGAGGATAGCTTGACTATCCTTGCTGAACGCATACTTCGGAGAGTATGGCTTGAATTCTTTCTTCTTTTTCTGGGTCGGCTGTTTAGAGGAATCGGCCGCCCAGACCTCTTTTCTCTTTTTATCATCTTTATTGACCGACTGCTTTGGTCGTCCTTCTTTTTTGTCAGACCTCCTTCCATCCGACTGCTTTCCAGTACTTCAAAGATCAGTCGCCTGTATATAGGCTTCTGCTTCAATCAAGGCTTCCTGAAGAGTCGCAACCCTCTTTCGAACCAGGTCAAACTTGAAGGTCGACCCGTCCTTGAGACCTCTGAAAAAGTCAGTGTAGGCCACCTCATCCGGTAGCTCTTGAATCTGTATCCTCATCAGGTTGAACCGCCTGATGTATGAACGGAGCCCCTCCTTCTCACCCTGCTGAATCGTCTCTAAATCAAGGGTCGTCTTCTTTGCAGGTATGTTCATGGCAAAGTTGGAGGTGAATAAGTAAGCAAGCGTCCTGAAGTTGTTCACACAACCAGTCGGCAGGTTGCCGAACCATTGATGTGCGATTCCTTTGAGAGTCGCTGGGAAACACTTGCACCAAGTGGGATCATCCAAACCTTGGAGATACATTAGGTTGGTGAACGCCATCAAATGGTCTTCGGGGTTAGTAGTGCCGTCATAGGCGCCTACTAGCACATTCTTAACTTTGGCCGGCTGGGCGGCCTCTGTAATTTCTTTGGAGAAAGCGGACGGCTGTTCTCCAAGTCTTAGCAACCGTAGTTGCCAGTCCAAAGGCTAGACATTTTTTGTCGCCTGTCCTCCAAACAAAGGTGGCTGCAAAAAATATTGTTGTTACGGTAGAAATGGTAAATTTGGTACCGCCTGGTCGTTATGAAATCCAGACCGACGAGAGGTACCGCTTGTCTGACTCTCATGGTTTGATTGAGTATATCTCATAGAAGTATTGTGCAAACTATCTTGGAAATCTGAAGTAGAGGCCGACTCTGACAGTCGGTCGTTCTTCTTCTGCTCTAGCAGTAGCCGAGCGTGTGAGTATGTTTTCTTTGACCCGTCCGCCTGTATATGACGAACGGGCTTCCTCTTCCCTGGTGTGGGAAAACGGTACTTTGTGAAGTCAAGCACAGGCAGCTCCCACTTTCTAGAGTTAGGATGAGGGGTCGCCTCTCGTCCTTGAACAGGCTTCCTTCTTCCTGAATGAGAAGGCCTTTTAGCCGACTGCTCCTTAGACAGAGCAGGCGTCTTCTTGTTGATCAGTTCTTGGATCTCCCCCTTGAAGCCCCTCATGAAGGTCATGAGTTTGTTTCTTGTAATGGGAGCAGACTCTTCAGCCGCCTGCTGCTGATCAGGCGGTGTGCCGACTGGATTACTGGGTCCAGTTTGGTGATCTAACCGTTCTTTCCTTTCGGTGTGACGGGTACGTCGGGCCCTTAGGGTCCCGTCTGAGGCTGTGTGTGCTTCAACTTCAACCTCATTTTCAATATCATGATTTGAGTGAACTTGAGGGTCGTCTAGGGGACGCCTCTCTTCTAGAGTCAGTACAGACGTTGATGCCATCTCAAAAGTACTCTCCCCACAGACGGCGCCAAGATGTTTCGGGGTTTTTTGATGTCCTGCGGGAGAGTTACAATTCCGAGACTGGAACCGGACGCCTGTACCTGCAAAACAAACGGAGACTCCGAGTGATTGGAGTTCCGCCTCCAACGGTCAAGTTAGAACTTGTTTAAGGAGTAATTAATGCGGAAAGGTAAAATGTGTTTCTCTGGGTGAGAGCGATTAATCAGCGTAATCCCTTTTAATGAGGAATAATGAAGGTATATATAACCTTGGGATGCGTGCCAATCCTAGGTTTTCGATTAACCTAGGGCTGATTGGGCTTCCCTTTAAAGTTGGGCCTAGGTGGCCGGGTTTTCCATTAAGCATGGAGGATGCCACGTGTCGTGACATAATAGGTCCTTTGTGGACAAATAGGCGCGTGCGACGTGGCAGGCTCTGACAAGTCCAATTAGAGGACACTTGGCAGGACCGAATTGGCCCACATGGCGCATTCTGCTTGGTGGGAGCAAAATCCCTTAATCACAAAGCTTTTTGGATCAAATTTAAAATAAACACATTCAAACAAAGCTAATTAAACCAATTGAAAGTAAAACACATTCAAACAAACCTTTTTGAATAAAATGAATGTCAAATGCATTCAACAAAGCTAAATGAATCAAATGAAAGTCAAAAGCATTCTACAAAGCTAATTGAATCAAATGAAAGTTAAACATTTTGAAAAATAGCTAATTTAATCCAATGAAAGCCAAACACATTCAAATAAATCTTATTGAATCAAGTTAAAATTTAATGCATTCAACAAAGCTAATTGAATCAAATAAATGTCAAACACATTCAAACAAATCTTTATAAATCAAATGAAACCCAAATGCATTCAACAATGCTAATTGAATCAAATGAAAGACAAATGCATTTTACAAAGCTAATTGAATCAAATGAAAGTCAAACACATTCAAATAAAGTTTTTTGAATCAAATTAAAGTCTTATGCATTCAACAAAGCTAATTGAATCAAATAAAAGTCAAACACATTCAAACAAACTTAATTGAATCAAATGAAAGTCAAACACATTCAAACAGAGCTTTTTGAATCAAATCAAAGTCAAATGCAATCATCAAAGCTAATTGAATCGAATGAAAGTCAAACACATTCAAACAAACCAAATTGAATCCAATGAAAGTCAAACACATTCAATGTAAAGTCTAAAGCATTCAACAAAGCTAATTGAATCAAATAAAAGTCAAACACATTCAAGCAAAGCTAATTGAATCAAATGAAAGTCAAACACATTCAAACAAAGCTAATTTAATCAAATGAAATTCAAATGCATTCTACCAAGCTAATTGAATCAAATAAAAGTCAAACAGATTCAAACAAAGCTTTTTGAATCAAATTAAGGTCTAATGTATTCAACAAACCTAATTGAATCAAATGAAAGTTAAATGCATTCTAGAAAGCTAATTGAATCAAATGAAAGTCAAACACATTCACACAAAGCTTTTTGAATCAAATTAAATTCAAATGCATTCAACAAAGCTAATTGAATCAAATGAAAATAAAATGCATTCTACAAAGCTAATTGAATCAAATGAAAGTCAAACACATTCAAACAAAGCTAATAGAATTTAATGAAAGTAAAATACATTCAAACAAAGCTTTTTAAATCAAATGAAAGTCAAATGCATTTGAATAAAACGAATTTCAAATGCATTTAACAAAACTAAATGAATCAAATGAAAGTCAAATGCATTTTACAAAGCTAATTGAATCAAATGAAAATTAAACACATTGAAACAAAGCTAATTTAATCCAATGAAAGCCAAACACATTGAGATAAATCTTTTTTAATCAAGTTAAAGTCTAATGCATTCAACAAAGGTAATTGAATCAAATAAAAGTCAAATGCATTCTACAAAGCTAATTGTATCAATTGAAAGTCAAACACATTCAAACAAAGCTAATTGAATCCAATGAAAGTCTAATGCATTCAACAAAGCTAATTGAATCCAATGAAAGTCAAACCCATTCAAACAAAACTTTTTGAATAAAATGAATGTCAAATGCATTATACAAAGCTAATTGAATCATTGGAAAGTCAAACACATTCAAATAAAGCTAATTGAATCCAATGAAAGTCAAACACATTCAAAGAAAGATTTTTAAATCAAATAAAGTCAAATGCGTTTAACAAAGCTAATTGAATTCAAAGAAAGTCAAATGCATTCTACAAAGCTAATTGAATCAAATGAAAGTCAAACACATTCAAACAAAGCTAATTGAATTTAATGAAAGTAAAACACATTCAAACAAAGCTTTTTAAATCAAATGAAAGTCAAATGCATTCAACCAAGCTAATTTAATCAAATGAAAGTCAAACACATTCAAACAAATTTTTTTGAATCAAATTAAAGTTTAATGCATTCAACAAAGCTAATCTAATCAAATGAAAGTCAAACACATTCAAACAAAGCTTTTTGAATCAAATTAAAGTATAATGCATTCAACAAAGCAAATTGAATCAAATGAAAGTCAAACATATTCTAACCAAACGTTTTTAATCAAATGAAAGTCAAATGCATTCTACAAAGCTAATTGAATTAAATGAAAGTCAAATACATTCAAACAAACCTAATTAAATCAAATGAAAATCAAACCCATTCAAACAAAGCTTTTTGAATAAAATGAATGTCTAATGCATTCTACAAAGCTAATTGAATCAAATGAAAGTCAAACACAGTCAAACAAAGCTAATTGAATCAAATGAAAGTCAAACACATTCAAATAAAGCTTTTTAAATTAAATTAAAGTCTAATGCATTCAACAAAGCTAATTGAATCAAAAGATAGTCAAACACATTCAAACAAGATTTATGAATCAAATTTAATTCAAACACATTCAAACAAAGCTAATTAAATCAAATGAAAGTCAAACCCATTCAAACAAAGCTTTTTGTATAAAATGAATGTCAAATGCATTTTACAAAGCTAATTGAATCAATTGAAAGTGAAACACATTAAAACAAAACTAATTGAATCCAATGAAGGTCTAATGCATTCAAAAAACCTAATTGAGTCAAATGAAAGTCAAACACATTAAAACAAAGCTAATTGAATCAAATGAATGTCAAACACATTCAAACAAAGCTTTTTTAATCAAATTAAAGTCTAATGCATTCAACAAAGCTAATTGAATCAAATGAAAGTCAAACAAATTCTACAAAGCTAATTGAATCAAATGAAAGTCAAACACATTCAAACAAGATTTATGAATTAAATTTAAGTCAAACACGTTCAAACAAAGCTAATTAAATCAAATGAAAATCAAATCCATTCAAACAAAGCATTTTCAATAAAATGAATGTCAAATGCATTCTATAAAGCTAATTGAATCAATTGAAAGTCAAACACATTCAAACAAAGCTAATTGAATCCAATGAAAGTCTAATGCATTCAACAAACCTAATTGAATCTAATGAAAGTCAAACACAGTCAAACAACGCTAATTGAATCAAATGAAAGTCAAACACATTCAAACAAATCTTTTTAAATCAAATTAAAGTCTAATGCATTAACAAAGCTAATAGAATCAAATGAAATTCAAACAAATTCTACAAAGCTACATGAATCAAATGAAAGTCAAACAATTTCAAACATTGCTTTTTGATTCAAATTAAAGTCAAACACATTCAAACGAAGCTAATTAAATCAAATGAAAGTCAAACACATTCAAACAAAGCTTTTTGAATCAAATTAAAGTCAAATGCATTCTACAAAGCTAATTGTATCAATTGAAAGTCGAACACATTCAAACAAAGCTAATTGAATCCAATGAAAGTCTAATGCATTCAACAAAGCTAATTGAATCCAATGAAAGTCAAACCCATTCAAACAAAACTTTTTGAATAAAATGAATGTCAAATGCATTATACAAAGGTAATTGAATCATTGGAAAGTCAAACACATTCAAATAAAGCTAATTGAATCCAATGAAAGTCAAACACATTCAAAGAAAGATTTTTAAATCAAATAAAGTCAAATGCGTTTAACAAAGCTAATTGAATTCAAAGAAAGTCAAATGCATTCTACAAAGCTAATTGAATCAAATGAAAGTCAAACACATTCAAACAAAGCTAATTGAATTTAATGAAAGTAAAACACATTCAAACAAAGCTTTTTAAATCAAATGAAAGTCAAATGCATTCAACCAAGCTAATTTAATCAAATGAAAGTCAAACACATTCAAACAAATTTTTTTGAATCAAATTAAAGTTTAATGCATTCAACAAAGCTAATCTAATCAAATGAAAGTCAAACACATTCAAACAAAGCTTTTTGAATCAAATTAAAGTATAATGCATTCAACAAAGCAAATTGAATCAAATGAAAGTCAAACATATTCTAACCAAACGTTTTTAATCAAATTAAAGTCAAACACATTCAAACGAAGCTAATTAAATCAAATGAAAGTCAAATACATTCAAACAAACCTAATTAAATCAAATGAAAATCAAACCCATTCAAACAAAGCTTTTTGAATAAAATGAATGTCTAATGCATTCTACAAAGCTAATTGAATCAAATGAAAGTCAAACACAGTCAAACAAAGCTAATTGAATCAAATGAAAGTCAAACACATTCAAATAAAGCTTTTTAAATCAAATTAAAGTCTAATGCATTCAACAAAGCTAATTGAATCAAAAGATAGTCAAACACATTCAAACAAGATTTATGAATCAAATTTAATTCAAACACATTCAAACAAAGCTAATTAAATCAAATGAAAGTCAAACCCATTCAAACAAAGCTTTTTGTATAAAATGAATGTCAAATGCATTTTCCAAAGCTAATTGAATCAATTGAAAGTGAAACACATTCAAACAAAACTAATTGAATCCAATGAAGGTCTAATGCATTCAAAAAACCTAATTGAGTCAAATGAAATTCAAACACATTAAAACAAAGCTAATTGAATCAAATGAATGTCAAACACATTCAAACAAAGCTTTTTTAATCAAATTAAAGTCTAATGCATTCAACAAAGCTAATTGAATCAAATGAAAGTCAAACAAATTCTACAAAGCTAATTGAATCAAATGAAAGTCAAACACATTCAAACAAGATTTATGAATTAAATTTAAGTCAAACACGTTCAAACAAAGCTAATTAAATCAAATGAAAATCAAATCCATTCAAACAAAGCATTTTCAATAAAATGAATGTCAAATGCATTCTATAAAGCTAATTGAATCAATTGAAAGTCAAACACATTCAAACAAAGCTAATTGAATCCAATGAAAGTCTAATGCATTCAACAAACCTAATTGAATCAAATGAAAGTCAAACACAGTCAAACAACGCTAATTGAATCAAATGAAAGTCAAACACATTCAAACAAATCTTTTTAAATCAAATTAAAGTCTAATGCATTCAACAAAGCTAATAGAATCAAATGAAATTCAAACAAATTCTACAAAGCTACATGAATCAAATGAAAGTCAAACAATTTCAAACATTGCTTTTTGATTCAAATTAAAGTCAAACACATTCAAACGAAGCTAATTAAATCAAATGAAAGTCAAACACATTCAAACAAAGCTTTTTGAATCAAATTAAAGTCAAATGCATTCAACAAAGCTAATTAAATCAAATGAAAGTCAAATGTATTCTACAAAGCTAATTGAAACTAATGAAAGTCAAACACAGTGAAATAAAGCTTTTTGAATCAAATTAAAGTCTTATGCATTCAACAAAGCTAATTTTATCAAATGAAAGTCAAATGCGTTCTACAAAGCTAATTGAATCAAATGAAAGTCAAACACATTCAAAAAAAGCTAATTGAATCAAATGCAAGTCAAACACATTCAAACAAAGCTTTTTCAATCAAATTTAATTCAAACAAATTCAAACAAAGCTAATTAAATCAAATGAAAGTCAACACATTTAAACAAAGCATTTTCAATAAAATGAATGTCTAATGCATTTAACAAATCTAAATGAATCCATTGAAAGTCAAATGCATTCAAGAAAGCTAATTAAATCAATTGAAAGTCAAATGCGTTGTACAAAGTTTATTGAATCAAATGAAAATCAAACACATTAAAAAAACGCTAATTGAATCCAATGAAAGTCTAATGCATTCAACAAAGGTAATTGAATCAAATGAAATTCAAACAAATTCTACAAAGATACATGAATCAAACGAAAGTCAAACAATTTCAAACAATGCTTTTTTATTCAAATTAAAGTCAAACACATTCAAACGAAGCTAATTAAATCAAATGAAAGTCAAACACTTTCAAACAAAGCGTTTTGAATCAAATTAAAGTCAAATGCATTCAACAAAGCTAATTGAATCAAATGAAAGTCAAATGTATTCTACAAAGCTAATTGAAACTAATGAAAGTCAAACACATTCAAATAAAGCTTTTTGAATCAAATTAAAGTCTTATGCATTCAACAAAGCTAATTTTATCAAATGAAAGTCAAATGCGTTCTACAAAGCTAATTGAATCAAATGAAAGTCAAACACATTCAAAAAAAGCTAATTTAATCAAATGCAAGTCAAACACATTCAAACAAAGCTTTTTCAATCAAATTAATTCAAACACATTCAAACAAAGCTAATTAAATCAAATGAAAGTCAACACATTTAAACAAAGCTTTTTGAATAAAATGAATGTCTAATGCATTCAACAAATCTAAATGAATCAATTGAAAATCAAATGCATTCGAGAAAGCTAATTAAATCAATTGAAAGTCAAATGCGTTCTAAAAAGTTTATTGAATCAAATGAAAGTCAAACACATTAAAAAAAAGCTAATTGAATCCAATGAAAGTCTAATGCATTCAACAAAGATAATAGAATCAAATGAAATTCAAACAAATTCTACAAAGCTACATTAATCAAATGAAAGTCAAACAATTTCAAATATTGCTTTTTGATTCAAATTAAAGTCAAACACATTCAAACGAAGCTAATTAAATCAAATGAAAGTCAAACACATTCAAACAAAGCTTTTTGAATCAAATTAAAGTCAAATGTATTCAACAAAGCTAATTGAATCAAATGAAAGTCAAATGTATTCTACAAAGCTAATTGAAACTAATGAAAGTCAAACACATTCAAATAAAGCTTTTTGAATCAAATTAAAGTCTTATGCATTCAACAAAGCTAATTTTATCAAATAAAAGTCAAATGCATTCTACAAAGCTAATTGAATCAAATGAAAGGCAAACACATTCAAAAAAAGCTAATTGAATCAAATGCAAGTCAAACATATTCAAACAAAGCTTTTTCAATCAAATTTAATTCAAACACATTCAAACAAAGCTAATTAAATCAAATGAAAGTCAACACATTTAAACAAAGCTTTTTGAATAAAATGAATGTCTAATGCATTCAACAAATCTAAATGAATCAATTGAAAGTCAAATGCATTCGAGAAAGCTAATTAAATCAATTGAAAGTCAAATGCGTTCTACAAAGTTTATTGAATCAAATGAAAGTCAAACACATTAAAAAAAAGCTAATTTAATCAAATGCAAGTCAAACACATTCAAACAAAGCTTTTTCAATCAAATTTAATTCAAACACATTCAAACAAAGCTAATTTAATCAAATGAAAGTCAACACATTTAAACAAAGCTTTTTGAATAAAATGAATGTCTAATGCATTCAACAAATCTAAATGAATCAATTGAAAGTCAAATGCATTCAAGAAAGCTAATTAAATCAATTGAAAGTCAAATGCGTTCTACAAAGTTTATTGAATCAAATGAAAGTCAAACACATTAAAAAAAAGCTAATTGAATCCAATGAAAGTCTAATGCATTCAACAAAGATAATAGAATCAAATGAAATTCAAACAAATTCTACAAAGCTACATTAATCAAATGAAAGTCAAACAATTTCAAATATTGCTTTTTGATTCAAATTAAAGTCAAACACATTCAAACGAAGCTAATTAAATCAAATGAAAGTCAAACACATTCAAACAAAGCTTTTTGAATCAAATTAAAGTCAAATGTATTCAACAAAGCTAATTGAATCAAATGAAAGTCAAATGTATTCTACAAAGCTAATTGAAACTAATGAAAGTCAAACACATTCAAATAAAGCTTTTTGAATCAAATTAAAGTCTTATGCATTCAACAAAGCTAATTTTATCAAATAAAAGTCAAATGCATTCTACAAAGCTAATTGAATCAAATGAAAGGCAAACACATTCAAAAAAAGCTAATTGAATCAAATGCAAGTCAAACATATTCAAACAAAGCTTTTTCAATCAAATTTAATTCAAACACATTCAAACAAAGCTAATTAAATCAAATGAAAGTCAACACATTTAAACAAAGCTTTTTGAATAAAATGAATGTCTAATGCATTCAACAAATCTAAATGAATCAATTGAAAGTCAAATGCATTCGAGAAAGCTAATTAAATCAATTGAAAGTCAAATGCGTTCTACAAAGTTTATTGAATCAAATGAAAGTCAAACACATTAAAAAAAAGCTAATTTAATCAAATGCAAGTCAAACACATTCAAACAAAGCTTTTTCAATCAAATTTAATTCAAACACATTCAAACAAAGCTAATTTAATCAAATGAAAGTCAACACATTTAAACAAAGCTTTTTGAATAAAATGAATGTCTAATGCATTCAACAAATCTAAATGAATCAATTGAAAATCAAATGCATTCGAGAAAGCTAATTAAATCAATTGAAAGTCAAATGCGTTCTACAAAGTTTATTGAATCAAATGAAAGTCAAACACATTAAAAAAAAGCTAATTGAATCCAATGAAAGTCTAATGCATTCAACAAAGATAATAGAATCAAATGAAATTCAAACAAATTCTACAAAGCTACATTAATCAAATGAAAGTCAAACAATTTCAAACATTGCTTTTTTGATTCAAATTAAAGTCAAACACATTCAAACGAAGCTAATTAAATCAAATGAAAGTCAAACACATTCAAACAAAGCTTTTTGAATCAAATTAAAGTCAAATGCATTCAACAAAGCTAATTAAATCAAATGAAAGTCAAATGTATTCTACAAAGCTAATTGAAACTAATGAAAGTCAAACACAGTGAAATAAAGCTTTTTGAATCAAATTAAAGTCTTATGCATTCAACAAAGCTAATTTTATCAAATGAAAGTCAAATGCGTTCTACAAAGCTAATTGAATCAAATGAAAGTCAAACACATTCAAAAAAAGCTAATTGAATCAAATGCAAGTCAAACACATTCAAACAAAGCTTTTTCAATCAAATTTAATTCAAACAAATTCAAACAAAGCTAATTAAATCAAATGAAAGTCAACACATTTAAACAAAGCATTTTCAATAAAATGAATGTCTAATGCATTTAACAAATCTAAATGAATCCATTGAAAGTCAAATGCATTCAAGAAAGCTAATTAAATCAATTGAAAGTCAAATGCGTTGTACAAAGTTTATTGAATCAAATGAAAATCAAACACATTAAAAAACGCTAATTGAATCCAATGAAAGTCTAATGCATTCAACAAAGGTAATTGAATCAAATGAAATTCAAACAAATTCTACAAAGATACATGAATCAAACGAAAGTCAAACAATTTCAAACAATGCTTTTTTATTCAAATTAAAGTCAAACACATTCAAACGAAGCTAATTAAATCAAATGAAAGTCAAACACTTTCAAACAAAGCGTTTTGAATCAAATTAAAGTCAAATGCATTCAACAAAGCTAATTGAATCAAATGAAAGTCAAATGTATTCTACAAAGCTAATTGAAACTAATGAAAGTCAAACACATTCAAATAAAGCTTTTTGAATCAAATTAAAGTCTTATGCATTCAACAAAGCTAATTTTATCAAATGAAAGTCAAATGCGTTCTACAAAGCTAATTGAATCAAATGAAAGTCAAACACATTCAAAAAAAGCTAATTTAATCAAATGCAAGTCAAACACATTCAAACAAAGCTTTTTCAATCAAATTAATTCAAACACATTCAAACAAAGCTAATTAAATCAAATGAAAGTCAACACATTTAAACAAAGCTTTTTGAATAAAATGAATGTCTAATGCATTCAACAAATCTAAATGAATCAATTGAAAATCAAATGCATTCGAGAAAGCTAATTAAATCAATTGAAAGTCAAATGCGTTCTAAAAAGTTTATTGAATCAAATGAAAGTCAAACACATTAAAAAAAAGCTAATTGAATCCAATGAAAGTCTAATGCATTCAACAAAGATAATAGAATCAAATGAAATTCAAACAAATTCTACAAAGCTACATTAATCAAATGAAAGTCAAACAATTTCAAATATTGCTTTTTGATTCAAATTAAAGTCAAACACATTCAAACGAAGCTAATTAAATCAAATGAAAGTCAAACACATTCAAACAAAGCTTTTTGAATCAAATTAAAGTCAAATGTATTCAACAAAGCTAATTGAATCAAATGAAAGTCAAATGTATTCTACAAAGCTAATTGAAACTAATGAAAGTCAAACACATTCAAATAAAGCTTTTTGAATCAAATTAAAGTCTTATGCATTCAACAAAGCTAATTTTATCAAATAAAAGTCAAATGCATTCTACAAAGCTAATTGAATCAAATGAAAGGCAAACACATTCAAAAAAAGCTAATTGAATCAAATGCAAGTCAAACATATTCAAACAAAGCTTTTTCAATCAAATTTAATTCAAACACATTCAAACAAAGCTAATTAAATCAAATGAAAGTCAACACATTTAAACAAAACTTTTTGAATAAAATGAATGTCTAATGCATTCAACAAATCTAAATGAATCAATTGAAAGTCAAATGCATTCGAGAAAGCTAATTAAATCAATTGAAAGTCAAATGCGTTCTACAAAGTTTATTGAATCAAATGAAAGTCAAACACATTAAAAAAAAGCTAATTTAATCAAATGCAAGTCAAACACATTCAAACAAAGCTTTTTCAATCAAATTTAATTCAAACACATTCAAACAAAGCTAATTTAATCAAATGAAAGTCAACACATTTAAACAAAGCTTTTTGAATAAAATGAATGTCTAATGCATTCAACAAATCTAAATGAATCAATTGAAAATCAAATGCATTCGAGAAAGCTAATTAAATCAATTGAAAGTCAAATGCGTTCTACAAAGTTTATTGAATCAAATGAAAGTCAAACATATTAAAAAAAAGCTAATTGAATCCAATGAAAGTCTAATGCATTCAACAAAGATAATAGAATCAAATGAAATTCAAACAAATTCTACAAAGCTACATTAATCAAATGAAAGTCAAACAATTTCAAATATTGCTTTTTGATTCAAATTAAAGTCAAACACATTCAAACGAAGCTAATTAAATCAAATGAAAGTCAAACACATTCAAACAAAGCTTTTTGAATCAAATTAAAGTCAAATGTATTCAACAAAGCTAATTGAATCAAATGAAAGTCAAATGTATTCTACAAAGCTAATTGAAACTAATGAAAGTCAAACACATTCAAATAAAGCTTTTTGAATCAAATTAAAGTCTTATGCATTCAACAAAGCTAATTTTATCAAATGAAAGTCAAATGCGTTCTACAAAGCTAATTGAATCAAATGAAAGTCAAACACATTCAAAAAAAGCTAATTTAATCAAATGCAAGTCAAACACATTCAAACAAAGCTTTTTCAATCAAATTAATTCAAACACAATCAAACAAAGCTAATTAAATCAAATGAAAGTCAACACATTTAAACAAAGCATTTTCAATAAAATGAATGTCTAATGCATTTAACAAATCTAAATGAATCCATTGAAAGTCAAATGCATTCGAGAAAGCTAATTAAATCAATTGAAAGTCAAATGCGTTGTACAAAGTTTATTGAATCAAATGAAAGTCAAACACATTAAAAAAACGCTAATTGAATCCAATGAAAGTCTAATGCATTCAACAAAGGTAATTGAATCAAATGAAATTCAAACAAATTCTACAAAGATACATGAATCAAATGAAAGTCAAACAATTTCAAACAATGCTTTTTTATTTAAATTAAAGTCAAACACATTCAAACGAAGCTAATTAAATCAAATGAAAGTCAAACACATTCAAACAAAGCGTTTTGAATCAAATTAAAGTCAAATGCATTCAACAAAGCTAATTGAATCAAATGAAAGTCAAATGTATTCTACAAAGCTAATTGAAACTAATGAAAGTCAAACACATTCAAATAAAACTTTTTGAATCAAATTAAAGTCTTATGCATTCAACAAAGCTAATTTTATCAAATGAAAGTCAAATGCGTTCTACAAAGCTAATTGAATCAAATGAAAGTCAAACACATTCAAAAAAAGCTAATTTAATCAAATGCAAGTCAAACACATTCAAACAAAGCTTTTTCAATCAAATTAATTCAAACACATTCAAACAAAGCTAATTAAATCAAATGAAAGTCAACACATTTAAACAAAGCTTTTTGAATAAAATGAATGTCTAATGCATTCAACAAATCTAAATGAATCAATTGAAAATCAAATGCATTCGAGAAAGCTAATTAAATCAATTGAAAGTCAAATGCGTTCTACAAAGTTTATTGAATCAAATGAAAGTCAAACACATTAAAAAAAAAGCTAATTGAATCCAATGAAAGTCTAATGCATTCAACAAAGATAATAGAATCAAATGAAATTCAAACAAATTCTACAAAGCTACATGAATCAAATGAAAGTCAAACAATTTCAAACATTGCTTTTTGATTCAAATTAAAGTCAAACACATTCAAACGAAGCTAATTAAATCAAATGAAAGTCAAACACATTCAAACAAAGCTTTTTGAATCAAATTAAAGTCAAATGCATTCAACAAAGCTAATTGAATCAAATGAAAGTCAAATGTATTCTACAAAGCTAATTGAAACTAATGAAAGTCAAACACATTCAAATAAAGCTTTTTGAATCAAATTAAAGTCTTATGCATTCAACAAAGCTAATTTTATCAAATGAAAGTCAAATGCATTCTACAAAGCTAATTGAATCAAATGAAAGTCAAACACATTCAAAAAAAGCTAATTGAATCAAATGCAAGTCAAACATATTCAAACAAAGCTTTTTCAATCAAATTAAATTCAAACACATTCAAACAAAGCTAATTAAATCAAATTAAAGTCAACACATTTAAACAAAGCATTTTTCAATAAAATGAATGTCTAATGCATTTAACAAATCCAAATGAATCTATTGAAAGTCAAATGCATTCAAGAAAGCTAATTAAATCAATTGAAAGTCAAATGCGTTGTACAAAGTTTATTGAATCAAATGAAAGTCAAACACATTAAAAAAAACGCTAATTGAATCCAATGAAAGTCTAATGCATTCAACAAAGGTAATTGAATCAAATGAAATTCAAACAAATTCTACAAAGATACATGAATCAAATGAAAGTCAAACAATTTCAAACAATGCTTTTTGATTCAAATTAAAGTCAAACATATTCAAACGAAGCTAATTAAATTAGATGAAAGTCAAACACATTCAAACAAAGCGTTTTGAATCAAATTAAAGTCGAATGCATTCAACAAAGCTAATTGAATCAAATGAAAGTCAAATGTATTCTACAAAGCTAATTGAAACTAATGAAAGTCAAACACATTCAAATAAAGCTTTTTGAATCAAATTAAAGTCTTATGCATTCAACAAAGCTAATTTTATCAAATGAAAGTCAAATGCGTTCTACAAAGCGAATTGAATCAAATGAAAGTCAAACACATTCAAAAAAAGCTAATTTAATCAAATGCAAGTCAAACACATTCAAACAAAGCTTTTTCAATCAAATTTAATTCAAACACATTCAAACAAAGCTAATTAAATCAAATGAAAGTCAACACATTTAAACAAAGCTTTTTGAATAAAATGAATGTCTAATGCATTCAACAAATCTAAATGATCAATTGAAAGTCAAATGCATTCAAGAAAGCTAATTAAATCAATTGAAAGTCAAATGCGTTCTACAAAGTTTATTGAATCAAATGAAAGTCAAACACATTAAAAAAAAGCTAATTGAATCCAATGAAAGTCTAATGCATTCAACAAAGGTAATTGAATCAAATGAAAGTCAAACACATTCAAACAAAGCTAATTGAATCAAATGAAAGTCAAACACATTCAAACAAAGCTTTTTGAATCAAATTAAAGTCAAACACATTCAAACGAAGCTAATTAAATCAAATGAAAGTCAAACACATTCAAACAAAGCGTTTTGAATCAAATTAAATTCAAATGCATTCAACAAAGCTAATTGAATCAAATGAAAGTCAAATGTATTCTACAAAGCTAATTGAAACTAATGAAAGTCAAACACATTCAAATAAAGCTTTTTGAATCAAATTAAAGTCTTATGCATTCAACAAAGCTAATTTTATCAAATGAAAGTCAAATGCGTTCTACAAAGCTAATTGAATCAAATGAAAGTCAAACACATTCAAAAAAAGCTAATTTAATCAAATGCAAGTCAAACACATTCAAACAAAGCTTTTTCAATCAAATTAATTCAAACACATTCAAACAAAGCTAATTAAATCAAATGAAAGTCAACACATTTAAACAAAGCTTTTTGAATAAAATGAATGTCTAATGCATTCAACAAATCTAAATGAATCAATTGAAAATCAAATGCATTCGAGAAAGCTAATTAAATCAATTGAAAGTCAAATGCGTTCAACAAAGTTTATTGAATCAAATGAAAGTCAAACACATTAAAAAAAGCTAATTGAATCCAATGAAAGTCTAATGCATTCAACAAAGATAATAGAATCAAATGAAATTCAAACAAATTCTACAAAGCTACATGAATCAAATGAAAGTCAAACAATTTCAAACATTGCTTTTTGATTCAAATTAAAGTCAAACACATTCAAACGAAGCTAATTAAATCAAATGAAAGTCAAACACATTCAAACAAAGCTTTTTGAATCAAATTAAAGTCAAATGCATTCAACAAAGCTAATTGAATCAAATGAAAGTCAAATGTATTCTACAAAGCTAATTGAAACTAATGAAAGTCAAACACATTCAAATAAAGCTTTTTGAATCAAATTAAAGTCTTATGCATTCAACAAAGCTAATTTTATCAAATGAAAGTCAAATGCATTCTACAAAGCTAATTGAATCAAATGAAAGTCAAACACATTCAAAAAAAGCTAATTGAATCAAATGTAAGTCAAGCATATTCAAACAAAGCTTTTTCAATCAAATTTAATTCAAACACATTCAAACAAAGCTAATTAAATCAAATGAAAGTCAACACATTTAAACAAAGCTTTTTGAATAAAATGAATGTCTAATGCATTCAACAAATCTAAATGAATCAATTGAAAGTCAAATGCATTCAAGAAAGCTAATTAAATTAATTGAAAGTCAAATGCGTTGTACAAAGTTTATTGAATCAAATGAAAGTCAAACACATTCAAAAAAAGCTAATTAAATCCAATGAAAGTCTAATGCATTCAACAAAGGTAATTGAATCAAATGAAAGTCAAACACATTCAAACAAAGCTAATTGAATCAAATGAAAGTCAAACACATTCAAACAAAGCTAACTGAATCAAATCAAAGTCAAACACATTAAAACAAAGGTTTTTGAATCAAATTTAAGCCAAACACATTCAAACAAAGCTAATTGAATCAATTGAAATTCAAAGACATTCAAACAAACCTAATTGAATCCAATGAAAGCGAAACACATTCAAATAAAGCTAAGAATCAAATGAAAGTCAAACACATTCAAACAAGATTTATGAATTAAATTTAAGTCAAACACATTCAAACAAAGCTAATTAAATCAAATAAAAATCAAATCCATTCAAACAAAGTATTTTGAATAAAATGAATGTGAAATGCACTCTACAAAGCTAATTGAATCAATTGAAAGTCAAACACATTCAAACAAAGCTAATTGAATCCAATGAAAGTCTAATGCATTCAACAAACCTAATTGAATCAAATAAGAATCAAAAATCAACACATCAAAAATTTTTAAATCAAATTAAAGTCTAATGCACACAAATAATAGAATCAAATGAAATCAAACAAATTCTACAAAGCTAATGAATCAAATGAAAGTCAAACAATTCAAACATTCTTTTTGATTCAAATTAAAGTCAAACACATTCAACGAAGCTAATTAAATTAGATGAAAGTCAAACACATTCAAACAAAGCGTTTTGAATCAAATTAAAGTCGAATGCATTCAACAAAGCTAATTGAATCAAATGAAATCAAATGTATTCACAAAGCTAATGAATCAAATGAAATTCAAACAAATTCTAGAAAGCTACATGAATCAAATGAAAGTCAAACAATTTCAAACATTTCTTTTTGATTCAAATTAAAGTCAAACACATTTAAACGAAGCTAATTAAATCAAATGAAAGTCAAACACATTCAAACAAAGCTTTTTGAATCAAATTAAAGTCAAATGCATTCAACAAAGCTAATTGAATCAAATGAAAGTCAAATGTATTCTACAAAGCTAATTGAAACTAATGAAAGTCAAACACATTCAAATAAAGCTTTTTGAATCAAATTAAAGTCTTATGCATTCAACAAAGCTAATTTTATCAAATGAAAGTCAAATGCATTCTACAAAGCTAATTGAATCAAATGAAAGTCAAACACATTCAAAAAAAGCTAATTGAATCAAATGCAAGTCAAACACATTCAAACAAAGCTTTTTCAATCAAATTTAATTCAAACACATTCAAACAAAGCTAATTAAATCAAATGAAAGTCAACACATTTAAACAAAGCTTTTTGAATAAAATGAATGTCTAATGCATTCAACAAATCTAAATGAATCAATTGAAAGTCAAATGCATTCAAGAAAGCTAATTAAATCAATTGAAAGTCAAATGCGTTGTACAAAGTTTATTGAATCAAATGAAAGTCAAACACATTAAAAAAAAGCTAATTGAATCCAATGAAAGTCTAATGCATTCAACAAAGGTAATTGAATCAAATGAAATTCAAACAAATTCTACAAAGATACATGAATCAAATGAAAGTCAAACAATTTCAAACAATGCTTTTTGATTCAAATTAAAGTCAAACATATTCAAACGAAGCTAATTAAATTAGATGAAAGTCAAACACATTCAAACAAAGCGTTTTGAATCAAATTAAAGTCAAATGCATTCAACAAAGCTAATTGAATCAAATGAAAGTCAAATGTATTCTACAAAGCTAATTGAAACTAATGAAAGTCAAACACATTCAAATAAAGCTTTTTGAATCAAATTAAAGTCTTATGCATTCAACAAAGCTAATTTTATCAAATGAAAGTCAAATGCGTTCTACAAAGCGAATTGAATCAAATGAAAGTCAAACACATTAAAAAAAAGCTAATTTAATCAAATGCAAGTCAAACACATTCAAACAAAGCTTTTTCAATCAAATTTAATTCAAACACATTCAAACAAAGCTAATTAAATCAAATGAAAGTCAACACATTTAAACAAAGCTTTTTGAATAAAATGAATGTCTAATGCATTCAACAAATCTAAATGAATCAATTGAAAGTCAAATGCATTCAAGAAAGCTAATTAAATCAATTGAAAGTCAAATGCGTTCTACAAAGTTTATTGAATCAAATGAAAGTCAAACACATTAAAAAAAAGCTAATTGAATCCAATGAAAGTCTAATGCATTCAACAAAGGTAATTGAATCAAATGAAAGTCAAACAAATTCTAACAAAGCTACATTGAATCAAATGAAAGTCAAACACATTTCAAACAATGCTTTTTGAATCAAATTAAAGTCAAACACATTCAAACGAAGCTAATTAAATCAAATGAAAGTCAAACACATTCAAACAAAGCGTTTTGAATCAAATTAAAGTCAAATGCATTCAACAAAGCTAATTGAATCAAATGAAAGTCAAATCTATTCTACAAAGCTAATTGAAACTAATGAAAGTCAAACACATTCAAATAAAGCTTTTTGAATCAAATTAAAGTCTTATGCATTCAACAAAGCTAATTTTATCAAATGAAAGTCAAATGCGTTCTACAAAGCGAATTGAATCAAATGAAAGTCAAACACATTCAAAAAAAGCTAATTTAATCAAATGCAAGTCAAACACATTCAAACAAAGCTTTTTCAATCAAATTTAATTCAAACACAATCAAACAAAGCTAATTAAATCAAATGAAAGTCAACACATTTAAACAAAGCTTTTTGAATAAAATGAATGTCTAATGCATCTAACAAATCTAAATGAATCAATTGAAAGTCAAATGCATTCAAGAAAGCTAATTAAATCAATTGAAAGTCAAATGCGTTCTACAAAGTTTATTGAATCAAATGAAAGTCAAACACATTAAAAAAAAGCTAATTGAATCCAATGAAAGTCTAATGCATTCAACAAAGGTAATTGAATCAAATGAAAGTCAAAACACATTCAAACAAAGCTAATTGAATCAAATGAAAGTCAAACACATTCAAACAAAGCTTTTTGAATCAAATTAAAGTCAAATGCATTCAACAAAGCTAATTGAATAAATTACAGTCAAATGCATTCTACGAAGCTAATTGAATCTAATGAAAATCAAACACATTTATATAAAGCTTTGTGAATCAAATTAACGTCAATTGCATTCAACAAAGCTAATTGAATCAAATGAAAGTCAAAACATATTCAAACAAGCTTTATAAATTAAATTTAAGCCAAACACATTCAAACAACACTAATTAAATCAAATGAAAGTCAAACACATTCAAACAAAGCTAATAGAATCAAATGAAAGCCAAACACATTCAAACAAGCTTTATGAATCATATTTAAGCCAAACACATTCAAACAAAGCTAATTAAAGCAAATGAAAGTCAAACACATTCAAACAAAGCTTTTTGAATAAAATGAATGTCAAATGCATTCCACAAAGCTAAATGAGTCAAATGAAAGTCAAATGCGTTATACAAAGCTAATTGAATCAAATGAAAGTCAAACACATTCAAACAAAGCTAATTGAATCCAATGAAAGTCAAACACATTCAAATAAAGCTTTTTAAATCAAATTAAAGTCTAATGCATTCAAAAAAGCTAATTGAATCAAATGAAAGTCAACCCATTCAAACAAAGCTATTTGAATACAATGAAAGTAAAACACATTCAAACAAAGGTTTGTGAATCAAATTAGCATCAAATGCATTCAATAAAGCTAATTGAATCAAATGAAAGTCAAAAAATATTCAAACAAAGCTAATTGAATCAAATGAAAGTCAAACACATTCAAACAAGCTTTGTGAACCAAATTTAAGCCAAACACATTCATACAATGCTAATTAAATCAAATGAAAGTCAAACACATTCAAACAAACCTAATTGAATCCAATGAAAGCGAAACACATTCAAATAAAGCTAATTGAATCAAATGAAAGTCAAACACATTCAAACAAGATTTATGAATTAAATTTAAGTCAAACACATTCAAACAAAGCTAATTAAATCAAATGAAAATCAAATCTATTCAAACAAAGCATTTTGAATAAAATGAATGTGAAATGCACTCTACAAAGCTAATTGAATCAATTGAAAGTCAAACACATTCAAACAAAGCTAATTGAATCCAATGAAAGTCTAATGCATTCAACAAACCTAATTGAATCAAATGAAAGTCAAACACAGTCAAACAACGCTAATTGAATCAAATGAAAGTCAAACACATTCAAACAAATCTTTTTAAATCAAATTAAAGTCTAATGCATTCAACAAAGCTAATAGAATCAAATGAAATTCAAACAAATTCTACAAAGCTACATGAATCAAATGAAAGTCAAACAATTTCAAACATTGCTTTTTGATTCAAATTAAAGTCAAACACATTCAAAAGAAGCTAATTAAATCAAATGAAAGTCAAACACATTCAAACAAAGCTTTTTGAATCAAATTAAAGTCAAATGCATTCAACAAAGCTAATTGAATCAAATGAAAGTCAAATGTATTCTACAAAGCTAATTGAAACTAATGAAAGTCAAACACATTCAAATAAAGCTTTTTGAATCAAATTAAAGTCTTATGCATTCAACAAAGCTAATTTTATCAAATGAAAGTCAAATGCATTCTACAAAGCTAATTGAATCAAATGAAAGTCAAACACATTCAAAAAAAGCTAATTGAATCAAATGCAAGTCAAACACATTCAAACAAAGCTTTTTCAATCAAATTTAATTCAAACACATTCAAACAAAGCTAATTAAATCAAATGAAAGTCAACACATTTAAACAAAGCTTTTTGAATAAAATGAATGTCTAATGCATTCAACAAATCTAAATGAATCAATTGAAAGTCAAATGCATTCAAGAAAGCTAATTAAATCAATTGAAAGTCAAATGCGTTGTACAAAGTTTATTGAATCAAATGAAAGTCAAACACATTAAAAAAAAGCTAATTAAATCCAATGAAAGTCTAATGCATTCAACAAAGGTAATTGAATCAAATGAAATTAAAACAAATTCTACAAAGATACATGAATCAAATGAAAGTCAAACAATTTCAAACAATGCTTTTTGATTCAAATTAAAGTCAAACACATTCAAACGAAGCTAATTAAATCAAATGAAAGTCAAACACATTCAAACAAAGCGTTTTGAATCAAATAAAAGTCAAATGCATTCAACAAAGCTAATTGAATCAAATGAAAGTCAAATCTATTCTACAAAGCTAATTGAAACTAATGAAAGTCAAACACATTCAAATAAAGCTTTTTGAATCAAATTAAAGTCCTATGCATTCAACAAAGCTAATTTTATCAAATGAAAGTCAAATGCGTTCTACAAAGCGAATTGAATCAAATGAAAGTCAAACACATTCAAAAAAAGCTAATTTAATCAAATGCAAGTCAAACACATTCAAACAAAGCTTTTTCAATCAAATTTAATTCAAACACATTCAAACAAAGCTAATTAAATCAAATGAAAGTCAACACATTTAAACAAAGCTTTTTGAATAAAATGAATGTCTAATGCATTCAACAAATCTAAATGATCAATTGAAAGTCAAATGCATTCAAGAAAGCTAATTAAATCAATTGAAAGTCAAATGCGTTCTACAAAGTTTATTGAATCAAATGAAAGTCAAACACATTAAAAAAAGCTAATTGAATCCAATGAAAGTCTAATGCATTCAACAAAGGTAATTGAATCAAATGAAAGTCAAACACATTCAAACAAAGCTAATTGAATCAAATGAAAGTCAAACACATTCAAACAAAGCTTTTTGAATCAAATTAAAGTCAAATGCATTCAACAAAGCTAATTGAATAAAATTACAGTCAAATGCATTCTACGAAGCTAATTGAATCTAATGAAAATCAAACACATTTATATAAAGCTTTGTGAATCAAATTAACGTCAATTGCATTCAACAAAGCTAATTGAATCAAATGAAAGTCAAACATATTCAAACAAGCTTTATAAATCAAATTTAAGCCAAACACATTCAAACAAAGCTAATTAAATCAAATGAAAGTCAAACACATTCAAACAAAGCTAATAGAATCAAATGAAAGCCAAACACATTCAAACAAGCTTTATGAATCATATTTAAGCCAAACACATTCAAACAAAGCTAATAAAAGCAAATGAAAGTCAAACACATTCAAACAAAGGTTTTTGAATAAAATGAATGTCAAATGCATTCCACAAAGCTAAATGAGTCAAATGAAAGTCAAATGCATTCTACAAAGCTAATTGAATCAAATGAAAGTCAAACACATTCAAACAAAGCTAATTGAATCCAATGAAAGTCAAACACATTCAAATAAAGCTTTTTAAATCAAATTAAAGTCTAATGCATTCAAAAAAGCTAATTGAATCAAATGAAAGTCAACCCATTCAAACAAAGCTATTTGAATACAATGAAAGTAAAACACATTCAAACAAAGGTTTGTGAATCAAATTAGCATCAAATGCATTCAACAAAGCTAATTGAATCAAATGAAAGTCAAAAATATTCAAACAAAGCTAATTGAATCAAATGAAAGTCAAACACATTCAAACAAGCTTTATGAATCAAATTTAAGCCAAACACATTCATACAATGCTAATTAAATCAAATGAAAGTCAAACACATTCAAACAAACCTAATTGAATCCAATGAAAGCGAAACACATTCAAATAAAGCTAATTGAATCAAATGAAAGTCAAACACATTCAAACAAGATTTATGAATTAAATTTAAGTCAAACACATTCAAACAAAGCTAATTAAATCAAATGAAAATCAAATCTATTCAAACAAAGCATTTTGAATAAACTGAATGTGAAATGCACTCTACAAAGCTAATTGAATCAATTGAAAGTCAAACACATTCAAACAAAGCTAATTGAATCCAATGAAAGCCTAATGCATTCAACAAACCTAATTGAATCAAATGAAAGTCAAACACAGTCAAACAACGCTAATTGAATCAAATGAAAGTCAAACACATTCAAACAAATCTTTTTAAATCAAATTAAAGTCTAATGCATTCAACAAAGCTAATTGAATCAAATGAAATTCAAACAAATTCTACAAAGCTACATGAATCAAATAAAAGTCAAACAATTTCAAACATTGCTTTTTGATTCAAATTAAAGTCAAACACATTCAAAAGAAGCTAATTAAATCAAATGAAAGTCAAACACATTCAAACAAAGCTTTTTGAATCAAATTAAAGTCAAATGCATTCAACAAAGCTAATTGAATCAAATGGAAGTCAAATGTATTCTACAAAGCTAATTGAAACTAATGAAAGTCAAACACATTCAAATAAAGCTTTTTGAATCAAATTAAAGTCTTATGCATTCAACAAAGCTAATTTTATCAAATGAAAGTCAAATGCATTCTACAAAGCTAATTGAATCAAATGAAAGTCAAACACATTCAAAAAAAGCTAATTGAATCAAATGCAAGTCAAACACATTCAAACAAAGCTTTTTCAATCAAATTTAATTCAAACACATTCAAACAAAGCTAATTAAATCAAATGAAAGTCAACACATTTAAACAAAGCTTTTTGAATAAAATGAATGTCTAATGCATTCAACAAATCTAAATGAATCAATTGAAAGTCAAATGCATTCAAGAAAGCTAATTAAATCAATTGAAAGTCAAATGCGTTGTACAAAGTTTATTGAATCAAATGAAAGTCAAACACATTAAAAAAAAGCTAATTGAATCCAATGAAAGTCTAATGCATTCAACAAAGGTAATTGAATCAAAATAAATTCAAACAAATTCTACAAAGATACATGAATCAAATGAAAGTCAAACAATTTCAAACAATGCTTTTTGATTCAAATTAAAGCCAAACACATTCAAACGAAGCTAATTAAATCAAATGAAAGTCAAACACATTCAAACAAAGCGTTTTGAATCAAATTAAAGTCAAATGCATTCAACAAAGCTAATTGAATCAAATGAAAGTCAAATCTATTTTACAAAGCTAATTGAAACTAATGAAAGTCAAACACATTCAAATAAAGCTTTTTGAATCAAATTAAAGTCTTATGCATTCAACAAAGCTAATTTTATCAAATGAAAGTCAAATGCGTTCTACAAAGCGAATTGAATCAAATGAAAGTCAAACACATTCAAAAAAAGCTAATTTAATCAAATGCAAGTCAAACACATTCAAACAAAGCTTTTTCAATCAAATTTAATTCAAACACATTCAAACAAAGCTAATTAAATCAAATGAAAGTCAACACATTTAAACAAAGCTTTTTGAATAAAATGAATGTCTAATGCATTCAACAAATCTAAATGATCAATTGAAAGTCAAATGCATTCAAGAAAGCTAATTAAATCAATTGAAAGTCAAATGCGTTCTACAAAGTTTATTGAATCAAATGAAAGTCAAACACATTAAAAAAAAGCTAATTGAATCCAATGAAAGTCTAATGCATTCAACAAAGGTAATTGAATCAAATGAAAGTCAAACACATTCAAACAAAGCTAATTGAATCAAATGAAAGTCAAACACATTCAAACAAAGCTTTTTGAATCAAATTAAAGTCAAATGCATTCAACAAAGCTAATTGAATAAAATTACAGTCAAATGCATTCTACGAAGCTAATTGAATCTAATGAAAATCAAACACATTTATATAAAGCTTTGTGAATCAAATTAACGTCAATTGCATTCAACAAAGCTAATTGAATCAAATGAAAGTCAAACATATTCAAACAAGCTTTATAAATCAAATTTAAGCCAAACACATTCAAACAAAGCTAATTAAATCAAATGAAAGTCAAACACATTCAAACAAAGCTAATAGAATCAAATGAAAGCCAAACACATTCAAACAAGCTTTATGAATCATATTTAAGCCAAACACATTCAAACAAAGCTAATAAAAGCAAATGAAAGTCAAACACATTCAAACAAAGCTTTTTGAATAAAATGAATGTCAAATGCATTCCACAAAGCTAAATGAGTCAAATGAAAGTCAAATGCGTTCTACAAAGCTAATTGAATCAAATGAAAGTCAAACACATTCAAACAAAGCTAATTGAATCCAATGAAAGTCAAACACATTCAAATAAAGCTTTTTAAATCAAATTAAAGTCTAATGCATTCAAAAAAGCTAATTGAATCAAATGAAAGTCAACCCATTCAAACAAAGCTATTTGAATACAATGAAAGTAAAACACATTCAAACAAAGGTTTGTGAATCAAATTAGCATCAAATTCATTCAACAAAGCTAATTGAATCAAATGAAAGTCAAAAATATTCAAACAAAGCTAATTGAATCAAATGAAAGTCAAACACATTCAAACAAGCTTTATGAATCAAATTTAAGCCAAACACATTCATACAATGCTAATTAAATCAAATGAAAGTCAAACACATTCAAACAAACCTAATTGAATCCAATGAAAGCGAAACACATTCAAATAAAGCTAATTGAATCAAATGAAAGTCAAACACATTCAAACAAGATTTATGAATTAAATTTAAGTCAAACACATTCAAACAAAGCTAATTAAATCAAATGAAAATCAAATCCATTCAAACAAAGCATTTTAAATAAAATGAATGTGAAATGCATTCTACAAAGCTAATTGAATCAATTGAAAGTCAAACACATTCAAACAAAGCTAATTGAATCCAATGAAAGTCTAATGCATTCAACAAACCTAATTGAATCAAATGAAAGTCAAACACAGTCAAACAACGCTAATTGAATCAAATGAAAGTCAAACACATTCAAACAAATCTTTTTAAATCAAATTAAAGTCTAATGCATTCAACAAAGCTAATAGAATCAAATGAAATTCAAACAAATTCTACAAAGCTACATGAATCAAATAAAAGTCAAACAATTTCAAACATTGCTTTTTGATTCAAATTAAAGTCAAACACATTCAAAAGAAGCTAATTAAATCAAATGAAAGTCAAACACATTCAAACAAAGCTTTTTGAATCAAATTAAAGTCAAATGCATTCAACAAAGCTAATTGAATCAAATGAAAGTCAAATGTATTCTACAAAGCTAATTGAAACTAATGAAAGTCAAACACATTCAAATAAAGCTTTTTGAATCAAATTAAAGTCTTATGCATTCAACAAAGCTAATTTTATCAAATGAAAGTCAAATGCATTCTACAAAGATAATTGAATCAAATGAAAGTCAAACACATTCAAAAAAAGCTAATTGAATCAAATGCAAGTCAAACACATTAAAACAAAGCTTTTTCAATCGAATTTAATTCAAACACATTCAAACAAAGCTAATTAAATCAAATGAAAGTCAACACATTTAAACAAAGCTTTTTGAATAAAATGAATGTCTAATGCATTCAACAAATCTAAATGAATCAATTGAAAGTCAAATGCATTCAAGAAAGCTAATTAAATCAATTGAAAGTCAAATGCGTTGTACAAAGTTTATTGAATCAAATGAAAGTCAAACACATTAAAAAAAAAGCTAATAGAATCCAATGAAAGTCTAATGCATTCAACAAAGGTAATTGAATCAAATGAAATTCAAACAAATTCTACAAAGATACATGAATCAAATGAAAGTCAAACAATTTCAAACAATGCTTTTTGATTCAAATTAAAGTCAAACACATTCAAACGAAGCTAATTAAATCAAATGAAAGTCAAACACATTCAAACAAAGCGTTTTGAATCAAATTAAAGTCAAATGCATTCAACAAAGCTAATTGAATCAAATGAAAGTCAAATCTATTCTACAAAGCTAATTGAAACTAATGAAAGTCAAACACATTCAAATAAAGCTTTTTGAATCAAATTAAAGTCTTATGCATTCAACAAAGCTAATTTTATCAAATGAAAGTCAAATGCGTTCTACAAAGCGAATTGAATCAAATGAAAGTCAAACACATTAAAAAAAAGCTAATATAATCAAATGCAAGTCAAACACATTCAAACAAAGCTTTTTCAATCAAATTGAATTCAAACACATTCAAACAAAGCTAATTAAATCAAATGAAAGTCAACACATTTAAACAAAGCTTTTTGAATAAAATGAATGTCTAATGCATTCAACAAATCTAAATGAATCAATTGAAAGTCAAATGCATTCAAGAAAGCTAATTAAATCAATTGAAAGTCAAATGCGTTCTACAAAGTTTATTGAATCAAATGAAAGTCAAACACATTAAAAAAAAGCTAATTGAATCCAATGAAAGTCTAATGCATTCAACAAAGGTAATTGAATCAAATGAAAGTCAAACACATTCAAACAAAGCTAATTGAATCAAATGAAAGTCAAACACATTCAAACAAAGCTTTTTGAATCAAATTAAAGTCAAATGCATTCAACAAAGCTAATTGAATAAAATTACAGTCAAATGCATTCTACGAAGCTAATTGAATCTAATGAAAATCAAACACATTTATATAAAGCTTTGTGAATCAAATTAACGTCAATTGCATTCAACAAAGCTAATTGAATCAAATGAAAGTCAAACATATTCAAACAAGCTTTATAAATCAAATTTAAGCCAAACACATTCAAACAAAGCTAATTAAATCAAATGAAAGTCAAACACATTCAAACAAAGCTAATAGAATCAAATGAAAGCCAAACACATTCAAACAAGCTTTATGAATCATATTTAAGCCAAACACATTCAAACAAAGCTAATAAAAGCAAATGAAAGTCAAACACATTCAAACAAAGCTTTTTGAATAAAATGAATGTCAAATGCATTCCACAAAGCTAAATGAGTCAAATGAAAGTCAAATGCGTTCTACAAAGCTAATTGAATCAAATGAAAGTCAAACACATTCAAACAAAGCTAATTGAATCCAATGAAAGTCAAACACATTCAAATAAAGCTTTTTAAATCAAATTAAAGTCTAATGCATTCAAAAAAGCTAATTGAATCAAATGAAAGTCAACCCATTCAAACAAAGCTATTTGAATACAATGAAAGTAAAACACATTCAAACAAAGGTTTGTGAATCAAATTAGCATCAAATTCATTCAACAAAGCTAATTGAATCAAATGAAAGTCAAAAATATTCAAACAATGCTAATTGAATCAAATGAAAGTCAAACACATTCAAACAAGCTTTATGAATCAAATTTAAGCCAAACACATTCATACAATGCTAATTAAATCAAATGAAAGTCAAACACATTCAAACAAACCTAATTGAATCCAATGAAAGCGAAACACATTCAAATAAAGCTAATTGAATCAAATGAAAGTCAAACACATTCAAACAAGATTTATGAATTAAATTTAAGTCAAACACATTCAAACAAAGCTAATTAAATCAAATGAAAATCAAATCCATTCAAACAAAGCATTTTAAATAAAATGAATGTGAAATGCATTCTACAAAGCTAATTGAATCAATTGAAAGTCAAACACATTCAAACAAAGCTAATTGAATCCAATGAAAGTCTAATGCATTCAACAAACCTAATTGAATCAAATGAAAGTCAAACACAGTCAAACAACGCTAATTGAATCAAATGAAAGTCAAACACATTCAAACAAATCTTTTTAAATCAAATTAAAGTCTAATGCATTCAACAAAGCTAATAGAATCAAATGAAATTCAAACAAATTCTACAAAGCTACATGAATCAAATAAAAGTCAAACAATTTCAAACATTGCTTTTTGATTCAAATTAAAGTCAAACACATTCAAAAGAAGCTAATTAAATCAAATGAAAGTCAAACACATTCAAACAAAGCTTTTTGAATCAAATTAAAGTCAAATGCATTCAACAAAGCTAATTGAATCAAATGAAAGTCAAATGTATTCTACAAAGCTAATTGAAACTAATGAAAGTCAAACACATTCAAATAAAGCTTTTTGAATCAAATTAAAGTCTTATGCATTCAACAAAGCTAATTTTATCAAATGAAAGTCAAATGCATTCTACAAAGATAATTGAATCAAATGAAAGTCAAACACATTCAAAAAAAGCTAATTGAATCAAATGCAAGTCAAACACATTAAAACAAAGCTTTTTCAATCGAATTTAATTCAAACACATTCAAACAAAGCTAATTAAATCAAATGAAAGTCAACACATTTAAACAAAGCTTTTTGAATAAAATGAATGTCTAATGCATTCAACAAATCTAAATGAATCAATTGAAAGTCAAATGCATTCAAGAAAGCTAATTAAATCAATTGAAAGTCAAATGCGTTGTACAAAGTTTATTGAATCAAATGAAAGTCAAACACATTAAAAAAAAAGCTAATAGAATCCAATGAAAGTCTAATGCATTCAACAAAGGTAATTGAATCAAATGAAATTCAAACAAATTCTACAAAGATACATGAATCAAATGAAAGTCAAACAATTTCAAACAATGCTTTTTGATTCAAATTAAAGTCAAACACATTCAAACGAAGCTAATTAAATCAAATGAAAGTCAAACACATTCAAACAAAGCGTTTTGAATCAAATTAAAGTCAAATGCATTCAACAAAGCTAATTGAATCAAATGAAAGTCAAATCTATTCTACAAAGCTAATTGAAACTAATGAAAGTCAAACACATTCAAATAAAGCTTTTTGAATCAAATTAAAGTCTTATGCATTCAACAAAGCTAATTTTATCAAATGAAAGTCAAATGTGTTCTACAAAGCGAATTGAATCAAATGAAAGTCAAACACATTAAAAAAAAGCTAATATAATCAAATGCAAGTCAAACACATTCAAACAAAGCTTTTTCAATCAAATTGAATTCAAACACATTCAAACAAAGCTAATTTAATCAAATGAAAGTCAACACATTTAAACAAAGCTTTTTGAATAAAATGAATGTCTAATGCATTCAACAAATCTAAATGAATCAATTGAAAGTCAAATGCATTCAAGAAAGCTAATTAAATCAATTGAAAGTCAAATGCGTTGTACAAAGTTTATTGAATCAAATGAAAGTCAAACACATTAAAAAAAAAGCTAATTGAATCCAATGAAAGTCTAATGCATTCAACAAAGGTAATTGAATCAAAATAAATTCAAACAAATTCTACAAAGATACATGAATCAAATGAAAGTCAAACAATTTCAAACAATGCTTTTTGATTCAAATTAAAGCCAAACACATTCAAACGAAGCTAATTAAATCAAATGAAAGTCAAACACATTCAAACAAAGCGTTTTGAATCAAATTAAAGTCAAATGCATTCAACAAAGCTAATTGAATCAAATGAAAGTCAAATCTATTTTACAAAGCTAATTGAAACTAATGAAAGTCAAACACATTCAAATAAAGCTTTTTGAATCAAATTAAAGTCTTATGCATTCAACAAAGCTAATTTTATCAAATGAAAGTCAAATGCGTTCTACAAAGCGAATTGAATCAAATGAAAGTCAAACACATTCAAAAAAAGCTAATTTAATCAAATGCAAGTCAAACACATTCAAACAAAGCTTTTTCAATCAAATTTAATTCAAACACATTCAAACAAAGCTAATTAAATCAAATGAAAGTCAACACATTTAAACAAAGCTTTTTGAATAAAATGAATGTCTAATGCATTCAACAAATCTAAATGATCAATTGAAAGTCAAATGCATTCAAGAAAGCTAATTAAATCAATTGAAAGTCAAATGCGTTCTACAAAGTTTATTGAATCAAATGAAAGTCAAACACATTAAAAAAAAGCTAATTGAATCCAATGAAAGTCTAATGCATTCAACAAAGGTAATTGAATCAAATGAAAGTCAAACACATTCAAACAAAGCTAATTGAATCAAATGAAAGTCAAACACATTCAAACAAAGCTTTTTGAATCAAATTAAAGTCAAATGCATTCAACAAAGCTAATTGAATAAAATTACAGTCAAATGCATTCTACGAAGCTAATTGAATCTAATGAAAATCAAACACATTTATATAAAGCTTTGTGAATCAAATTAACGTCAATTGCATTCAACAAAGCTAATTGAATCAAATGAAAGTCAAACATATTCAAACAAGCTTTATAAATCAAATTTAAGCCAAACACATTCAAACAAAGCTAATTAAATCAAATGAAAGTCAAACACATTCAAACAAAGCTAATATAATCAAATGAAAGCCAAACACATTCAAACAAGCTTTATGAATCATATTTAAGCCAAACACATTCAAACAAAGCTAATAAAAGCAAATGAAAGTCAAACACATTCAAACAAAGCTTTTTGAATAAAATGAATGTCAAATGCATTCCACAAAGCTAAATGAGTCAAATGAAAGTCAAATGCGTTCTACAAAGCTAATTGAATCAAATGAAAGTCAAACACATTCAAACAAAGCTAATTGAATCCAATGAAAGTCAAACACATTCAAATAAAGCTTTTTAAATCAAATTAAAGTCTAATGCATTCAAAAAAGCTAATTGAATCAAATGAAAGTCAACCCATTCAAACAAAGCTATTTGAATACAATGAAAGTAAAACACATTCAAACAAAGGTTTGTGAATCAAATTAGCATCAAATTCATTCAACAAAGCTAATTGAATCAAATGAAAGTCAAAAATATTCAAACAAAGCTAATTGAATCAAATGAAAGTCAAACACATTCAAACAAGCTTTATGAATCAAATTTAAGCCAAACACATTCATACAATGCTAATTAAATCAAATGAAAGTCAAACACATTCAAACAAACCTAATTGAATCCAATGAAAGCGAAACACATTCAAATAAAGCTAATTGAATCAAATGAAAGTCAAACACATTCAAACAAGATTGATGAATTAAATTTAAGTCAAACACATTCAAACAAAGCTAATTAAATCAAATGAAAATCAAATCCATTCAAACAAAGCATTTTAAATAAAATGAATGTGAAATGCATTCTACAAAGCTAATTGAATCAATTGAAAGTCAAACACATTCAAACTAAGCTAATTGAATCCAATGAAAGTCTAATGCATTCAACAAACCTAATTGAATCAAATGAAAGTCAAACACAGTCAAACAACGCTAATTGAATCAAATGAAAGTCAAACACATTCAAACAAATCTTTTTAAATCAAATTAAAGTCTAATGCATTCAACAAAGCTAATAGAATCAAATGAAATTCAAACAAATTCTACAAAGCTACATGAATCAAATAAAAGTCAAACAATTTCAAACATTGCTTTTTGATTCAAATTAAAGTCAAACACATTCAAAAGAAGCTAATTAAATCAAATGAAAGTCAAACACATTCAAACAAAGCTTTTTGAATCAAATTAAAGTCAAATGCATTCAACAAAGCTAATTGAATCAAATGAAAGTCAAATGTATTCTACAAAGCTAATTGAAACTAATGAAAGTCAAACACATTCAAATAAAGCTTTTTGAATCAAATTAAAGTCTTATGCATTCAACAAAGCTAATTTTATCAAATGAAAGTCAAATGCATTCTACAAAGATAATTGAATCAAATGAAAGTCAAACACATTCAAAAAAAGCTAATTGAATCAAATGCAAGTCAAACACATTAAAACAAAGCTTTTTCAATCGAATTTAATTCAAACACATTCAAACAAAGCTAATTAAATCAAATGAAAGTCAACACATTTAAACAAAGCTTTTTGAATAAAATGAATGTCTAATGCATTCAACAAATCTAAATGAATCAATTGAAAGTCAAATGCATTCAAGAAAGCTAATTAAATCAATTGAAAGTCAAATGCGTTGTACAAAGTTTATTGAATCAAATGAAAGTCAAACACATTAAAAAAAAAGCTAATAGAATCCAATGAAAGTCTAATGCATTCAACAAAGGTAATTGAATCAAATGAAATTCAAACAAATTCTACAAAGATACATGAATCAAATGAAAGTCAAACAATTTCAAACAATGCTTTTTGATTCAAATTAAAGTCAAACACATTCAAACGAAGCTAATTAAATCAAATGAAAGTCAAACACATTCAAACAAAGCGTTTTGAATCAAATTAAAGTCAAATGCATTCAACAAAGCTAATTGAATCAAATGAAAGTCAAATCTATTCTACAAAGCTAATTGAAACTAATGAAAGTCAAACACATTCAAATAAAGCTTTTTGAATCAAATTAAAGTCTTATGCATTCAACAAAGCTAATTTTATCAAATGAAAGTCAAATGTGTTCTACAAACCGAATTGAATCAAATGAAAGTCAAACACATTAAAAAAAAGCTAATATAATCAAATGCAAGTCAAACACATTCAAACAAAGCTTTTTCAATCAAATTGAATTCAAACACATTCAAACAAAGCTAATTTAATCAAATGAAAGTCAACACATTTAAACAAAGCTTTTTGAATAAAATGAATGTCTAATGCATTCAACAAATCTAAATGAATCAATTGAAAGTCAAATGCATTCAAGAAAGCTAATTAAATCAATTGAAAGTCAAATGCGTTCTACAAAGTTTATTGAATCAAATGAAAGTCAAACACATTAAAAAAAAGCTAATTGAATCCAATGAAAGTCTAATGCATTCAACAAAGGTAATTGAATCAAATGAAAGTCAAACACATTCAAACAAAGCTAATTGAATCAAATGAAAGTCAAACACATTCAAACAAAGCTTTTTGAATCAAATTAAAGTCAAATGCATTCAACAAAGCTAATTGAATAAAATTACAGTCAAATGCATTCTACGAAGCTAATTGAATCTAATGAAAATCAAACACATTTATAAAAAGCTTTGTGAATCTAATTAACGTCAATTGCATTCAACAAAGCTAATTAAATCAAATGAAAGTCAAACATATTCAAACAAGCTTTATAAATCAAATTTAAGCCAAACACATTCAAACAAAGCAAATTAAATCAAATGAAAGTCAAACACATTCAAACAAAGCTAATAGAATCAAATGAAAGCCAAACACATTCAAACAAGCTTTATGAATCATATTTAAGCCAAACACATTCAAACAAAGCTAATTAAAGCAAATGAAAGTCAAACACATTCAAACAAAGCTTTTTGAATAAAATGAATGTCAAATGCATTCCACAAAGCTAAATGAGTCAAATGAAAGTCAAATGCGTTCTACAAAGCTAATTGAATCAAATGAAAGTCAAACACATTCAAACAAAGCAAATTGAATCCAATGAAAGTCAAACACATTCAAATAAAGCTTTTTAAATCAAATTTAAGTCTAATGTATTCAAAAAAGCTAATTAAATCAAATGAAAGTCAACCCATTCAAACAAAGCTATTTGAATCCAATGAAAGTAAAACACATTTAAACAAAGGTTTGTGAATCAAATTAGCATCAAATACATTCAACAAAGCTAATTGAATCAAATGAAAGTCAAAAATATTCAAACAAAGCTAATTGAATCAAATGAAAGTCAAACACATTCAAACAAGCTTTATGAATCAAATTTAAGCCAAACACATTCATACAATGCTAATTAAATCAAATGAAAGTCGAACGCATTCAAACAAAGATATTTGAATAAAATGAATATGAAATGCATTCTACAAAGCTAATTGAATCAATTGAAAGTCAAACACATTCAAACAAAGCTAATTGAATCCAATGAAAGTCAAACATATTCAAATAAAGCTTTTTAAATCAAAGTAAAGTCTAATGCATTCAATAAAGCTAATTGAATCAAATGAAAGTCAAACACATTCAAACAAAGCTAATTGCATCAAATTAAAGTCAAACACATTCAAACAAAGCTTTGTTAATCAAATAAAAACCAAATGCATTCAACAATGCTAATTGAATCAAATGAAAGACAAATGGATCCTACAAAGCTAATTGAATCAAATGAAAGTCAAGCACATTCAAACAAACCTAATTGAATCAAATGAAAGTCAAACACATTCAACTAGAGATTTTTGAATCAAATGAAAGTCAAATGCATTCATTAAAGCTAATTGCATCGAATGAAAGTTAAACACATTCAAACAAAGCTAATTGAATCAAATTAAAGTCAAACACATTCAAACAAGCTTTATGAATCAAATTTAAGCCAAAAACATTCAAACAAAGCTAATTGAATCCAATGAAAGTCAAAGACATTCAAATAAAGCTTTTAAAATCAAATTAAAAACTAATTTATTCAACAAAGCTAATTGAATCAAATAAAAGTCAAACACAATCAAACAAAGCTAGTTGAATCCAATGAAAGTCAAACATATTCAAACAAAGCTTTGTGAACTAAATTAACGACAAATGCATTCAACAAAGCTAATTAAATCAAATGAAAGTCAAACACATTCAAACAAAGCTAATTGAATCAAATGAAAGTCAAACATATTCAAACAAGCTTTATGAATCAAATTTTAGCCAAACACATTTGAACAAAGCTAATTAAATCAAATGAAAGTCAAACACATTCAAACAAAGCTTGTTGAATAAAATGAATGTCAAATGCATTTTACAAAGCTAATTGAATCAATTGAAAGTCAAACATATTCAGACAAGCTTTATGAATCAAATTTTAGCCAAAAACATTCAAACAAAGCTAATTAAATCAAATGAAAGTCATACACATTCAAACAAAGCATTTTGAATAAAATGAATGTCAAATGCATTCTACAAAGCTAATTGAATCAATTGAAAGTGAAACACATTCAAACAAAGGTTTTTGAATCAAATTTAAGCCAAACACATTCAAACAAAGCTAATTAAATCAAATGAAAGTCAAACACATTCAATCAAAGCTTTTTGAATAAAATGAATGTCAAATGCATTCTAAAAAGCTAATTGAATCAATTGAAAGGGAAACACATTCAAACAAAGCTAATTGAATCCAATGAAAGTCAAACAAATTCAAATCAAGCTTTTTAAATCAAATTAAAGTCCAATGCGTTCAACAAAGCTAATTGAATCAAATGAAAGTCAAACACATTCAAACAAAGCTAATTGAATCAAATGAAAGTCAAACACATTCAAACAAAGCTTTTTGAATCAAATTAAAGTCAAATGCATTCAACAAAGCTAATTGAATAAAATTACAGTCAAATGCATTCTACGAAGCTAATTGAATCTAATGAAAATCAAACACATTTATAAAAAGCTTTGTGAATCTAATTAACGTCAATTGCATTCAACAAAGCTAATTAAATCAAATGAAAGTCAAACATATTCAAACAAGCTTTATAAATCAAATTTAAGCCAAACACATTCAAACAAAGCAAATTAAATCAAATGAAAGTCAAACACATTCAAACAAAGCTAATAGAATCAAATGAAAGCCAAACACATTCAAACAAGCTTTATGAATCATATTTAAGCCAAACACATTCAAACAAAGCTAATTAAAGCAAATGAAAGTCAAACACATTCAAACAAAGCTTTTTGAATAAAATGAATGTCAAATGCATTCCACAAAGCTAAATGAGTCAAATGAAAGTCAAATGCGTTCTACAAAGCTAATTGAATCAAATGAAAGTCAAACACATTCAAACAAAGCAAATTGAATCCAATGAAAGTCAAACACATTCAAATAAAGCTTTTTAAATCAAATTTAAGTCTAATGTATTCAAAAAAGCTAATTAAATCAAATGAAAGTCAACCCATTCAAACAAAGCTATTTGAATCCAATGAAAGTAAAACACATTTAAACAAAGGTTTGTGAATCAAATTAGCATCAAATACATTCAACAAAGCTAATTGAATCAAATGAAAGTCAAAAATATTCAAACAAAGCTAATTGAATCAAATGAAAGTCAAACACATTCAAACAAGCTTTATGAATCAAATTTAAGCCAAACACATTCATACAATGCTAATTAAATCAAATGAAAGTCGAACGCATTCAAACAAAGATATTTGAATAAAATGAATATGAAATGCATTCTACAAAGCTAATTGAATCAATTGAAAGTCAAACACATTCAAACAAAGCTAATTGAATCCAATGAAAGTCAAACATATTCAAATAAAGCTTTTTAAATCAAAGTAAAGTCTAATGCATTCAATAAAGCTAATTGAATCAAATGAAAGTCAAACACATTCAAACAAAGCTAATTGCATCAAATTAAAGTCAAACACATTCAAACAAAGCTTTGTTAATCAAATAAAAACCAAATGCATTCAACAATGCTAATTGAATCAAATGAAAGACAAATGGATCCTACAAAGCTAATTGAATCAAATGAAAGTCAAGCACATTCAAACAAACCTAATTGAATCAAATGAAAGTCAAACACATTCAACTAGAGATTTTTGAATCAAATGAAAGTCAAATGCATTCATTAAAGCTAATTGCATCGAATGAAAGTTAAACACATTCAAACAAAGCTAATTGAATCAAATTAAAGTCAAACACATTCAAACAAGCTTTATGAATCAAATTTAAGCCAAAAACATTCAAACAAAGCTAATTGAATCCAATGAAAGTCAAAGACATTCAAATAAAGCTTTTAAAATCAAATTAAAAACTAATTTATTCAACAAAGCTAATTGAATCAAATAAAAGTCAAACACAATCAAACAAAGCTAGTTGAATCCAATGAAAGTCAAACATATGCAAACAAAGCTTTGTGAACTAAATTAACGACAAATGCATTCAACAAAGCTAATTAAATCAAATGAAAGTCAAACACATTCAAACAAAGCTAATTGAATCAAATGAAAGTCAAACATATTCAAACAAGCTTTATGAATCAAATTTTAGCCAAACACATTTGAACAAAGCTAATTAAATCAAATGAAAGTCAAACACATTCAAACAAAGCTTGTTGAATAAAATGAATGTCAAATGCATTTTACAAAGCTAATTGAATCAATTGAAAGTCAAACATATTCAGACAAGCTTTATGAATCAAATTTTAGCCAAAAACATTCAAACAAAGCTAATTAAATCAAATGAAAGTCATACACATTCAAACAAAGCATTTTGAATAAAATGAATGTCAAATGCATTCTACAAAGCTAATTGAATCAATTGAAAGTGAAACACATTCAAACAAAGGTTTTTGAATCAAATTTAAGCCAAACACATTCAAACAAAGCTAATTAAATCAAATGAAAGTCAAACACATTCAATCAAAGCTTTTTGAATAAAATGAATGTCAAATGCATTCTAAAAAGCTAATTGAATCAATTGAAAGGGAAACACATTCAAACAAAGCTAATTGAATCCAATGAAAGTCAAACAAATTCAAATCAAGCTTTTTAAATCAAATTAAAGTCCAATGCGTTCAACAAAGCTAATTGAATCAAATGAAAGTCAAACACATTCGAACAAAGCTATTTGAATCCAATGAAAGTCAAACCCATTCAAACAAAGCTTTGTGAATCAAATTAACGTCAAATGCATTTTACAAAGCTAATTGAATCAATTGAAAGTCAAACACATTCAAACTAGCTTTATGAATCAAATTTAAGCCAAACACATTCAAACAAAGGTTTTTGAATCAAATTTAAGCCAAACACATTCAAACAAAGCTAATTAAATCAAATGAAATTCAAACACATTTAAACAAAGCTTTTTGAATAAAATGACTGTCAAATACATTCTACAAAGCTAATTGAATCAATTAAAAGTGAAACACATTCCAACAAAGCGAATTGAATCCAATGAAAATCAAACACATTCAAATAAAGCTTTTTAAATCACATTAAAGTCTAATGCATTCAACAAAGCTAATTGAATCAAATGAAAGTCAAACACATTCATACAAAGCTAATTGAATCAAATGAAAGTCAAATACATTCAAACAAAGCTTTTGTAAATCAAATAAAAATTAAATGAATTCAACAATGCTAATTGAATCATATAAAAGACAATTGCATTCTACAAAGCTAATTGAATCAAATGAAATTCAAAAACATTCAAATAAAGCAATTTGAATCAAATGAAAGTCAAGCACATTCAAACAAACCTAGTTGAATCAAATGAAAGTCAAACACATTCAACAAGAGCATTTTGAATCAAATGAAAGTCAAATGCATTTATTTAAGCTAATTGAATCGAATGAAAGTTAAAGACATTCAAACAAACCTAATTGAGTCCAATGAAAGTCAAACACATTCAAATAAAGCTTTTTGAATCAAATTAACGTCTAATGCATTCAACAAAGCTAATGGAATCAAATGAAAGTCAAACACATTCAACCAAAGCTAATTGAATCGAATGAAAGTCAAACACATTCAAACAAGCTTTATGATTTAAATTTAAGCCAAACACATTCAAACAAAGCTATTTAAATCAAATGAAAGTCAAACACATTCAAACAAAGCTAATAGAATGAAATGCAAGTCAAACACATTCAAACAAGTTTATGAATCAAATTTAAGCCAAACACATTCAAACTAAGCTAATTAAATCAAATGAAAGTCAAACACATTCAAACAAAGCTAATGAATCAAATGAAAGTCAAACACAATCAAATAAAGCTAATTAAATCAAATGAAAGTTAAACACATTCAAACAAAGCTTTTTGAATAAAATGAATGTCAAATGCATTCTACAAAGCTAATTGAATCAATTGAAAGTGAAACACATTCAAATAAAGGTTTTTGAATCAAATTTAAGCCAAACACATTCAAACAAAGCTAATTAAATAAAATGAAAGTCAAACACATTCAATCAAAGCTTTTTGAATAAAATGAATGTCAAATGCATTCTAAAAAGCTAATTGAATCAATTGAAAGGGAAACACATTCAAACAAAGCTAATTGAATCCAATAAAAGTCAAACAAATTCAAATCAAGCTTTTTAAATCAAATTAAAGTCCAATGCGTTCAACAAAGCTAATAGAATCAAATGAAAGTCAAACACATTCAAACAAAGCTAATTGAATCCAACGAAAGTCAAACCCATTCAAACAAAGCTTTGTGAATCAAATTAACGTCAAATGCATTCAACAAATTTAATTGAATCAAATGAAAATCAAACACATTCAAACAAAGCTAATTGAATCAAATGAAAGTCAAACATATTCAAACAAGCTTTATGAATAAAATTTGAACCAAACACATTCAAACAAAAGCTAATTGAATCAAATGAAAGTCAAACACATTCAAATAAAGCTTTTTAAATCAAATTAAAGTCTAATGCGTTCAACAAAGCTAATTGAATCAAATGAAAGTGAAGCACATTCAAACATACCTAATTGAATTAAATGAAAGTCAAACACATTCAACCAGATCTTTTTGAATCAAATGAAAGTCAAATGCATTCATTAATGCTAATTGAATCGAATGAAAGGCAAACACATTTAAACAAGCTTTATGAATCAAATTTAAGCTAAACACATTCAAACAAAGCTAATTGAATCCAATGAAAGTCAAACACATTCAAATAAAGCTTTTAAAATCAAATTAAAGTCTAATTTATTCAACAAAGCTAATTGAATCAAATGAAAGTCAAACACAATCAAACAAAGCTAATTGAATCCAATGAAAGTCAAACACATTCAAACAAAGCTTTGTGAATCAAATTAACGACAAATGCATTCAACAAAGCTAAATAAATCAAATGAAAGTCAAACACATTCAAACAAAGCTAATTGAATCAAATGAAACTCAAACACATTCAAACAAGCTTTATGAATCAAATTTGAGCCAAACACATTCAAACAAAGCTAACTGAATCAAATGAAAGTCAAACACATTCAAACAAAGCTAATTGAATCAAATGAAAGTCAAACACATTCAAACAAGCTTTATGAATCAAATTTTTGCCAAACACATTCGAACAAAGCTAATTAAATCAAATGAAAGTCGAACACATTCAAACAAAGCTTTTTGAATAAAATGAATGTCAAATGCATTTTACAAAGCTAATTAAATCAATTGAAAGTCAAACACATTCAAACAAGCTTTATGAATCAAATTTAAGCCAAACACATTCAAACAAAGGTTTTTGAATCAAATTTAAGCCAAACACATTCAAACGAAGCTAATTAAATCAAATGAAATTCAAACACATTTAAACAAAGCTTTTTGAATAAAATGACTGTCAAATGCATTCTACAAAGCTAATTGAATCAATTAAAAGTGAAACACATTCAAACAAAGCTAATTGAATCCAATGAAAATCAAACACATTCAAATAAAGCTTTTTAAATCACATTAAAGTCTAATGCATTCAACAAAGCTAATTGAATCAAATGAAAGTCAAACACATTCATACAAAGCTAATTGAATCAAATGAAAGTCAAACACATTCAAAAACAAAGCTTTTGTAAATCAAATAAAAACTAAATGAATTCAACAATGCTAATTGAATCATATAAAAGACAAATGCATTCTACAAAGCTAATTGAATCAAATGAAATTCAAAAACATTCAAATAAAGCAATTTGAATCAAATGAAAGTCAAGCACATTCAAACAAACCTAGTTGAATCAAATGAAAGCCAAACACATTCAACCAGAGCATTTTGAATCAAATGAAGTCAAATGCATTTATTTAAGCTAATTGAATCGAATGAAAGTTAAAGACATTCAAACAAACCTAATTGAGTCCAATGAAAGTCAAACACATTCAAATAAAGCTTTTTGAATCAAATTAACGTCTAATGCATTCAACAAAGCTAATGGAATCAAATGAAAGTCAAACACATTCAACCAAAGCTAATTGAATCGAATGAAAGTCAAACACATTCAAACAAGCTCTATGATTTAAATTTAAGCCAAACACATTCAAACAAAGCTATTTAAATCAAATGAAAGTCAAACACATTCAAACAAAGCTAATAGAATGAAATGCAAGTCAAACACATTCAAACAAGTTTATGAATCAAATTTAAGCCAAACACATTCAAACTAAGCTAATTAAATCAAATGAAAGTCAAACACATTCAAACAAATTCAAACACATTTAATCAAATTAACGTCAAATGCATTCAACAAAGCTAATTGAATCGAATGAAAGGCAAACACATTTAAACAAGTTTTATGAATCAAATTTAAGCTAAACACATTCAAACAAAGCTAATTGAATCTAAAGAAAGTCAAACACATTCAAATAAAGCTTTTAAAATTAAATTAAAGACTAATTTATTCAACAAAGCTAATTGAATCGAATGAAAGTCAAACACAATCAAACAAAGCTAATTGAATCCAATGAAAGTCAAACACATTCAAACAAAGCTTTGTGAATCAAATTAACGACAAATGCATTCAACAAAGCTAAATAAATCAAATGAAAGTCAAACACATTCAAACGAAGCTAATTCAATCAAATGAAACTCAAACACAATCAAACAAGCTTTATGAATCAAATTTAAGCCAAACACATTCAAACAAAGCTAACTGAATCAAATGAAAGTCAAACACATTCAAACAAAGCTAATTGAATCAAATGAAAGTAAAACACATTCAAACAAGCTTTATGAATCAAATTTTTGCCAAAAACATTCGAACAAAGCTAGTTAAATCAAATGAAAGTCAAACACATTCAAACAAAGCTTTTTGAATAAAATGAATGTCAAATGCATTTTACAAATCTAATTAAATCAATTGAAAGTCAAACACATTCAAACAAGCTTTATGAATCAAATTTAAGCCAAACACATTCAAACAAAGGTTTTTGAATCAAATTTAAGCCAAACACATTCAAACAAAGCTAATTAAATCAAATGAAATTCAAACACATTTAAACAAAGCTTTTTGAATAAAATGACTGTCAAATGCATTCTACAAAGCTAATTGAATCAATTAAAAGTGAAACACATTCAAACAAAGCTAATTGAGTCCAATGAAAGTCAAACACATTCAAATAAAGCTTTTTGAATCAAATTAACGTCTAATGCATTCAACAAAGCTAATGGAATCAAATGAAAGTCAAACACATTCAACCAAAGCTAATTGAATCGAATGAAAGTCAAACACATTCAAACAAGCTTTATGATTTAAATTTAAGCCAAACACATTCAAACAAAGCTATTTAAATCAAATGAAAGTCAAACACATTCAAACAAAGCTAATAGAATGAAATGCAAGTCAAACACATTCAAACAAGTTTATGAATCAAATTTAAGCCAAACACATTCAAACTAAGCTAATTAAATCAAATGAAAGTCAAACACATTCAAACAAAGCTAATGAATCAAATGAAAGTCAAACACAATCAAACAAAGCTAATTAAATCAATTGAAAGTTAAACACATTCAAACAAAGCTTTTTGAATAAAATGAATGTCAAATGCATTCTACAAAGCTAGTTGAATCAATTGAAAGTGAAACACATTCAAACAAAGGTTTTTGAATCAAATTTAAGCCAAACACATTCAAACAAAGCTAATTAAATAAAATGAAAGTCAAACACATTCAATCAAAGCTTTTTGAATAAAATGAATGTCAAATGCATTCTAAAAAGCTAATTGAATCAATTGAAAGGGAAACACATTCAAACAAAGCTAATTGAATCCAATGAAAGTCAAACAAATTCAAATCAAGCTTTTTAAATCAAATTAAAGTCCAATGCGTTCAACAAAGCGAATAGAATCAAATGAAAGTCAAACACATTCAAACAAAGCTAATTGAATCCAACGAAAGTCAAACCCATTCAAACAAAGCTTTGTGAATCAAATTAACGTCAAATGCATTCAACAAATTTAATTGAATCAAATGAAAATCAAACACATTCAAACAAAGCTAATTGAATCAAATGAAAGTCAAACATATTCAAACAAGCTTTATAAATAAAATTTGAGCCAAACACATTCAAACAAAAGCTAATTGAATCAAATGAAAGTCAAACACATTCAAATAAAGCTTTTTAAATCAAATTAAAGTCTAATGCGTTCAACAAAGCTAATTGAATCAAATGAAAGTGAAGCACATTCAAACATACCTAATTGAATTAAATGAAAGTCAAACACATTCAACCAGATCTTTTTGAATCAAATGAAAGTCAAATGCATTCATTAATGCTAATTGAATCGAATGAAAGGCAAACACATTTAAACAAGCTTTATGAATCAAATTTAAGCTAAACACATTCAAACAAAGCTAATTAAATCCAATGAAAGTCAAACACATTCAAATAAAGCTTTTAAAATCAAATTAAAGTCTAATTTATTCAACAAAGCTAATTGAATCAAATGAAAGTCAAACACAATCAAACAAAGCTAATTGAATCCAATGAAAGTCAAACACATTCAAACAAAGCTTTGTGAATCAAATTAACGACAAATGCATTCAACAAAGCTAAATAAATCAAATGAAAGTCAAACACATTCAAACAAAGCTAATTGAATCAAATGAAACTCAAACACATTCAAACAAGCTTTATGAATCAAATTTGAGCCAAACACATTCAAACAAAGCTAACTGAATCAAATGAAAGTCAAACACATTCAAACAAAGCTAATTGAATCAAATGAAAGTCAAACACATTCAAACAAGTTTTATGAATCTAATTTTTGCCAAACACATTCGAACAAAGCTAATTAAATCAAATGAAAGTCCAACACATTCAAACAAAGGTTTTTGAATAAAATGAATGTCAAATGCATTTTACAAAGCTAATTGAATCAATTGAAAGTCAAACACATTCAAACAAGCTTTATGAATCAAATTTAAGCCAAACACATTCAAACAAAGGTTTTTGAATCAAATTTAAGCCAAACACATTCAAACAAAGCTAATTAAATCAAATGAAATTCAAACACATTTAAACAAAGCTTTTTGAATAAAATGGCTGTCAAATGCATTCTACAAAGCTAATTGAATCAATTAAAAGTGAAACACATTCAAACAAAGCTAATTGAATCCAATGAAAATCAAACACATTCAAATAAAGCTTTTTAAATCACATTAAAGTCTAATGCATTCAACAAAGCTAATTGAATCAAATGAAAGTCAAACACATTCATACAAAGCTAATTGAATCAAATGAAAGTCAAACACATTCAAACAAAGCTTTTGTAAATCAAATAAAAACTAAATGAATTCAACAATGCTAATTGAATCATATAAAAGACAAATGCATTCTACAAAGCTAATTGAATCAAATGAAATTCAAAAAACATTCAAATAAAGCAATTTGAATCAAATGAAAGTCAAACACATTCAACCAGAGCTTTTTAAATCAAATGAAAGTCAAATGCATTTATTTAAGCTAATTGAATCGAATGAAAGTCAAACACATTCAAACAAAGCTAATTGAATCCAATGAAAGTCAAACACATTCAAACAAACCTAATTGAATCAAATTAAAGTCTAATGCGTTCAACAAAGCTAATTGAATCAAATGAAAGTCAAACACATTCAAACAAAGCTAATTGAATCCAATGAAAGTCAAACTGATTCAAACAAAGCTTTGTGAATCAAATTAACGTCAAATGCAATCAACAAAGCTAATTGAATTAAATGAAAGTCAAACATATTCAAACAAAGCTAATTGAATCCAATGAAAGTCAAACACACTCAAACAAACCTAATTGAATCAAATGAAAGTCAAACACATTCAAATAAAGCTAATTGAATCCAATGAAAGTCAAACACATTCAAATAAATCTTTTTAAATCAAATTAAAGTCTAATGCGTTCAACAAAGCTAATTGAATCAAATGAAAGTCAAACACATTCAAACAAAGCTAATTGAATCCAATGAAAGTCAAACCGATTCAAACAAAGCTTTGTGATTCAAATTAACATCAAATGCATTCAACAAAGCTAATTGAATTAAATGAAAGTCAAACATATTCAAACAAAGCTAATTGAATCAAATGAAAGTCAAACACATTCAAACAAGCTTTATGAATCAAATTTGAGACAAACACATTCAAACAAAACTAATTGAATCAAATGAAAGTCAAACACATTCAAACAAAACTAATTGAATCAAATTTAAGCCAAACACATTCAAACAAAGCTTTTGTAAATCAAATAAAAACCAAATGCATTCAACGATGCTAATTGAATTATATAAAAGATAAAATGCATTCTACAAAGCTAATTGAATCAAATGAAATTCAAAAAAATTCAAATAAAGCAATTTGAATCAAATGAAAGTCAAGCAAAGTCAAACAAACCTAATTGAATCAAATGAAAGTCAAACACATTCAACCAGAGCTTTTTGAATCAAATGAAAGTCAAATGCATTTATTTAAGCTAATTAAATCGAATGAAAGTTCTTTATGAATCAAATTTAAGCCAAAAACATTCAAACAAAGCTATTTAAATCAAATGAAAGTCAAACACATTCAAACAAAGCTTTTTGAATAAAAATGAATGTCAAATGCATTCCACAAAGCTAAATGAATCAAATGAAAGTCAAATGCGTTCTACAAAGCTAATTGAATCAAATGAAAGTCAAACACATTCAAACAAAGCTAATTGAATCCAATGAAAGTCAAACATATTCAAACAAACCTAATTGAATCAAATGAAAGTCAAACACATTCAAACAAAGCTAATTGAATCCACTAAAAGTCAAACACATTCAAATAAAGCTTTTTAAATCAAATTAAAGTCTAATGCGTTCAACAAAGCTACATGAATCAAATGAAATTCAAGCACAATCAAACAAAGCTAATTGAATCCAATCAAAGTCAAACACATTCAAACAAACCTAATTGAATCTAATGAAAGTCAAACACATTCAAACAAGTTTTATGAATCTAATTTTTGCCAAACACATTCGAACAAAGCTAATTAAATCAAATGAAAGTCCAACACATTCAAACAAAGGTTTTTGAATAAAATGAATGTCAAATGCATTTTACAAAGCTAATTGAATCAATTGAAAGTCAAACACATTCAAACAAGCTTTATGAATCAAATTTAAGCCAAACACATTCAAACAAAGGTTTTTGAATCAAATTTAAGCCAAACACATTCAAACAAAGCTAATTAAATCAAATGAAATTCAAACACATTTAAACAAAGCTTTTTGAATAAAATGACTGTCAAATGCATTCTACAAAGCTAATTGAATCAATTAAAAGTGAAACACATTCAAACAAAGCTAATTGAATCCAATGAAAATCAAACACATTCAAATAAAGCTTTTTAAATCACATTAAAGTCTAATGCATTCAACAAAGCTAATTGAATCAAATGAAAGTCAAACACATTCATACAAAGCTAATTGAATCAAATGAAAGTCAAACACATTCAAACAAAGCTTTTGTAAATCAAATAAAAACTAAATGAATTCAACAATGCTAATTGAATCATATAAAAGACAAATGCATTCTACAAAGCTAATTGAATCAAATGAAATTCAAAAAACATTCAAATAAAGCAATTTGAATCAAATGAAAGTCAAACACATTCAACCAGAGCTTTTTAAATCAAATGAAAGTCAAATGCATTTATTTAAGCTAATTGAATCGAATGAAAGTCAAACACATTCAAACAAAGCTAATTGAATCCAATGAAAGTCAAACACATTCAAACAAACCTAATTGAATCAAATTAAAGTCTAATGCGTTCAACAAAGCTAATTGAATCAAATGAAAGTCAAACACATTCAAACAAAGCTAATTGAATCCAATGAAAGTCAAACTGATTCAAACAAAGCTTTGTGAATCAAATTAACGTCAAATGCAATCAACAAAGCTAATTGAATTAAATGAAAGTCAAACATATTCAAACAAAGCTAATTGAATCCAATGAAAGTCAAACACACTCAAACAAACCTAATTGAATCAAATGAAAGTCAAACACATTCAAATAAAGCTAATTGAATCCAATGAAAGTCAAACACATTCAAATAAATCTTTTTAAATCAAATTAAAGTCTAATGCGTTCAACAAAGCTAATTGAATCAAATGAAAGTCAAACACATTCAAACAAAGCTAATTGAATCCAATGAAAGTCAAACCGATTCAAACAAAGCTTTGTGATTCAAATTAACATCAAATGCATTCAACAAAGCTAATTGAATTAAATGAAAGTCAAACATATTCAAACAAAGCTAATTGAATCAAATGAAAGTCAAACACATTCAAACAAGCTTTATGAATCAAATTTGAGACAAACACATTCAAACAAAACTAATTGAATCAAATGAAAGTCAAACACATTCAAACAAAACTAATTGAATCAAATTTAAGCCAAACACATTCAAACAAAGCTTTTGTAGATCAAATAAAAACCAAATGCATTCAACGATGCTAATTGAATTATATAAAAGATAAAATGCATTCTACAAAGCTAATTGAATCAAATGAAATTCAAAAAAATTCAAATAAAGCAATTTGAATCAAATGAAAGTCAAGCAAAGTCAAACAAACCTAATTGAATCAAATGAAAGTCAAACACATTCAACCAGAGCTTTTTGAATCAAATGAAAGTCAAATGCATTTATTTAAGCTAATTAAATCGAATGAAAGTTCTTTATGAATCAAATTTAAGCCAAAAACATTCAAACAAAGCTATTTAAATCAAATGAAAGTCAAACACATTCAAACAAAGCTTTTTGAATAAAAATGAATGTCAAATGCATTCCACAAAGCTAAATGAATCAAATGAAAGTCAAATGCGTTCTACAAAGCTAATTGAATCAAATGAAAGTCAAACACATTCAAACAAAGCTAATTGAATCCAATGAAAGTCAAACATATTCAAACAAACCTAATTGAATCAAATGAAAGTCAAACACATTCAAACAAAGCTAATTGAATCCACTAAAAGTCAAACACATTCAAATAAAGCTTTTTAAATCAAATTAAAGTCTAATGCGTTCAACAAAGCTACATGAATCAAATGAAATTCAAGCACAATCAAACAAAGCTAATTGAATCCAATCAAAGTCAAACACATTCAAACAAACCTAATTGAATCTAATGAAAGTCAAACACATTCAAACAAAGCTAATTGAATATAATGAAAATCAAACCGATTCAAACAAAGCTTTGTGAATCAAATTAACGTCAAATGCATTCAAACAAGCTTTATGAATCATATTTGAGACAAACACATTCAAACAAAGCTATTTGAATCAAATTAAAGTCAAACACATTCAAACAACCTTTATGAATCGAATTTAAGCCAAACACGTTCAAACAAAGCTAATTAAATCAAATGAAAGTCAAACACATTCAAACAAAGCTTTTTGAATAAAATAAATGTCAAATGCATTCCACAAAGCTAACTGAATCAAATGAAAGTCAAATGCGTTCTACAAAGCTAATTGAATCAAATAAAAGTCAAACACATTCAAACAAAGCTAATTGAATCCAAAGAAAGTCAAACACATTCAAAAAAAGCTTTTTAAATCAAATTAAAGTCTAATGCATTCAAACAAAGCTAATTGAATCAATTGAAAGTCAAACACATTCAAACAAAGCTAATTGAATCAAATGAAAGTCAAACACATTCAAACAAAGCTAATTAAATCAAATAAAGTCAAACACATTCAAACAAAGCTTTTTGAATAAAAAGAATGTCAAATGCATTTTACAAAGCAAATTGAATCAATTGAAAGTTAAACACATTCAAACAAGCTTTTTGAATCAAATTTAAACCAAACACATTGAAACAAAGCTAATTAAATCAAATGAAAGTCAAACACATTCAAACAAAGCTTTTTGAATAAAATAAATGTCAAATGCATTCAAACAAAGCTTTGTGAATCAAATTAACGTCAAATGCATTCAACAAAGCTAATTAAATCAAATGAAACTCAAATACATTCAAACAAAGCTAATTGAATCAACTGAAAGTCAAACACATTCAAACAAGCTTTATGAATCAAATTTAAGCCAAACACATTCAAACAAAGCTAATTGAATCAATTGAATGTCAAACACATTCAAACGAAGCTAATTGAATCAAATGAAAGTCAAACACATTCAAACAAAGGTTTTTGAATCTAATTTAAGCCAAACACATTGAAACAAAGCTAATTAAATCAAATGAAAGTCTTACACATTCAAACAAAGCTTTTTGAATAAAATGAATGTCAAATGAATTCTACAAAGCTAATTGAATCAATTGAAAGCCAAACACATTCAAACAAGCTTTATGAATCAAATTTAAGCCAAACACATTCAAACAAAGGTTTTTGAATCAAATTTAAGCCAAACACATTCAAACAAAGCTAATTAAATCAAAGGAAAGTCAAACACATTCAAACAAAACTTTTTGAATAAAATGAATGTCAAATGCATTCTATAAAGCTAATTGAATCAGTTAAAAGTGAAACACATTCAAACAAAGCTAATTGAATCCAATGAAAATCAAACACATTCAAATCAAGCTTTTTAAATGAAATTAAAGTCCAATGCGTTCAACAAAGCTAATTGAATCAAATGAAAGTCAAACACATTCAAACAAAGCTAATTGAATCCAATGAAAGTCAAACCCATTCAAATAAAGCTTTGTGAATCAAATTAACGTCAAATGCATTCAACAAAGTTAATTGAATCAAATAAAAATCAAACACATTCAAACAAAGCCAATTGAATCAAATGAATGTCAAACACATTCAAACAAGCTTTATGAATCAAATTTAAGCCAAACACATTCAAACAAAGCTAATTGAATCAATTGAAAGTCAAACACATTCAAACGAAGCTAATTGAATCAAATGAAAGTCAAACACATTCAAACAAAGGTTTTTGAATCTAATTTAAGCCAAACACATTGAAACAAAGCTAATTAAATCAAATGAAAGTCTTACACATTCAAACAAAGCTTTTTGAATAAAATGAATGTCAAATGAATTCTACAAAGCTAATTGAATCAATTGAAAGCCAAACACATTCAAACAAGCTTTATGAATCAAATTTAAGCCAAACACATTCAAACAAAGGTTTTTGAATCAAATTTAATCCAAACACATTCAAACGAAGCTAATTAAATCAAAGGAAAGTCAAACACATTCAAACAAAACTTTTTGAATAAAATGAATGTCAAATGCATTCTATAAAGCTAATTGAATCAGTTAAAAGTGAAACACATTCAAACAAAGCTAATTGAATCCAATAAAAATCAAACACATTCAAATAAAGCTTTTTAAATCAAATTAAAGTCTAATGCATTCAACCAAGCTAATTGAATCAAATGAAAGTCAAACACATTCAAAAAAAGCTAATTGAATCAAATGAAAGTCAAACACATTCAAACAAGCTTTATGAATCAAATTTAAGCCAAACACATTCAAACAAAGCTAATTAAATCAAATGAAAGTCAAACACATTCAAACAAAACTTTGTGAATCAATTGAATGTCAAATGCATTCTATAAAGCTAATTGAATCAATTGAAAGTCAAACACATTCAAACAAAGCTAATTGAATCCAATGAAAGTCAAACACATTCAAACAAAGCTTTGTGAATCAAATTAACGTCAAATGCATTCAACAAAGCTAATTGAATCGAATGAAAGGCAAACACATTTAAACAAGTTTTATGAATCAAATTTAAGCTAAACACATTCAAACAAAGCTAATTGAATCTAAAGAAAGTCAAACACATTCAAATAAAGCTTTTAAAATTAAATTAAAGACTAATTTATTCAACAAAGCTAATTGAATCGAATGAAAGTCAAACACAATCAAACAAAGCTAATTGAATCCAATGAAAGTCAAACACATTCAAACAAAGCTTTGTGAATCAAATTAACGACAAATGCATTCAACAAAGCTAAATAAATCAAATGAAAGTCAAACACATTCAAACAAAGCTAATTCAATCAAATAAAACTCAAACACATTCAAACAAGCTTTATGAATCAAATTTAAGCCAAACACATTCAAACAAAGCTAACTGAATCAAATGAAAGTCAAACACATTCAAACAAAGCTAATTGAATCAAATGAAAGTAAAACACATTCAAACAAGCTTTATGAATCAAATTTTTGCCAAAAACATTCGAACAAAGCTAGTTAAATCAAATGAAAGTCAAACACATTCAAACAAAGCTTTTTGAATAAAATGAATGTCAAATGCATTTTACAAATCTAATTAAATCAATTGAAAGTCAAACACATTCAAACAAGCTTTATGAATCAAATTTAAGCCAAACACATTCAAACAAAGGTTTTTGAATCAAATTTAAGCCAAACACATTCAAACAAAGCTAATTAAATCAAATGAAATTCAAACACATTTAAACAAAGCTTTTTGAATAAATTGACTGTCAAATGCATTCTACAAAGCTAATTGAATCAATTAAAAGTGAAACACATTGAAACAAAGCTAGTTGAATCCAATGAAAATCAAACACATTCAAATCAAGCTTTGTGAATCAAATTAACGTCAAATGTATTCAACAAAGTGAATTGAATCAAATGAAAATCAAACACATTCAAACAAAGCTAATTGAATCAAATGAATGTCAAACACATTCAAACAAGCTTTATGAATCAAATTTAAGCCAAACACATTCAAACAAAGCTAACTGAATCAATTGAAAGTCAAACACATTCAAACGAAGCTAATTGAATCAAATAAAAGTCAAACACATTCAAACAAAGGTTTTTGAATCTAATTTAAGCCAAACACATTGATACAAAGCTAATTAAATCAAATGAAAGTCTTCCACATTCAAACAAAGCTTTTGAATAAAATGAATGTCAAATGAATTCTACAAAGCTAATTGAATCAATTGAAAGCCAAACACATTCAAACAAGCTTTATGAATCAAATTTAAGCCAAACACAGTCAAACAAACGTTTTTGAATCAAATTTAAGCCAAACACATTCAAACAAAGGTTTCTGAATCAAATTTAAGCCAAACACATTCAAACAAAGCTAATTAAATCAAAGGAAAGTCAAACACATTCAAACAAAACTTTTTGAATAAAATTGAATGTCAAATGCATTCTATAAAGATAATTGAATCAATTAAAAGTGAAACACATTCAAACAAAGCTAATTGAATCCAATGAAAATCAAACACATTCAAATAAAGCTTTTTAAATCAAATTAAAGTCTAATGCAATCAACAAAGCTAATTGAATCAAATGAAAGTCAAACACATTCAAACAAAGCTAATTGAATCAAATGAATTTCTAACACATTCAAATAAAGCTAATTGAATCAAATAAAAGTCAAGCACATTCAAACAAACCTAATTGAATCAAATGAAAGTCAAACACATTCAACTATAGCTTTTTGAATCGAATGAATGTCAAATGCATTCATTAAAGCTAATTGAATCGAATGAAAGTCAAAGACATTCAAACAAACCTAATTGAATCTAATCAAAGTCAAACACATTCAAATAAAGCTTTGTGAATCAAATTAATGTCAAATGCATTCAACAAAGCAAATTGAATCAAATGAAAGTCAAATGCATTCAAACAAGCTTTATGAATCAAATTTAAGCCAAACACATTCAAACAAAGCTAATTGAATCAATTGAAAGTCAAACACATTCAAACGAAGCTAATTGAATCAAATGAAAGTTAAACACATTCAAACAAAGAATTTTGAATCAAATTTAAGCCAAACACATTGAAACAAAGCTAATTAAATCAAATGAAAGTCAAACACATTCAAACAAAGCTTTTTGAATAAAATAAATGTCAAATGCATTCTACAAAGCTAATTGAATCAATTGAAAGTCAAACACATTCAAACAAAGCTAATTCAATCCAATGAAAGTCAAACACATTCAAAGAAAGCTTTGTGAATCAAATTAACGTCAAATGCATTCAACAAAGCTAATTAAATCAAATGAAACTCAAATTACATTCAAACAAAGCTAATTGAATCAAATGAAAGTCAAAAACATTCAAACAAGCTTTATGAATCAAATTTAAGCCAAACACATTCAAACAAAGCTAATTGAATCAATTGAAAGTCAAACACATTCAAACGAAGCTAATTGAATCAAATGAAAGTCAAACACATTCAAACAAAGGTTTTTGAATCTATTTTAAGCCAAACACATTGAAACAAAGCTAATTAAATCAAATGAAAGTCTTACACATTCAAACAAAGGTTTTTGAATAAAATGAATGTCAAATGAATTCTACAAAGCTAATTGAATCAATTGAAAGCCAAACACATTCAAACAAGCTTTATGAATCAAATTTAAGCCAAACACATTCAAACAAAGGTTTTTGAATCAAATTTAAGCCAAACACATTCAAACAAAACTTTTTGAATAAAATGAATGTCAAATGCATTCTATAAAGCTAATTGAATCAGTTAAAAGTGAAACACATTCAAACAAAGCTAATTGAATCCAATAAAAATCAAACACATTCAAATAAAGCTTTTTAAATCAAATTAAAGTCTAATGCATTCAACCAAGCTAATTGAATCAAATGAAAGTCAAACACATTCAAAAAAAGCTAATTGAATCAAATGAAAGTCAAACACATTCAAACAAGCTTTATGAATCAAATTTAAGCCAAACACATTCAAACAAAGCTAATTAAATCAAATGAAAGTCAAACACATTCAAACAAAACTTTGTGAATCAATTGAATGTCAAATGCATTCTATAAAGCTAATTGAATCAATTGAAAGTCAAACACATTCAAACAAAGCTAATTGAATCCAATGAAAGTCAAACACATTCAAACAAAGCTTTGTGAATCAAATTAACGTCAAATGCATTCAACAAAGCTAATTGAATCGAATGAAAGGCAAACACATTTAAACAAGTTTTATGAATCAAATTTAAGCTAAACACATTCAAACAAAGCTAATTGAATCTAAAGAAAGTCAAACACATTCAAATAAAGCTTTTAAAATTAAATTAAAGACTAATTTATTCAACAAAGCTAATTGAATCGAATGAAAGTCAAACACAATCAAACAAAGCTAATTGAATCCAATGAAAGTCAAACACATTCAAACAAAGCTTTGTGAATCAAATTAACGACAAATGCATTCAACAAAGCTAAATAAATCAAATGAAAGTCAAACACATTCAAACAAAGCTAATTCAATCAAATGAAACTCAAACACATTCAAACAAGCTTTATGAATCAAATTTAAGCCAAACACATTCAAACAAAGCTAACTGAATCAAATGAAAGTCAAACACATTCAAACAAAGCTAATTGAATCAAATGAAAGTAAAACACATTCAAACAAGCTTTATGAATCAAATTTTTGCCAAAAACATTCGAACAAAGCTAGTTAAATCAAATGAAAGTCAAACACATTCAAACAAAGCTTTTTGAATAAAATGAATGTCAAATGCATTTTACAAATCTAATTAAATCAATTGAAAGTCAAACACATTCAAACAAGCTTTATGAATCAAATTTAAGCCAAACACATTCAAACAAAGGTTTTTGAATCAAATTTAAGCCAAACACATTCAAACAAAGCTAATTAAATCAAATGAAATTCAAACACATTTAAACAAAGCTTTTTGAATAAATTGACTGTCAAATGCATTCTACAAAGCTAATTGAATCAATTAAAAGTGAAACACATTGAAACAAAGCTAATTGAATCCAATGAAAATCAAACACATTCAAATCAAGCTTTGTGAATCAAATTAACGTCAAATGTATTCAACAAAGTGAATTGAATCAAATGAAAATCAAACACATTCAAACAAAGCTAATTGAATCAAATGAATGTCAAACACATTCAAACAAGCTTTATGAATCAAATTTAAGCCAAACACATTCAAACAAAGCTAACTGAATCAATTGAAAGTCAAACACATTCAAACGAAGCTAATTGAATCAAATAAAAGTCAAACACATTCAAACAAAGGTTTTTGAATCTAATTTAAGCCAAACACATTGATACAAAGCTAATTAAATCAAATGAAAGTCTTCCACATTCAAACAAAGCTTTTGAATAAAATGAATGTCAAATGAATTCTACAAAGCTAATTGAATCAATTGAAAGCCAAACACATTCAAACAAGCTTTATGAATCAAATTTAAGCCAAACACATTCAAACAAACGTTTTTGAATCAAATTTAAGCCAAACACATTCAAACAAAGGTTTTTGAATCAAATTTAAGCCAAACACATTCAAACAAAGCTAATTAAATCAAAGGAAAGTCAAACACATTCAAACAAAACTTTTTGAATAAAATTGAATGTCAAATGCATTCTATAAAGCTAATTGAATCAATTAAAAGTGAAACACATTCAAACAAAGCTAATTGAATCCAATGAAAATCAAACACATTCAAATAAAGCTTTTTAAATCAAATTAAAGTCTAATGCAATCAGTAAAGCTAATTGAATCAAATGAAAGTCAAACACATTCAAACAAAGCTAATTGAATCAAATGAATTTCAAACACATTCAAATAAAGCTAATTGAATCAAATAAAAGTCAAGCACATTAAAACAAACCTAATTGAATCAAATGAAAGTCAAACACATTCAACTATAGCTTTTTGAATCGAATGAATGTCAAATGCATTCATTAAAGCTAATTGAATCGAATGAAAGTCAAAGACATTCAAACAAACCTAATTGAATCTAATCAAAGTCAAACACATTCAAATAAAGCTTTGTGAATCAAATTAATGTCAAATGCATTCAACAAAGCAAATTGAATCAAATGAAAGTCAAATGCATTCAAACAAGCTTTATGAATCAAATTTAAGCCAAACACATTCAAACAAAGCTAATTGAATCAATTGAAAGTCAAACACATTCAAACGAAGCTAATTGAATCAAATGAAAGTCAAACACATTCAAACAAAGAATTTTGAATCAAATTTAAGCCAAACACATTGAAACAAAGCTAATTAAATCAAATGAAAGTCAAACACCTTCAAACAAAGCTTTTTGAATAAAATAAATGTCAAATGCATTCTACAAAGCTAATTGAATCAATTGAAAGTCAAACACATTCAAACAAAGCTAATTGAATCCAGGGAAAGTCAAACACTTTCAAACAAAGCTTTGTGAATCAAATTAACGTCAAATGCATTCAACAAAGCTATTTAAACCAAATGAAACTCAAATACATTCAAACAAAGCTAATTGAATCAAATGAAAGTCAAACACATTCAAACAAGCTTTATGAATCAAATTTAAGCCAAACACATTCAAACAAAGCTAATTGAATCAATTGAAAGTCAAACACATTCAAACGAAGCTAATTGAATCAAATGAAAGTCAAACACATTCAAACAAAGAATTTTGAATCAAATTTAAGCCAAACACATTGAAACAAAGCTAATTAAATCAAATGAAAGTCAAACACCTTCAAACAAAGCTTTTTGAATAAAATAAATGTCAAATACATTCTACAAAGCTAATTGAATCAATTGAAAGTCAAACACATTCAAACAAAGCTAATTGAATCCAGTGAAAGTCAAACACTTTCAAACAAAGCTTTGTGAATCAAATTAACGTCAAATGCATTCAACAAAGCTAATTGAATCAAATGAAAGTCAAACACATTCAAACAAGCTTTATGAATCAAATTTAAGCCAAACATATTCAAACAAAGCTAATTGAATCAATTGAAAGTCAAACACATTCAAACGAAGCTAATTGAATCAAATGAATGTCAAACACATTCAAACAAAGGTTTTTGAATCAAATTTAAGCCAAACACATTGAAACAAAGCTAATTAAATTAAATGAAAGTCTTACACATTCAAACAAAGCTTTTGAATAAAATGAATGTCAAATGAATTCTACAAAGCTAATTGAATCAATTGAAAGCCAAACACATTCAAACAAGCTTTATGAATCAAATTTAAGCCAAACACATTCAAACAAACGTTTTTGAATCAAATTTAAGCCAAACACATTCAAACAAAGGTTTTTGAATCAAATTTAAGCCAAACACATTCAAACAAAGCTAATTAAATCAAAGGAAAGTCAAACACATTCAAACAAAACTTTTTGAATAAAATGAATGTCAAATGCATTCTATAAAGCTAATTGAATCAGTTAAAAGTGAAACACATTCAAACAAAGCTAATTGAATCCAATGAAAATCAAACACATTCAAATAAAGCTTTTTAAATCAAATTAAAGTCTAATGCATTTAACAAAGCTAATTGAATCAAATGAAAGTCAAACACATTCAAACAAAGCTAATTGAATCAAATGAATTTCAAACACATTCAAATAAAGCTAATTGAATCAAATAAAAGTCAAGCACATTCAAACAAACCTAATTGAATCAAATGAAAGTCAAACACATTCAACTATAGCTTTTTGAATCGAATGAATGTCAAATGCATTCATCAAAGCTAATTGAATCGAATGAAAGTCAAAGACATTCAAACAAACCTAATTGAATCTAATCAAAGTCAAACACATTCAAATAAAGCTTTGTGAATCAAATTAATGTCAAATGCATTCAACAAAGCAAATTGAATCAAATAAAAGTCAAATCCATTCAAACAAGCTTTATGAGTCAAATTTAAGCCAAACACATTCAAACAAAGCTAATTGAATCAATTGAAAGTCAAACACATTCAAACGAAGCTAATTGAATCAAATGAAAGTCAAACACATTCAAACAAAGAATTTTGAATCAAATTTAAGCCAAACACATTGAAACAAAGCTAATTAAATCAAATGAAAGTCAAACACCTTCAAACAAAGCTTTTTGAATAAAATAAATGTCAAATGCATTCTACAAAGCTAATTGAATCAATTGAAAGTCAAACACATTCAAACAAAGCTAATTGAATCCAGTGAAAGTCAAACACTTTCAAACAAAGCTTTGTGAATCAAATTAACGTCAAATGCATTCAACAAAGCTATTTAAACCAAATGAAACTCAAATACATTCAAACAAAGCTAATTGAATCAAATGAAAGTCAAACACATTCAAACAAGCTTTATGAATCAAATTTAAGCCAAACATATTCAAACAAAGCTAATTGAATCAATTGAAAGTCAAACACATTCAAACGAAGCTAATTGAATCAAATGAATGTCAAACACATTCAAACAAAGGTTTTTGAATCAAATTTAAGCCAAACACATTGAAACAAAGCTAATTAAATTAAATGAAAGTCTTACACATTCAAACAAAGCTTTTTGAATAAAATGAATGTCAAATGAATTCTACAAAGCTAATTGAATCAATTGTTAGCCAAACACATTCAAACAAGCTTTATGAATCAAATTTAAGCCAAACACATTCAAACAAAGGTTTTTGAATCAAATTTAAGCCAAACACATTCAAACAAAGCTAATTAAATCAAATGAAAGTCAAACACATTCAAACAAAACTTTTTGAATAAAATGAATGTCAAATGCATTCTATAAAGCTAATTGAATCAATTAAAAGTGAAACACATTCAAACAAAGCTAATTGAATCCAATGAAAATCAAACACATTCAAATAAAGCTTTTTAAATCAAATTAAAGTCTAATGCACTTAACAAAGCTAATTGAATCAAATGAAAGGCAAACACATTCAAACAAAGCTAATTGAATCAAATGAATTTCAAACACATTCAAATAAAGCTAATTGAATCAAATAAAAGTCAAGCACATTCAAACAAACCTAATTGAATCAAATGAAAGTCAAACACATTCAACTATAGCTTTTTGAATCGAATGAATGTCAAATGCATTCATTAAAGCTAATTGAATCGAATGAAAGTCAAAGACATTCAAACAAACCTAATTGAATCTAATCAAAGTCAAACACATTCAAATAAAGCTTTGTGAATCAAATTAATGTCAAATGCATCCAACAAAGCAAATTGAATCAAATAAAAGTCAAATCCATTCAAACAAGCTTTATGAATCAAATTTAAGCTAACGCATTCAAACAAAGCTAATTGAATCAATTTAAAGTCAAACACATTCAAACGAAGCTAATTGAATCAAATGAAAGTCAAACACATTCAAACAAAGGTTTTTGAATCAAATTGAAGCCAAACACATTGAAACAAAGCTAATTAAATCAAATGAAAGTCAAACACATTCAAACAAAGCTTTTTGAATAAAATAAATGTCAAATGCATTCTACAAAGCTAATTGAATCAATTGAAAGTCAAACACATTCAAACAAAGCTAATTGAATCCAATGAAAGTCAAACTCATTCAAACAAAGCTTTGTGAATCAAATTAACGTCAAATGCATTCAACAAAGCTAATTAAATCAAATGAAACTCAAATACATTCAAACAAGGCTAATTGAATCAAATGAAAGTCAAACACATTCAAACAAGCTTTATGAATCAAATTTAAGCCAAACACATTCAAACAAAGCTAATTGAATCAATTGAAAGTCAAACACATTCAAACGAAGCTAATTGAATCAAATGAAAGTCAAACACATTCAAACAAAGGTTTTTGAATCAAATTTAAGCCAAACACATTGAAACAAAGCTAATTAAATCAAATGAAAGTCAAACACATTCAAACAAATCTTTTTGAATAAAATGAATGTCAAATGAATTTTACAAAGCTAATTGAATAAATTGAAAGCCAAACACATTCAAACAAGCTTTATGAATCAAATTTAAGCCAAACACATTCAAACAAAGGTTTTTGAATCAAATTTAAGCCAAACACATTCAAACAAAGCTAATTAAATCAAAGGAAAGTCAAACACATTCAATCAAAGCTTTTTTAATAAAATGAATGTCAAATGCATTCTAAAAAGCTAATTTAATCAATTGAAAGGGAAACACATTCAAACAAAGCTAATTGAATACAATGAAAGTCAAACAAATTCAAATCAAGCTTTTTAAATCAAATTAAAGTCCAATGCGTTCAACAAAGCTAATTGAATCAAATGAAAGTCAAACACATTCAAACAAAGCTAATTGAATCCATTGAAAGTCAAACCCATTCAAATAAAGCTTTGTGAATCAAATTAACGTCAAATGCATTCAACAAAGTTAATTGAATGAAATGAAAATCAAACACATTCAAACAAAGCTAATTGAATCAAATGAATGTCAAACACATTCAAACAAGCTTTATGAATCAAATTTAAGCCAAACACATTCAAACAAAGCTAATTGAATCAATTGAAAGTCAAACACATTCAAACGAAGCTAATTGAATCAAATGAAAGTCAAACACATTCAAACAAAGGTTTTTGAATCAAATTTAAGCCAAACACATTGAAACAAAGCTAATTAAATCAAATGAAAGTCAAACACATTCAAACAAATCTTTTTGAATAAAATGAATGTCAAATGAATTTTACAAAGCTAATTGAATAAATTGAAAGCCAAACACATTCAAACAAGCTTTATGAATCAAATTTAAGCCAAACACATTCAAACAAAGGTTTTTGAATCAAATTTAAGCCAAACACATTCAAACAAAGCTAATTAAATCAAAGGAAAGTCAAACACATTCAATCAAAGCTTTTTTAATAAAATGAATGTCAAATGCATTCTAAAAAGCTAATTGAATCAATTGAAAGGGAAACACATTCAAACAAAGCTAATTGAATCCAATGAATGTTAAACAAATTCAAATCAAGCTTTTTAAATCAAATTAAATTCCAATGCGTTCAACAAAGCTAATTGAATTAAATGAAAGTCAAACACATTCAAACAAAACTAATTGAATCCAATGAAAGTCAAACCCATTCAAACAAAGCTTAGTGAATCAAATTAACGTCAAATGCATTCAACAAAGTTAATTGAATCAAATGAAAATCAAACACATTCAAACAAAGTTAATTGAATCAAATGAAAGTCAAACATATTCAAACAAGCTTTATGAATCAAATTTGAGCCAAACACATTCAAACAAAGCTAATTGAATCAAATGAAAGTCAAACACATTCAAACGAAGCTAATTGAATCAAATGAAAGTCAAACATATTCAAACAATAGTTTTTGAATCAAATTAAGCCAAACACATTGAAACAAAGCTAATTAAATCAAATGAAAGTCTTACACATTCAAACAAAGCTTTTTGAATAAAATGAATGTCAAATGAATTCTACAAAGCTAATTGAATCAATTGAAAGCCAGACACATTCAAACAAGCTTTATGAATCAAATTTAAGCCAAACACATTAAAACAAAGGTTTTTGAATCAAATTTAAGCCAAACACATTCAAACAAAGCTAATTGAATCAAATGAAAGTCAAACACATTCAAACAAAGGTTTTTGAATAAAATGAATGTCAAATGCATTTTACAAAGCTAATTGAATCAATTGAAAGTCAAACACATTCAAACAAGCTTTATGAATCAAATTTTAGCCAAAAACATTCAAACAAAGCTAATTAAATCAAATGAAAGTCAAACACATTCAAACAAAGCTTTTTGAATAAAATGAATGTCAAATGCATATTACAAAGCTAATTGAATCAATTGAAAGTGAAACACATTCAAACAAAGGTTTTTGAATCAAATTTAAGCCAAACACATTCAAACAAAGCTAATTAAATCAAATGAAAGTCAAACACGTTCAATCAAAGCTTTTTAAATAAAATGAATGTCAAATGCTTTCTAAAAAGCTAATTGAATCAATTGAAAGGGAAACACATTCAAACAAGCTTTATGAATCAAATTTAAGTCAAACACATTCAAACAAAGCTAATTGAATCAATTGAAAGTCAAACACATTCAAACGAAGCTAATTGAATCAAATGAAAGTCAAACATATTCAAACAAAGGTTTTTGAATCAAATTTAAGCCAAACACATTGAAACAAGGCTAATTAAATCAAATGAAAGTCTTACACATTCAAACAAAGCTTTTTGAATAAAATGAATGTCAAATGAATTCTACAAAGCTAATTGAATCAATTGAAAGCCAAACACATTCAAACAAGCTTTATGAATCAAATTTAAGCCAAACACATTCAAACAAAGGTTTTTGAATCAAATTTAAGCCAAACACATTCAAACAAAGCTAATTGAATCAAATGAAAGTCAAACACATTCAAACAAAGCTTTTTGAATAAAATGAATGACAAATGCATTTTACAAAGCTAATTGAATCAATTGAAAGTCAAACATATTCAAACAAGCTTTATGAATCAAATTTTAGCCAAAAACATTCAAACAAAGCTAATTAAATCAAATGAAAGTCAAACACATTCAAACAAAGCTTTTTGAATAAAATGAATGTCAAATGCATTCTACAAAGCTAATTGAATCAATTGAAAGTGAAACACATTCAAACAAAGGTTTTTGAATCTAATTTAAGCCAAACACATTCAAACAAAGCTAATTAAATCAAATGAAAGTCAAACACGTTCAATCAAAGCTTTTTAATTATAATGAATGTCAAATGCATTCTAAAAAGCTAATTGAATCAATTGAAAGAAAACACATTCAAACAAAGCTAATTGAATCCAATGAATGTCAAACAAATTCAAATCAAGCTTTTTAAATCAAATTAAAGTCCAATGCGTTCAACAAAGCTAATTGAATCAAATGAAAGTCAAACACATTCAAACAAAGCTAATTGAATCCAATGAAAGTCAAACCCATTCAAACAAAGCTTTGTGAATCAAATTAACGTCAAATGCATTCAACAAAGTTAATTGAATCAAATGAAAATCAAACACATTCAAACAAAGCTAATTGAATCAAATGAAAGTCAAACATATTCAAACAAGCTTTATGAATCAAATTTGAGCCAAACACATTCAAACAAAAGCTAATTGAATAAAATGAAAGTCAAACACATTCAAATAAAGCTTTTAAAATCAAATTAAAGTCTAATGCGTTCAACAAAGCTAATTGAATCAAATGAAAGTGAAGCACATTCAAACATACCTAATTGAATCAAATGAAAGTCAAACACATTCAACCAGATCTTTTTGAATCAAATGAAAGTCAAATGCATTCATTAATGCTAATTGAATCGAATGAAAGGCAAACACATTTAAATAAGTTTTATGAATCAAATTTAAGCTAAACACATTCAAACAAAGCTAATTGAATCCAAAGAAAGTAAAACACATTCAAATAAAGCTTTTAAAATTAAATTAAAGACTAATTTATTCAACAAAGCTAATTGAATCGAATGAAAGTCAAACACAATCAAACAAAGCTAATTGAATCCAAAGAAAGTCAAACACATTCAAACAAAGCTTTGTGAATCAAATTAACGACAAATGCATTCAACAAAGCTAATTAAATCAAATGAAAGTCAAACACATTCAAACAAAGCTAATTCAATCAAATGAAACTCAAACACATTCAAACAAGCTTTATGAATCAAATTTGAGCCAAACACATTCAAACAAAGCTAACTGAATCAAATGAAAGTCAAACACATTCAAACAAAGCTAATTGAAGCAAATGAAAGTCAAACACATTCAAACAAGCTTTATGAATCAAATTTTTGCCAAAAACATTCGAACAAAGCTAGTTAAATCAAATGAAAGTCAAACACATTTAAACAAAGCTTTTTGAATAAAATGAATGTCAAATGCATTTTACAAAGCTAATTAAATCAATTGAAAGTCAAACACATTCAAACAAGCTTTATGAATCAAATTTAAGCCAAACACATTCAAACAAAGGTTTTTGAATCAAATTTAAGCCAAACACATTCTAACTAAGCTAATTAAATCAAATGAAATTCAAACACATTTAAACAAAGCTTTTTGAATAAATTGACTGTCAAATGCATTCTACAAAGCTAATTGAATCAATTAAAAGTGAAACACATTCAAATAAAGCTAATTGAATCCAATGAAAATCAAACACATTCAAATCAAGCTTTTTAAATGAAATTAAAGTCCAATGCGTTCAACAAAGCTAATTGAATCAAATGAAAGTCAAACACATTCAAACAAAGCTAATTGAATCCAATGAAAGTCAAACCCATTCAAATAAAGCTTTGTGAATCAAATTAACGTCAAATGCATTCAACAAAGTTAATTGAATCAAATAAAAATCAAACACATTCAAACAAAGCTAATTGAATCAAATGAATGTCAAACACATTCAAACAAGCTTTATGAATCAAATTTAAGCCAAACACATTCAAACAAAGCTAATTGAATCAATTGAAAGTCAAACACATTCAAACGAAGCTAATTGAATCAAATGAAAGTCAAACACATTCAAACAAAGGTTTTTGAATCAAATTTAAGCCAAACACATTGAAACAAAGCTAATTAAATCAAATGAAAGTCTTACACATTCAAACAAAGCTTTTTGAATAAAATGAATGTCAAATGAATTCTACAAAGCTAATTGAATCAATTGAAAGCCAAACACATTCAAACAAGCTTTATGAATCAAATTTAAGCCAAACACATTCAAACAAAGGTTTTTGAATCAAATTTAATCCAAACACATTTAAACAAAGGTTTTTGAATCAAATTTAAGCTAAATACATTCAAACAAAGCTAATTAAATCAAAGGAAAGTCAAACACATTCAAACAAAACTTTTTGAATAAAATGAATGTCAAATGCATTCTATAAAGCTAATTGAATCAGTTAAAAGTGAAACACATTCAAACAAAGCTAATTGAATCCAATGAAAATCAAACAAATTCAAATAAAGCTTTTTAAATCAAATTAAAGTCTAACGCATTCAACAAAGCTAATTGAATCAAATGAAAGTCAAACACATTCAAACAAAGCTAATTGAATCAAATGAATTTCAAACACATTCAAATAAAGCTAATTGAATCAAATAAAAGTCAAGCACATTCAAACAAACCTAATTGAATCAAATGAAAGTCAAACACATTCAACTATAGCTTTTTGAATCGAATGAATGTCAAATGCATTCATTAAAGCTAATTGAATCGAATGAAAGTCAAAGACATTCAAACAAACCTAATAGAATCTAATCAAAGTCAAACACATTCAAATAAAGCTTTGTGAATTAAATTAATGTCAAATGCATTCAACAAAGCAAATTGAATCAAATAAAAGTCAAATGCATTCAAACAAGCTTTATGAATCAAATTTAAGCCAAACAAATTCAAACAAAGCTTATTGAATCAATTGAAAGTCAAACACATTCAAACGAAGCTAATTGAATCAAACGAAAGTCAAACACATTCAAACAAAGAATTTTAAATCAAGTTTAAGCCAAACACATTGAAACAAAGCTAATTAAATCAAATGAAAGTCAAACACATTCAAACAAAACTTTTTGAATAAAATGAATGTCAAATGCATTCTATAAAGCTAATTGAATCAGTTAAAATTGAAACACATTCAAACAAAGCTAATTGAATCCAATGAAAATCAAACACATTAAAATAAAGCTTTTTAAATCAAATTAAAGTCTAACGCATTCAACAAAGCTAATTGAATCAAATGAAAGTCAAACACATTCAAACAAAGCTAATTGAATCAAATGAATTTCAAACACATTCAAATAAAGCTAATTGAATCAAATAAAAGTCAAGCACATTCAAACAAACCTAATTGAATCAAATGAAAGTCAAACACATTCAACTATAGCTTTTTGAATCGAATGAATGTCAAATGCATTCATTAAAGCTAATTGAATCGAATGAAAGTCAAAGACATTCAAACAAACCTAATTGAATCTAATCAAAGTCAAACACATTCAAATAAAGCTTTGTGAATCAAATTAATGTCAAATGCATTCAACAAAGCAAATTGAATCAAATAAAAGTCAAATGCATTCAAACAAGCTTTATGAATCAAATTTAAGCCAAACAAATTCAAACAAAGCTAATTGAATCAATTGAAAGTCAAACATATTCAAACGAAGCTAATTGAATCAAACGAAAGTCAAACACATTCAAACAAAGAATTTTGAATCAAATTTAAGCCAAACACATTGAAACAAAGCTAATTAAATCAAATGAAAGTCAAACACATTCAAACAAAGCTTTTTGAATAAAATAAATGTCAAATGCATTCTACAAAGCTAATTGAATCAATTTAAAGTCAAACACATTCAAACAAAGCAAATTGAATCCAATGAAAGTCATACACATTCAAACAAAGCTTTGTGAATCAAATTAACGTCAAATGCATTCAACAAAGCTAATTAAATCAAATGAAACTCAAATACATTCAAACAAAGCTAATTGAATCAAATCAAAGTCAAACACATTCAAACAAGCTTTATGAATCAAATTTAAGCCAAACACATTCAAACAAAGCTAATTGAATCAATTGAAAGTCAAACTCATTCAAACGAAGCTAATTGAATCAAATGAAAGTCAAACACATTCAAACAAAGGTTTTTGAATCAAATTTAAGCCAAACACATTGAAACAAAGCTAATTAAATCAAATGAAAGTCTTACACATTCAAGCAAAGCTTTTTGAATAAAATGAATGTCAAATGAATTCTACAAAGCTAATTGAATCAATTGAAAGCCAAACACATTCAAACAAGCTTTATGAATCAAATTTAAGCCAAACACATTCAAACAAAGGTTTTTGAATCAAATTTAAGCCAAACACATTCAAACAAAGCTAATTGAATCAAATGAAAGTCAAACACATTCAAACAAAGCTTTTTGAATAAAATGAATGTCAAATGCATTTTACAAAGCTAATTGAATCAATTTAAAGTCAAACACATTCAAACAAGCTTTATGAATCAAATTTTAGCCAAAAACATTCAAACAAAGCTAATTAAATCAAATGAAAGTCAAACACATTCAAACAACGCTTTTTGAATAAAATGAATGTCAAATGCATTCTACAAAGCTAATTGAATCAATTGAAAGTGAAACACATTCAAACAAAGGTTTTTGAATCAAATTTAAGCCAAACACATTCAAACAAAGCTAATTAAATCAAATGAAAGTCAAACACATTCAATCAAAGCTTTTTGAATAAAATGAATGTCAAATGCATTCTAAAAAGCTAATTGAATCAATTGAAAGGGAAACACATTCAAACAAAGCTAATTGAATCCAATGAATGTCAAACAAATTCAAATCAAGCTTTTTAAATCAAATTAAAGTCCAATGCGTTCAGCAAAGCTAATTGAATCAAATGAAAGTCAAACACATTCAAACAAAGCTAATTGAATCCAATGAAAGTCAAACCCATTCAAACAAAGCTTTGTGAATCAAATTAACGTCAAATGCATTTAACAAAGTTAATTGAATCAAATAAAATCAAACACATTCAAACAAAGTTAATTGAATCAAATGAAAGTCAAACATATTCAAACAAGCTTTATGAATCAAATTTGAGCCAAACACATTCAAACAAAAGCTATTTGAATAAAATGAAAGTCAAACACATTCAAATAAAGCTTTTTAAATCAAATTAAAGTCTAATGCGTTCAGCAAAGCTAATTGAATCAAATGAAAGTGAAGCACATTCAAACATACCTAATTGAATCAAATGAAAGTCAAACACATTCAACCAGATCTTTTTGAATTAAATGAAAGTCAAATGCATTCGTTAATGCTAATTGAATCGAATGAAAGGCAAACACATTTAAACAAGTTTTATGAATCAAATTTAAGCTAAACACATTCAAACAAAGCTAATTGAATCCAAAGAAAGTAAAACACATTCAAATAAAGCTTTTAAAATTAAATTAAAGACTAATTTATTCAACAAAGCTAATTGAATCGAATGAAAGTCAAACACAATCAAACAAAGCTAATTGAATCCAATGAAAGTCAAACACATTCAAACAAAGCTTTGTGAATCAAATTAACGACAAATGCATTCAACAAAGCTAATTAAATCAAATGAAGGTCAAACACATTCAAACAAAGCTAATTCAATCAAATGAAACTCAAACACATTCAAACAAGCTTTATGAATCAAATTTGAGCCAAACACATTCAAACAAAGCTAACTGAATCAAATGAAAGTCAAACACATTCAAACAAAGCTAATTGAATCAAATGAAAGTCAAACACATTCAAACAAGCTTTATGAATCAAATTTTTGCCAAAAACATTCGAACAAAGCTAGTTAAATCAATTGAAAGTCAAACACATTCAAACAAGCTTTATGAATCAAATTTAAGCCAAACACATTCAAACAAAGGTTTTTGAATCAAATTTAAGCCAAACACATTCAAACAAAGCTAATTAAATCAAATGAAATTCAAACACATTTAAACAAAGCTTTTTGAATAAATTGACTGTCAAATGCATTCTACAAAGCTAATTGAATCAATTAAAAGTGAAACACATTCAAACAAAGCTAATTGAATCCAATGAAAATCAAACACATTCAAATCAAGCTTTTTAAATGAAATGAAAGTCCAATGCGTTCAACAAAGCTAATTGAATCAAATGAAAGTCAAACACATTCAAACAAAGCTAATTGAATCCAATGAAAGTCAAACCCATTCAAATAAAGCTTTCTGAATCAAATTAACGTCAAATGCATTCAACAAAGTTAATTGAATCAAATAAAAATCAAACACATTCAAACAAAGCTAATTGAATCAAATGAATGTCAAACACATTCAAACAAGCTTTATGAATCAAATTTAAGCCAAACACATTCAAACAAAGCTAATTGAATCAATTGAAAGTCAAACACATTCAAACGAAGCTAATTGAATCAAATGAAAGTCAAACACATTCAAACAAAGGTTTTTGAATCTAATTTAAGCCAAACTCATTGAAACAAAGCTAATTAAATCAAATGAAAGTCTTACACATTCAAACAAAGCTTTTTAAATAAAATGAATGTCAAATGAATTCTACAAAGCTAATTGAATCAATTGAAAGCCAAACACATTCAAACAAGCTTTATGAATCAAATTTAAGCCAAACACATTCAAACAAAGGTTTTTGAATCAAATTTAAGCCAAACACATTCAAACAAAGGTTTTTGAATCAAATTTAAGCTAAACACATTCAAACAAAGCTAATTAAATCAAAGGAAAGTCAAACACATTCAAACAAAACTTTTTGAATAAAATGAATGTCAAATGCATTCTATAAAGCTAATTGAATCAGTTAAAAGTGAAACACATTCAAACAAAGCTAATTGAATCCAATGAAAATCAAACACATTCAAATAAAGCTTTTTAAATCAAATTAAAGTCTAATGCATTCAACAAAGCTAATTGAATCAAATGAAAGTCAAACACATTCAAACAAAGCTAATTGAATCAAATGAATTTCAAACACATTCAAATAAAGCTAATTGAATCAAATAAAAGTCAAGCACATTCAAACAAACCTAATTGAATCAAATGAAAGTCAAACACATTCAACTATAGCTTTTTGAATCGAATGAATGTCAAATGCATTCATTAAAGCTAATTGAATCGAATGAAAGTCAAAGACATTCAAACAAACCTAATTGAATCTAATCAAAGTCAAACACATTCAAATAAAGCTTTGTGAATCAAATTAATGTCAAATGCATTCAACAAAGCAAATTGAATCAAATGAAAGTCAAATGCATGCAAACAAGCTTTATGAATCAAATTTAAGCCAAACACATTCAAACAAAGCTAATTGAATCAATTGAAAGTCAAACACATTCAAACAAAGCTAATTGAATCAAACGAAAGTCAAACACATTCAAACAAAGAATTTTGAATCAAATTTAAGCCAAACACATTGAAACAAAGCTAATTAAATCAAATGAAAGTCAAACACATTCAAACAAAGCTTTTTGAATAAAATAAATGTCAAATGCATTCTACAAAGCTAATTGAATCAATTTAAAGTCAAACACATTCAAACAAAGCAAATTGAATCCAATGAAAGTCATACACATTCAAACAAAGCTTTGTGAATCAAATTAACGTCAAATGCATTCAAAAAAGCTAAATAAATCAAATGAAACTCAAATACATTCAAACAAAGCTAATTGAATCAAATGAATTTCAAACACATTCAAACAAGCTTTATGAATCAAATTTAAGCCAAACACATTCAAACAAAGCTAATTGAATCAATTGAAAGTCAAACACATTCAAACGAAGCTAATTGAATCAAATGAAAGTCAAACACATTCAAACAAAGGTTTTTGAATCAAATTTAAGCCAAACACATTGAAACAAAGCTAATTAAATCAAATGAAAGTCTTACACATTCAAGCAAAGCTTTTTGAATAAAATGAATGTCAAATGAATTCTACAAAGCTAATTGAATCTATTGAAAGCCAAACACATTCAAACAAGCTTTATGAATCAAATTTAAGCCAAACACATTCAAACAAAGGTTTTTGAATCAAATTTAAGCCAAACACATTCAAACAAAGCTAATTGAATCAAATGAAAGTCAAACACATTCAAACAAAGCTTTTTGAATAAAATGTATGTCAAATGCATTTTACAAAGCTAATTGAATCAATTGAAAGTCAAACACATTCAAACAAGCTTTATGAATTAAATTTTAGCCAAAAACATTCAAACAAAGCTAATTAAATCAAATGAAAGTCAAACACATTCAAACAAAGCTTTTTGAATAAAATGAATGTCAAATGCATTCTACAAAGCTAATTGAATCAATTGAAAGTGAAACACATTCAAACAAAGGTTTTTGAATCAAATTTAAGCCAAACACATTCAAACAAAGCTAATTAAATCAAATGAAAGTCAAACACATTCAATCAAAGCTTTTTGAATAAAATGAATGTCAAATGCATTCTAAAAAGCTAATTGAATCAATTGAAAGGGAAACACATTCAAACAAAGCTAATTGAATCCAATGAATGTTAAACAAATTCAAATCAAGCTTTTTAAATCAAATTAAATTCCAATGCGTTCAACAAAGCTAATTGAATTAAATGAAAGTCAAACACATTCAAACAAAACTAATTGAATCCAATGAAAGTCAAACCCATTCAAACAAAGCTTAGTGAATCAAATTAACGTCAAATGCATTCAACAAAGTTAATTGAATCAAATGAAAATCAAACACATTCAAACAAAGTTAATTGAATCAAATGAAAGTCAAACATATTCAAACAAGCTTTATGAATCAAATTTGAGCCAAACACATTCAAACAAAGCTAATTGAATCAAATGAAAGTCAAACACATTCAAACAAAGCTTTTTAAATCAAATTAAAGTCTAATGCGTTCAACAAAGCTAATTGAATCAAATGAAAGTGAAGCACATTCAAACATACCTAATTGAATCAAATGAAAGTCAAACACATTCAACCAGATCTTTTTGAATCAAATGAAAGTCAAATGCATTCATTAATGCTAATTGAATCGAATTTAAGCTAAACACATTCAAACAAAGCTAATTGAATCCAAAGAAAGTCAAACACATTCAAATAAAGCTTTTAAAATTAAATTAAAGACTAATTTATTCAACAAAGCTAATTGAATCGAATGAAAGTCAAACACAATCAAACAAAGCTAATTGAATCCAATGAAAGTCAAACACATTCAAACAAAGCTTTGTGAATCAAATTAACGACAAATGCATTCAACAAAGCTAATTAAATCAAATGAAAGTCAAACACATTCAAACAAAGCTAATTCAATCAAATGAAACTCAAACACATTCAAACAAGCTTTATGAATCAAATTTGAGCCAAACACATTCAAACAAAGCTAACTGAATCAAATGAAAGTCAAACACATTCAAACAAAGCTAATTGAATCAAATGAAAGTCAAACACATTAAAACAAGCTTTATGAATCAAATTTTTGCCAAAAACATTCGAACAAAGCTAATTAAATCAAATGAAAGTCAAACACATTCAAACAAAGCTTTTTGAATAAAATGAATGTCAAATGCATTTTACAAAGCTAATTAAATCAATTGAAAGTCAAACACATTCAAACAAGCTTTATGAATCAAATTTAAGCCAAACACATTCAAACAAAGGTTTTTGAATCAAATTTAAGCCAAACACATTCAAACAAGCTTTATGAATCAAATTTGAGCCAAACACATTCAAACAAAGCTAACTGAATCAAATGAAAGTCAAACACATTCAAACAAAGCTAATTGAATCAAATGAAAGTCAAACACATTCAAACAAGCTTTATGAATCAAATTTTTGCCAAAAACATTCGAACAAAGCTAATTAAATCAAATGAAAGTCAAACACATTCAAACAAAGCTTTTTAAATAAAATGAATGTCAAATGCATTTTACAAAGCTAGTTGAATCAATTAAAAGTGAAACACATTCAAACAAAGCTAATTGAATCCAATGAAAATCAAACACATTCAAATAAAGCTTTTTAAATCAAATTAAAGTCTAATGCATTCAACAAAGCTAATTGAATCAAATGAAAGTCAATCACATTCAAACAAAGCTAATTGAATCAAATGAATTTCAAACACATTCAAATAAAGCTAATTGAATCAAATAAAAGTCAAGCACATTCAAACAAACCTAATTGAATCAAATGAAAGTCAAACACATTCAACTATAGCTTTTTGAATCGAATGAATGTCAAATGCATTCATTAAAGCTAATTGAATCGAATGAAAGTCAAAGACATTCAAACAAACCTAATTGAATCTAATCAAAGTCAAACACATTCAAATAAAGCTTTGTGAATCAAATTAATGTCAAATGCATTCAACAAAGCAAATTGAATCAAATGAAAGTCTAATGCATTCAAACAAGCTTTATGAATCAAATTTAAGCCAAACACATTCAAACAAAGCTAATTGAATCAATTGAAAGTCAAACACATTCAAACGAAGCTAATTGAATCAAACGAAAGTCAAACACATTCAAACAAAGAATTTTGAATCAAATTTAAGCCAAACACATTGAAACAAAGCTAATTAAATCAAATGAAAGTCAAACACATTCAAACAAAGATTTTTGAATAAAATAAATGTCAAATGCATTCTACAAAGCTAATTGAATCAATTTAAAGTCAAACACATTCAAACAAAGCAAATTGAATCCAATGAAAGTCATACACATTCAAACAAAGCTTTGTGAATCAAATTAACGTCAAATGCATTCAACAAAGCTAATTAAATCAAATGAAACTCAAATACATTCAAACAAAGCTAATTGAATCAAATGAAAGTCAAACACATTCAAACAAGCTTTATGAATCAAATTTAAGCCAAACACATTCAAACAAAGCTAATTGAATCAAATGAAAGTCAAACACATTCAATCAAAGCTTTTTGAATAAAATGAATGTCGAATGCATTCTAAAAAGCTAATTGAATCAATTGAAAGGGAAACACATTCAAACAAAGCTAATTGAATCCAATGAATGTCAAACAAATTCAAATCAAGCTTTTTAAATCAAATTAAAGTCCAATGCGTTCAACAAAGCTAATTGAATCAAATGAAAGTCAAACACATTCAAACAAAGCTAATTGAATCCAATGAAAGTCAAACCCATTCAAACAAAGCTTTGTGAATCAAATTAACGTCAAATGCATTCAACAAAGTTAATTGAATCAAATGAAAATCAAACACATTCAAACAAAGTTAATTGAATCAAATGAAAGTCAAACATATTCAAACAAGCTTTATGAATCAAATTTGAGGCAAACACATTCAAACAAAAGCTAATTGAATAAAATGAAAGTCAAACACATTCAAACAAAGCTTTTTAAATCAAATTAAAGTCTAATGCGTTCAGCAAAGCTAATTGAATCAAATGAAAGTGAAGCACATTCAAACATACCTAATTGAATCAAATGAAAGTCAAACACATTCAACCAGATCTTTTTGAATTAAATGAAAGTCAAATGCATTCATTAATGCTAATTGAATCGAATGAAAGGCAAACACATTCAAACAAGTTTTATGAATAAATTTAAGCTAAACACATTCAAACAAAGCTAATTGAATCCAAAGAAAGTAAAACACATTCAAATAAAGATTTTAAAATTAAATTAAAGACTAATTTATTCAACAAAGCTAATTGAATCGAATGAAAGTCAAACACAATCAAACAAAGCTAATTGAATCCAATGAAAGTCAAACACATTCAAACAAAGCTTTGTGAATCAAATTAACGACAAATGCATTCAACAAAGCTAATTAAATCAAATGAAAGTCAAACACATTCAAACAAAGCTAATTCAATCAAAAATGAAACTCAAACACATTCAAACAAGCTTTATGAATCAAATTTGAGCCAAACACATTCAAACAAAGCTAACTGAATCAAATGAAAGTCAAACACATTCAAACAAAGCTAATTGAATCAAATGAAAGTCAAACACATTCAAACAAGCTTTATGAATCAAATTTTTGCCAAAAACATTCGAACAAAGCTAGTTAAATCAATTGAAAGTCAAACACATTCAAACAAGCTTTATGAATCAAATTTAAGCCAAACACATTCAAACAAAGGTTTTTGAATAAAATTTAAGCCAAACACATTCAAACAAAGCTAATTAAATCAAATGAAATTCAAACACATTTAAACAAAGCTTTTTGAATAAATTGACTGGCAAATGCATTCTACAAAGCTAATTGAATCAATTAAAAGTGAAACACATTCAAACAAAGCTAATTGAATCCAATGAAAATCAAACACATTCAAATAAAGCTTTTTAAATCACATTAAAGTCTAATGCATTCAACAAAGCTAATTGAATCAAATGAAAGTCAAACACATTCATACAAAGCAAATTGAATCAAATGAAAGTCAAACACATTCAAACAAAGCTTTTGTAAATCAAATAAAAACTAAATGAATTCAACAATGCTAATTGAATCATATAAAAGACAAATGCATTCTACAAAGCTAATTGAATCTAATGAAATTCAAAAACATTCAAATAAAGCAATTCGAAACAAATGAAAGTTAAGCACATTCAAACAAACCTAGTTGAATCAAATGAAAGTCAAAAACATTCAACCAGAGCTTTTTGAATCAAATGAAAGTCAAATGCATTTATTTAAGCTAATTGAATCGAATGAAAGGCAAACACATTTAAACAAGTTTTATGAATCAAATTTAAGCTAAACACATTCAAACAAAGCTAATTGAATCCAAAGAAAGTCAAACACATTCAAATAAAGCTTTTAAAATTAAATTAAAGACTAATTTATTCAACAAAGCTAATTGAATCGAATGAAAGTCAAACACAATCAAACAAAGCTAATTGAATCCAATGAAAGTCAAACACATTCAAACAAAGCTTTGTGAATCAAATTAACGACAAATGCATTCAACAAAGCTAATTAAATCAAATGAAAGTCTAACACATTCAAACAAAGCTAATTCAATCAAATGAAACTCAAACACATTCAAACAAGCTTTATGAATCAAATTTGAGCCAAACACATTCAAACAAAGCTAACTGAATCAAATGAAAGTCAAACACATTCAAACAAAGCTAATTGAATCAAATGAAAATCAAACACATTCAAACAAGCTTTATGAATCAAATTTTTGCCAAAAACATTCGAACAAAGCTAATTAAATCAAATGAAAGTCAAACACATTCAAACAAAGCTTTTTAAATAAAATGAATGTCAAATGCATTTTACAAAGCTAATTGAATCAATTAAAAGTGAAACACATTCAAACAAAGCTAATTGAATCCAATGAAAATCAAACACATTCAAAAAAAGCTTATTAAATCAAATTAAAGTCTAATGCATTCAACAAAGCTAATTGAATCAAATGAAAGTCAAACACATTCAAACAAAGCTAATTGAATCAAATGAATTTCAAACACATTCAAATAAAGCTAATTGAATCAAATAAAAGTCAAGCACATTCAAACAAACCTAATTGAATCAAATGAAAGTCAAACACATTCAACTATAACTTTTTGAATCGAATGAATGTCAAATGCATTCATTAAAGCTAATTGAATCGAATGAAAGTCAAACACATTCAAATAAAGCTAATTGAATCCAATGAAAATCAAACACATTCAAATAAAGATTTTTAAATCAAATTAAAGTCTAATGCATTCAACAAAGCAAATTGAATCAAATGAAAGTCAAATGCATTCAAACAAGCTTTATGAATCAAATTTAAGCCAAACACATTCAAACAAAGCTAATTGAATCAATTGAAAGTCAAACACATTCAAACGAAGCTAATTAAATCAAACGAAAGTCAAACACATTCAAACAAAGAATTTTGAATCAAATTTAAGCCAAACACATTGAAACAAAGCTAATTAAATCAAATGAAAGTCAAACACATTCAAACAAAGCTTTTTGAATAAAATAAATGTCAAATGCATTCTACAAAGCTAATTGAATCAATTTAAAGTCAAACACATTCAAACAAAGCAAATTGAATCCAATGAAAGTCATACACATTCAAACAAAGTTTTGTGAATCAAATTAACGTCAAATGCATTCAACAAAGCTTATCAAATCAAACGAAACTCAAACACATTCAAACAAAGCTAATTGAATCAAATGAAAGTCAAACACATTCAAACAAGCTTTATGAATCAAATTTAAGCCAAACACATTCAAACAAAGCTAATTGAATCAATTGAAAGTCAAACACATTCAAACGAAGCTAATTGAATCAAATGAAAGTCAAACACATTCAAACAAAGGTTTTTGAATCAAATTTAAGCCAAACACATTGAAACAAAGCTAATTAAATCAAATGAAAGTCTTACACATTCAAGCAAAGCTTTTTGAATAAAATGAATGTCAAATGAATTCTACAAAGCTAATTGAATCAATTGAAAGCCAAACACATTCAAACAAGCTTTATGAATCAAATTTAAGCCAAACACATTCAAACAAAGGTTTTTGAATCAAATTTAAGCCAAACACATTCAAACAAAGCTAATTGAATCAAATGAAAGTCAAACACATTCAAACAAAGCTTTTTGAATAAAATGAATGTCAAATGCATTTTACAAAGCTAATTGAATCAATTGAAAGTCAAACACATTCAAACAAGCTTTATGAATCAAATTTTAGGCAAAAACATTCAAACAAAGCTAATTATATCAAATGAAAGTCAAACACATTCAAACAAAGCTTTTTGAATAAAATGAATGTCAAATGCATTCTACAAAGCTAATTGAATCAATTGAAAGTGACACACATTCAAACAAAGGTTTTTGAATCAAATTTAAGCCAAACACATTCAAACAAAGCTAATTAAATCAAATGAAAGTCAAACACATTCAATCAAAGCTTTTTGAATAAAATGAATGTCAAATGGATTCTAAAAAGCTAATTGAAACAATTGAAAGGGAAACACATTCAAACAAAGCTAATTGAATCCAATGAAAGTCAAACAAATTCAAATCAAGCTTTTTAAATCAAATTAAAGTCCAATGCGTTCAACAAAGCTAATTGAATCAAATGAAAGTCAAACACATTCAAACAAAGCTAATTGAATCCAATGAAAGTCAAACCCATTCAAACAAAGCTTTGTGAATCAAATTAACGTCAAATGCACTCAACAAAGTAATTGAATCGAATGAAAATCAAACACATTCAAACAAAGCTAATTGAATCAAATGAAAGTCAAACATATTCAAACAAGCTTTATGAATCAAATTTGAGCCAAACACATTCAAACAAAAGCTAATTGAATCAAATGAAAGTCAAACACATTCAAATAAAGCTTTTTAAATCAAATTAAAGTCTAATGCGTTCAACAAAGCTAATTGAATCAAATGAAAGTGAAGCACATTCAAACAAACCTAATTGAATCAAATGAAAGTCAAACACATTCAACCAGATCTTTTTGAATCAAATGAAAGTCAAATGCATTCATTAATGCTAATTGAATCGAATGAAAGTCAAACACATTTAAACAAGCTTTATGAATTAAATTTAAGCTAAACACATTCAAACAAAGCTAATTGAATCCAATGAAAGTCCAACACATTCAAATAAAGCTTTTAAAAACAATTTAAAGTCTATTTTATTCAACAAAGCTAATTGAATCGAATGAAAGTCAAACACAATCAAACAAAGCTAATTGAATCCAATGAAAGTCAAACACATTCAAAAAAAGCTTTGTGAATCAAATTAACGACAAATGCATTCAACAAAGCTAATTAAATCAAATGAAAGTCAAACACATTCAAACAAAGCTAATTGAATCAAATGAAACTCAAACACATTCAAACATGCTTTATGAATCAAATTTGAGCCAAACACATTCAAACAAAGCTAACTGAATCAAATGAAAGTCAAACACATTCAAACAAAGCTAATTGAATCAAATGAAAGTCAAACACATTCAAACAAGCTTTATGAATCAAATTTTTGCCAAACACATTCGAACAAAGCTAATTAAATCAAATGAAAGTCAAACACATTCAAACAAAGCTTTTTGAATAAAATGAATGTCAAATGCATTTTACAAAGCTAATTGAATCAATTGAAAGTCAAACACATTCAAACAAGCTTTATGAATCAAATTTAAGCTAAACACATTCAAACAAAGGTTTTTGAATCAAATTTAAGCCAAACACATTCAAACAAAGCTAATTAAATCAAATAAAATTGAAACACATTTAAACAAAGCTTTTTGAATAAAATGACTGTCAAATGCATTCTACAAAGCTAATTGAATCAATTAAAAAGAAACACATTCAAACAAAGCTAATTGAATCCAATGAAAATCAAACACATTCAAATAAAGCTTTTTAAATCACATTAAAGTCTAATGCATTCAACAAAGCTTTGTGAATCAAATTTTTGCCAAACACATTCGAACAAAGCTAATTAAATCAAATTTAAGCCAAACACATTTAAACAAAGCTTTTTGAATAAAATGACTGTCAAATGCATTCTACAAAGCTAATTGAATCAATTAAAAGTGAAACACATTCAAACAAAGCTAATTGAATCCAATGAAAATCAAACACATTCAAATAAAGCTTTTTAAATCACATTAAAGTCTAATGCATTCAACAAAGCTAATTTTATCAAATGAAAGTCAAACACATTCATACAAAGCTAATTGAATCAAATGAAAGTCAAACACATTCAAACAAAGCTTTTGTAAATCAAATAAAAACTAAATGAATTCAACAATGCTAATTGAATCATATAAAAGACAAATGCATTCTACAAAGCTAATTGAATCAAATGAAATTCAAAAACATTCAAATAAAGCAATTTGAATCAAATGAAACTCAAGCACATTCAAACAAACCTAGTTGAATCAAATGAAAGTCAAACACATTCCACCAGAGCTTTTTGAATCAAATGAAAGTCAAATGCATTCATTTAAGCTAATTGAATCGAATGAAAGTTAAAGACACTCAAACAAACCTAATTGAGTCCAATGAAAGTCAAACACATTCAAATAAAGCTTTTTGAATCAAATTAACGTCTAATGCATTCAACAAAGCTAACTGAATCAAATGAAAGTCAAACACATTCAACCAAAGCTAATTGAATCGAATGAAAGTCAAACACATTCAAACAAGCTTTATGATTTAAATTTAAGTCAAACACATTGAAACAAAGCTATTTAAATCAAATGAAAGTCAAACACATTCAAACAAAGCTAATAGAATGAAATGCAAATCAAACACATTCAAACAAGTTTATGAATGAAATTTAAGCCAAACACATTCAAACTAAGGTAATTAAATCAAAAGAAAGTCAAACACATTCAAACAAAGCTAATTGAATCAAATGAAAGTCAAACACATTCAAACAAAGCTAATTGAATCAAATGAAAGTCAAACACATTCAAACAAAGCTTTTTGAATAAAATGAATGTCAAATGCATTTTACAAAGCTAATTGAATCAATTGAAAGTCAAACACATTCAAACAAGCTTTATGAATCAAATTTTAGCCAAAAACATTCAAACAAAGCTAACTAAATCAAATGAAAGTCAAACACATTCAAACAAAGCTTTTTGAATAAAATGAATGCCAAATGCATTCTACAAAGCTAATTGAATCAATTGAAAGTGAAACACATTCAAACAAAGGTTTTTGAATCAAATTTAAGCCAAACACATTCAAACAAAGTTAATTAAATCAAATGAAAGTCAAACACATTCAATCAAAGCTTTTTGAATAAAATGAATGTCAAATGCATTCTAAAAACCTAATTGAATCAATTGAAAGGGAAACACATTCAAACAAAGCTAATTGAATCCAATGAAAGTCAAACCAATTCAAATCAAGCTTTTTAAATCAAATTAAAGTCCAATGCGTTCAACAAAGCTAATTGAATCAAATGAAAGTCAAACACATTCAAACAAAGCTAATTGAATCCAATGAAAGTTAAACCCATTCAAACAAAGCTTTGTGAATCAAATTAACGTCAAATGCATTCAATAAAGTTAATTGAATCAAATGAAAATCAAACACATTCAAACAAAGCAAATTGAATCAAATGAAAGTCAAACATATTCAAACAATCTTTATGAATCAAATTTGAGCCAAACACATTCAAACAAAAGCTAATTGAATCAAATGAAAGTCAAACACATTCAAATAAAGCTTTTTAAATCAAATTAAAGTCTAATGCGTTCAACAAAGCTAATTGAATCAAATGAAAGTGAAGCACATTCAAACATACCTAATTGAATCAAATGAAAGTCAAACACATTCAACCAGATCTTTTTGAATCAAATAAAAGTCAAATGCATTCATTAATGCTAATTGAATCGAATGAAAGGCAAACACATTTAAACAAGCTTTATGAATCAAATTTAAGCTAAACACATTCAAACAAAGCTAATTGAATCCAATGAAAGTCAAACACATTCAAATAAAGCTTTTAAAATCAAATTAAAGTCTAATTTATTCAACAAAGCTAATTGAATCAAATGAAAGTCAAACATAATCGAACAAAGCTAATTGAATCCAATGAAAGTCAAACACATTCAAACAAAGCTTTGTGAATCAAATTAACAACAAATGCATTCAACAAAGCTAATTAAATCAAATGAAAGTCAAACACATTCAAACAAAGCTTATTGAATCAAATGAAAGTCAAACACATTCAAACAAAGCTAATTGAATCAAATGAAAGTCAAACACATTCAAACAAAGCTTTTTGAATAAAATGAATGTCAAATGCATTCTACAAAGCTAATTGAATCAATTGAAAGTGAAACACATTCAAACAAAGGTTTTTGAATCAAATTTAAGCCAAACACATTCAAACAAAGCTAATTAAATCAAATGAAAGTTAAACACATTCAATCAAAGCTTTTTGAATAAAATGAATGTCAAATGCATTCTAAAAAGCTAATTGAATCAATTGAAAGGGAAACACATTCAAACAAAGCTAATTGAATCCAATGAAAGTCAAACAAATTCAAATCATGCTTTTTAAATCAAATTAAAGTCCAATGAGTTCAACAAAGCTAATTGAATCAAATGAAAGTCAAACACATTCAAACAAAGCTAATTAAATCCAATGAAAGTGAAACCCATTCAAACAAAGCTTTGTGAATCAAATTAACGTCAAATGCATTCAACAAAGTTAATTGAATCAAATGAAAATCAAACACATTCAAACAAAGCTAATTGAATCAAATGAAAGTGAAACATATTCAAACAAGGTTTATGAACCAAATTTGAGCCAAACACATTCAAACAAAAGCTAATTGGATCAAATGAAAGTCAAACACATTCAAATAAAGCTTTTTAAATCAAATTAAAGTCTAATGCGTTCAACAAAGCTAATTGAATCAAATGAAAGTGAAGCACATTCAAACATACCTAATTGAATCAAATGAAAGTCAAACACATTCAACCAGATCTTTTTGAATCAAATGAAAGTCAAATGCATTCATTAATGCTAATTGAATCGAATGAAAGGCAAACACATTTAAACAAGTTTTATGAATCAAATTTAAGCTAAACACATTCAAACAAAGCTAATTGAATCCAATGAAAGTCAAACACATTCAAATAAAGCTTTTAAAATCAAATTAAAGTCTAATTTATTCAACAAAGCTAATTGAATCAAATGAAAGTCAAACACAATCAAACAAAGCTAATTGAATCCAATGAAAGTCAAACACATTCAAACAAAGCTTTGTGAATCAAATTAACGACAAATGCATTCTACAAAGCTAATTAAATCAAATGAAAGTCAAACACATTCAAACAAAGCTAATTGAATCAAATGAAACTCAAACACATTCAAACAAGCTTTATGAATCAAATTTGAGCCAAACACATTCAAACAAAGCTAACCGAATCAAATGAAAGTCAAACACATTCAAACAAAGCTAATTGAATCAAATGAAAGTCAACCACATTCAAACAAGCTTTATGAATCAAATTTTTGCCAAACACATTCGAACAAAGCTAATTAAATTAAATTTAAGCCAAACACATTTAAACAAAGCTTTTTGAATAAATGACTGTTAAATGCATTCTACAAAGCTAATTGAATCAATTAAAAGTGAAACACATACAAACAAAGCTAATTGAATCCAATGAAAATCAAACACATTCAAATAAAGCTTTTTAAATCACATTAAAGTCTAATGCATTCAACAAAGCTAATTTTATCAAATGAAAGTCAAACACATTCATACAAAGCTAATTGAATCAAATGAAAGTCAAACACACTCAAACAAAGCTTCTATAAATCAAATAAAAACTAAATGAATTCAACAATGCTAATTAAATCATATAAAAGACAAATGCATTCTACAAAGCTAATTGAATCAAATGAAATTTAAAAACATTCAAATAAAGCAATTTGAATCAAATGAAAGTCAAGCACATTCAAACAAACCTAGTTGAATCAAATGAAAGTCAAACACATTCCACCAGAGCTTTTAGAATCAAATGAAAGTCAAATGCATTTATTTAAGCTAATTGAATCGAATGAAAGTTAAAGACATTCAAACAAACCTAATTGAGTCCAATGAAAGTCAAACACATTCAAATAAAGCTTTTTGAATCAAATTAACGTCAAATGCATTCAACAAAGCTAATTGAATCAAATGAAAGTCAAACACATTCAACCAAAGCTATATGAATCGAATGAAAGTCAAACACATTCAAACAAGCTTTATGATTTAAATTTAAGCCAAACACATTCAAACAAAGCTATTTAAATCAAATGAAAGTCAAACACATTCAAACAAAGCTAAAAGAATGAAATGCAAGTCAAACACATTCAAACAAGTTTATGAATGAAATTGAAGCCAAACACATTCAAACTAAGCTAATTAAATCAAAAGAAAGTCAAACACATTCAAACAAAGCTAATTGAATCAAATGAAAGTCAAACACATTCAAACAAAGCTAATTGAATCAAATGAAAGTCAAACACATTCAAACAAAGCTTTTTGAATAAAATGAATGTCAAATGCATTCTACAAAGCTAATTGAATCAATTGAAAGTGAAACACATTCAAACAAAGGTTTTTGAATCAAATTTAAGCCAAACACATTCAAACAAAGCTAATTAAATCAAATGAAAGTTAAACACATTCAATCAAAGCTTTTTGAATAAAATGAATGTCAAATGCATTCTAAAAAGCTAATTGAATCAATTGAAAGGGAAACACATTCAAACAAAGCTAATTGAATCCAATGAAAGTCAAACAAATTCAAATCATGCTTTTTAAATCAAATTAAAGTCCAATGAGTTCAACAAAGCTAATTGAATCAAATGAAAGTCAAACACATTCAAACAAAGCTAATTAAATCCAATGAAAGTGAAACCCATTCAAACAAAGCTTTGTGAATCAAATTAACGTCAAATGCATTCAACAAAGTTAATTGAATCAAATGAAAATCAAACACATTCAAACAAAGCTAATTGAATCAAATGAAAGTGAAACATATTCAAACAAGGTTTATGAACCAAATTTGAGCCAAACACATTCAAACAAAAGCTAATTGGATCAAATGAAAGTCAAACACATTCAAATAAAGCTTTTTAAATCAAATTAAAGTCTAATGCGTTCAACAAAGCTAATTGAATCAAATGAAAGTGAAGCACATTCAAACATACCTAATTGAATCAAATGAAAGTCAAACACATTCAACCAGATCTTTTTGAATCAAATGAAAGTCAAATGCATTCATTAATGCTAATTGAATCGAATGAAAGGCAAACACATTTAAACAAGTTTTATGAATCAAATTTAAGCTAAACACATTCAAACAAAGCTAATTGAATCCAATGAAAGTCAAACACATTCAAATAAAGCTTTTAAAATCAAATTAAAGTCTAATTTATTCAACAAAGCTAATTGAATCAAATGAAAGTCAAACACAATCAAACAAAGCTAATTGAATCCAATGAAAGTCAAACACATTCAAACAAAGCTTTGTGAATCAAATTAACGACAAATGCATTCTACAAAGCTAATTAAATCAAATGAAAGTCAAACACATTCAAACAAAGCTAATTGAATCAAATGAAACTCAAACACATTCAAACAAGCTTTATGAATCAAATTTGAGCCAAACACATTCAAACAAAGCTAACCGAATCAAATGAAAGTCAAACACATTCAAACAAAGCTAATTGAATCAAATGAAAGTCAACCACATTCAAACAAGCTTTATGAATCAAATTTTTGCCAAACACATTCGAACAAAGCTAATTAAATTAAATTTAAGCCAAACACATTTAAACAAAGCTTTTTGAATAAAATGACTGTTAAATGCATTCTACAAAGCTAATTGAATCAATTAAAAGTGAAACACATACAAACAAAGCTAATTGAATCCAATGAAAATCAAACACATTCAAATAAAGCTTTTTAAATCACATTAAAGTCTAATGCATTCAACAAAGCTAATTTTATCAAATGAAAGTCAAACACATTCATACAAAGCTAATTGAATCAAATGAAAGTCAAACACACTCAAACAAAGCTTTTATAAATCAAATAAAAACTAAATGAATTCAACAATGCTAATTAAATCATATAAAAGACAAATGCATTCTACAAAGCTAATTGAATCAAATGAAATTTAAAAACATTCAAATAAAGCAATTTGAATCAAATGAAAGTCAAGCACATTCAAACAAACCTAGTTGAATCAAATGAAAGTCAAACACATTCCACCAGAGCTTTTAGAATCAAATGAAAGTCAAATGCATTTATTTAAGCTAATTGAATCGAATGAAAGTTAAAGACATTCAAACAAACCTAATTGAGTCCAATGAAAGTCAAACACATTCAAATAAAGCTTTTTGAATCAAATTAACGTCTAATGCATTCAACAAAGCTAATTGAATCAAATGAAAGTCAAACACATTCAACCAAAGCTATATGAATCGAATGAAAGTCAAACACATTCAAACAAGCTTTATGATTTAAATTTAAGCCAAACACATTCAAACAAAGCTATTTAAATCAAATGAAAGTCAAACACATTCAAACAAAGCTAAAAGAATGAAATGCAAGTCAAACACATTCAAACAAGTTTATGAATGAAATTTAAGCCAAACACATTCAAACTAAGCTAATTAAATCAAAAGAAAGTCAAACACATTCAAACAAAGCTAATTGAATCAAATGAAAGTCAAACACATTCAAACAAAGCTAATTGAATCAAATGAAAGTCAAACACATTCAAACAAAGCTTTTTGAATAAAATGAATGTCAAATGCATTTTACAAAGCTAATTGAATCAATTGAAAGTCAAACACATTCAAACAAGCTTTATGAATCAAATTTTACCCAAAAACATTCAAACAAAGCTAATTAAATCAAATGAAAGTCAAACACATTCAAACAAAGCTTTTTGAATAAAATGAATGTCAAATGCATTCTACAAAGCTAATTGAATCAATTGTAAGTGAAACACATTCAAACAAAGGTTTTTGAATCAAATTTAAGCCAAACACATTCAAACAAAGTTAATTAAATCAAATGAAAGTCAAACACATTCAATCAAAGCTTTTTGAATAAAATGAATGTCAAATGCATTCTAAAAACCTAATTGAATCAATTGAAAGGGAAACACATTCAAACAAAGCTAATTGAATCCAATGAAAGTCAAACCAATTCAAATCAAGCTTTTTAAATCAAATTAAAGTCCAATGCGTTCAACAAAGCTAATTGAATCAAATGAAAGTCAAACACATTCAAACAAAGCTAATTGAATCCAATGAAAGTTAAACCCATTCAAACAAAGCTTTGTGAATCAAATTAACGTCAAATGCATTCAATAAAGTTAATTGAATCAAATGAAAATCAAACACATTCAAACAAAGCAAATTGAATCAAATGAAAGTCAAACATATTTAAACAATCTTTATGAATCAAATTTGAGCCAAACACATTCAAACAAAAGCTAATTGAATCAAATGAAAGTCAAACACATTCAAATAAAGCTTTTTTAATCAAATTAAAGTCTAATGCGTTCAACAAAGCTAATTGAATCAAATGAAAGTGAAGCACATTCAAACATACCTAATTGAATCAAATGAAAGTCAAACACATTCAACCAAATCTTTTTGAATCAAATGAAAGTCAAATGCATTCATTAATGCTAATTGAATCGAATGAAAGGCAAACACATTTAAACAAGCTTTATGAATCAAATTTAAGCTAAACACATTCAAACAAAGCTAATTGAATCCAATGAAAGTCAAACACATTCAAATAAAGCTTTTAAAATCAAATTAAAGTCTAATTTATTCAACAAATCTAATTGAATCAAATGAAAGTCAAACATAATCGAACAAAGCTAATTGAATCCAATGAAAGTCAAACACATTTAAACAAAGCTTTGTAAATCAAATTAACGACAAATGCATTCAACAAAGCTAATTAAATCAAATGAAAGTCAAACACATTCAAATAAAGCTAATTGAACCAAATGAAACTCAAACACATTCAAACAAGCTTTACGAATCAAATTTGAGCCAAACACATTCAAACAAAGCTAACTGAATAAAATGAAAGTCAAACACATTCAAACAAAGCTAATTGAATCAAATGAAAGTCAAACACATTCAAACAAGCTTTATGAATCAAATTTTTGCCAAACTCATTCGAACAAAGCTAATTAAATCAAATGAAAGTTGAACACATTCAAACAAAGCTTTTTGAATAAAATGAATGTCAAATGCATTTTACAAAGCTAATTGAATCAATTGAAAGTCAAACACATTCAAACAAGCTTTATGTATCAAATTTTAACCAAAAACATTCAAACAAAACTAATTAAATCAAATGAAAGTCAAACACATTCAAACAAAGCTTTTTGAATAAAATGAATGTCAAATGCATTCTACAAAGCTAATTGAATTAATTGAAAGTGAAACACATTCAAACAAAGGTTTTTGAATCAAATTTAAGCCAAACACATTCAAACAAAGCTAATTAAATCAAATGAAAGTCAAACACATTCAATCAAAGCTTTTTGAATAAAATGAATGTCAAATGCATTCTAAAAAGCTAATTGAATCAATTGAAAGGGAAACACATTCAAACAAAGCTAATTGAATCCAATGAAAGTCAAACAAATTCAAATCAAGCTTTTTAAATCAAATTAAAGTCCAATGCGTTCAACAAAGCTAATTGAATCAAATGAAAGTCAAACACATTCAAACAAAGCTAATTGAATCCAATGAAAGTCAAACCCATTCAAACAAAGCTTTGTGAATCAAATTAACGTCAAATGCATTCAACAAAGTTAATTGAATCAAAGGAAAATCAAACACATTCAAACAAAGCTAATTGAATGAAATGAAAGTCAAACATATTCAAAAATGCTTTATGAATCAAATTTGAGCCAAACACATTCAAACAAAAGCTAATTGAATCAAATGAAAGTCAAACACATTCAAATAAAGCTTTTTAAATCAAATTAAAGTCTAATGCGTTCAACAAAGCTAATTGAATCAAATGAAAGTGAAGCACATTCAAACAAACCTAATTGAATCAAATGAAAGTCAAACACATTCAACCAGATCTTTTTGAATCAAATGAAAGTCAAATGCATTCATTAATGCTAATTGAATCGAATGAAAGGCAAACACATTTAGACAAGCTTTATGAATCAAATTTAAGCTAAACACATTCAAACAAAGCTAATTGAATCCAATGAAAGTCCAACACATTCAAATGAAGCTTTTAAAATCAAATTAAAGTCTAATTTATTCAACAAAGCTAATTGAATCGAATGAAAGTCAAACACATTCAAACAAAGCTAATTGAATCCAATGAAAGTCAAACACATTCAAACAAAGCTTTGTGAATCAAATTAACGACAAATGCATTCAACAAAGCTAATTAAATCAAATGAAAGTCAAACACATTCAAAAAAAGCTAATTGAATCAAATGAAACTCAAACACATTCAAACAAGCTTTATGAATCAAATTTGAGCTAAACACATTCAAACAAAGCTAACTGAATCAAATGAAAGTCAAACACATTCAAACAAAGCTAATTGAATTAAATGAAAGTCAAACACATTCAAACAAGCTTTATGAATCAAATTTTTGCCAAACACATATTCGAACAAAGCTAATTAAATCAAATGAAAGTCAAACACATTCAAACAAAGCTTTTTGAATAAAATGAATGTCAAATGCATTTTACAAAGCTAATTGAATCAATTGAAGGTCAAACACATTCAAACAAGCTTTATGAATCAAATTTAAGCCAAACACATTCAAACAAAGGTTTTTGAATCAAATTTAAGCCAAACACATTCAAAAAAAGCTAATTAAATCAAATGAAATTCAAACACATTTAAACAAAGCTTTTTGAATAAAATGACTGTCAAATGCATTCTACAAAGCTAATTGAATCAATTAAAAGTGAAACACATTCAAACAAAGCTAATTGAATCCAATGAAAATCAAACACATTTAAATAAAGCTTTTTAAATCACATTAAAGTCTAATGCATTCAACAAAGCTAATTGAATCAAATGAAAGTCAAACACATTCATACAAAGCTAATTTTATCAAATGAAAGTCAAACACATTCAAACTAAGCTTTTGTCAATCAAATAAAAACTAAATGAATTCAACAATGCTAATTGAATCATATAAAAGACAAATGCATTCTACAAAGCTAATTGAATCAAATGAAATTCAAAAAACATTCAAATAAAGCAATTTGAATCAAATGAAAGTCAAGCACATTCAAACAAACCTAGTTGAATCAAATGAAAGTCAAACACATTCAACCAGAGCTTTTTGAATCAAATGAAAGTCAAATGCATTTATTTAAGCTAATTGAATCGAATGAAAGTTAAAGACATTCAAACAAACCTAATTGAGTCCAATGAAAGTTAAACACATTCAAATAAAGCTTTTTTGAATCAAATTAACGTCTAATGCATTCAACACAGCTAATTGAATCAAATGAAAGTCAAACACATTCAACCAAAGCTAATTGAATCGAATGAAAGTCAAACACATTCAAACAAGCTTTATGATTTAAATTTAAGCCAAACACATTCAAACAAAGCTATTTAAATCAAATGAAAGTCAAACACATTCAAACAAAGCTAATAGAATGAAATGCAAGTCAAACACATTCAAACAAGTTTATGAATCAAATTTAAGCAAACACATTCAAACTAAGCTATTAAATCAAAAGAAAGTCAAACACATTCAAACAAAGCTAATTGAATCAAATGAAAGTCAAACATATTCAAACAAAGCTAATTGAATCAAATGCAAAGCTTTTTGAATAAAATGAATGTCAAATGCATTTTACAAAGCTAATTGAATCAATTGAAAGTCAAACACATTCAAACAAGCTTTATGAATAAATTTTAGCCAAAAACATTCAAACAAAGCTAATTAAATCAAATGAAAGTCAAACACATTCAAACAAAGCTTTTTGAATAAAATGAATGTCAAATGCATTCTACAAAACTAATTGAATCAATTGAAAGTGAAACACATTCAAACAAAGGTTTTTGAATCAAATTTAAGCCAAACACATTCAAACAAAGCTAATTAAATCAAATGAAAGTCAAACACATTCAATCAAAGCTTTTTAAATAAATGAATGTCAAATGGATTCTAAAAAGCTAATTGAAACAATTGAAAGGGAAACACATTCAAACAAAGCTAATTGAATCCAATGAAAGTCAAACAAATTCAAATCAAGCTTTTTAAATCAAATTAAAGTCCAATGCGTTCAACAAAGCTAATTGAATCAAATGAAAGTCAAACACATTCAAACAAAGCTAATTGAATCCAATGAAAGTCAAACCCATTCAAACAAAGCTTTGTGAATCAAATTAACGTCAAATGCATTCAACAAAGTTAATTGAATCAAATGAAAATCAAACACATTCAAACAAAGCTAATTGAATGAAATGAAAGTCAAACATATTCAAAAATGCTTTATGAATCAAATTTGAGCCAAACACATTCAAACAAAAGCTAATTGAATCAAATGAAAGTCAAACACATTCAAATAAAGCTTTTTTAATCAAATTAAAGTCTAATGCGTTCAACAAAGCTAATTGAATCAAATGAAAGTGAAGCACATTCAAACAAACCTAATTGAATCAAATGAAAGTCAAACACATTCAACCAGATCTTTTTGAATCAAATGAAAGTCAAATGCATTCATTAATGCTAATTGAATCGAATGAAAGGCAAAACACATTTAGACAAGCTTTATGAATCAAATTTAAGCTAAACACATTCAAACAAAGCTAATTGAATCCAATGAAAGTCCAACACATTCAAATAAAGCTTTTAAAATCAAATTAAAGTTTAATTTATTCAACAAAGCTAATTGAATCGAATGAAAGTCAAACACAATCAAACAAAGCTAATTGAATCCAATGAAAGTCAAACACATTCAAACAAAGCTTTGTGAATCAAATTAACGACAAATGCATTCAACAAAGCTAATTAAATCAAATGAAAGTCAAAACACATTCAAAAAAAGCTAATTGAATCAAATGAAACTCAAACACATTCAAACAAGCTTTATGAATCAAATTTGAGCCAAACACATTCAAACAAAGCTAACTGAATCAAATGAAAGTCAAACACATTCAAACAAAGCTAATTGAATTAAATGAAAGTCAAACACATTCAAACAAGCTTTATGAATCAAATTTTTGCCAAACACATTCGAACAAAGCTAATTAAATCAAATGAAAGTCAAACACATTCAAACAAAGCTTTTTGAATAAAATGAATGTCAAATGCATTTTACAAAGCTAATTGAATCAATTGAAAGTCAAACACATTCAAACAAGCTTTATGAATCAAATTTACGCCAAACACATTCAAACAAAGGTTTTTGAATCAAATTTAAGCCAAACACTTTCAAACAAAGCTAATTAAATCAAATGAAAGTCAAACACATTCAAACAAAGCTTTTTGAATAAAATGACTGTCAAATGCATTCTACAAAGCTAATTGAATCAATTAAAAGTGAAACACATTCAAACAAAGCTAATTAAATCCAATGAAAATCAAACACATTTAAATAAAGCTTTTTAAATCACATTAAAGTCTAATGCATTCAACAAAGCTAATTTATCAAATAAAAGTCAAACACATTCATACAAAGCTAATTGAATCAAATGAAAGTCAAACACATTCAAACAAAGCTTTTGTAAATCAAATAAAAACTAAAATGAATTCAACAATGCTAATTGAATCATATAAAAGACAAATGCATTCTACAAAGCTAATTGAATCAAATGAAATTCAAAAAACATTCAAATAAAGCAATTTGAATCAAATGAAAGTCAAACACATTCAAACAAACCTAGTTGAATCAAATGAAAGTCAAACACATTCAACCAGAGCTTTTTGAATCAAATGAAAGTCAAATGCATTTATTTAAGCTAATTGAATCGAATGAAGTTAAAGACATTCAAACAAACCTAATTGAGTCCAATGAAAGTCAAACACATTCAAATAAAAGCTTTTTGAATCAAATTAACGTCTAATGCATTCAACAAAGCTAATTGAATCAAATGAAAGTCAAACACATTCAAAAAGCTAATTTGAATCAAAATGAAAGTCAAACACATTCAAACAAAGCTAATTGAAATCAAATGAAAGTCAAACACATTCAAACAACTTTATGAATCAAATTAAGCAAATCAAAAACAAGTTGAATCAAACACATTCAAAAAAAGCTTTTTGAATAAAATGAAGTCAAACACATTCAACAAAGCTAATTGAATCAATGAAAGTCAAACACATTCAAACAAGCTTTATGAATAAAAAGCAAAAACATTCAACAAGTAATTAAATCAAATGAAAGTCAAACACATTCAAACAAAGCTTTATGAAATAAAATAATGTAAAGCACAAAAAAACTAATGAATCAATTAAAGAAACACATTCAAACAAAGGTTTTTGAATCAAATTTAAGCCAAACACATTCAAACAAAGCTAATTAAATCAAATGAAAGTCAAACACATTCAATCAAAGCTTTTTGAATAAAATGAATGTCAAATGCATTCTAAAAAGCTAATTGAATCAATTGAAAGGGAAACACATTCAAACAAAGCTAATTGAATCCAATGAAAGTCAAAACAAATTCAAATCAAGCTTTTTAAATCAAATTAAAGTCCAATGCGTTCAACAAAGCTAATTGAATCAAATGAAAGTCAAACACATTCAAACAAAGCTAATTGAATCCAATGAAAGTCAAACCCATTCAAAAAAAGCTTTGTGAATCAAATTAACGTCAAATGCATTCAACAAAGTTAATTGAATCAAATGAAAATCAAACACAAAGCTAATTGAATCAAATGAAAGTCAAACATATTCAAACAAGCTTTATGAATCAAATTTGAGACAAACACATTATACAAAAGCTAATTGAATCAAATGAAAGTCAAACACATTCAAATAAAGCTTTTTAAATCAAATTAAAGTCTAATGCGTTCAACAAAGCTAATTGAATCAAATGAAAGTGAAACACATTCAAACAAACCTAATTGAATCAAATGAAAGTCAAACACATTCAACCAGATCTTTTTGAATCAAATGAAAGTCAAATGCATTCATTAATGCTAATTGAATCGAATGAAAGGCAAACACATTTAAACAAGCTTTATGAATCAAATTTAAGCTAAACACATTCAAACAAAGCTAGTTGAATCCAATGAAAGTCAAACACATTCAAATAAAGCTTTTAAAATCAAATTAAAGTCTAATTTATTCAACAAAGCTAATTGAATCGAATGAAAGTCAAACACAATCAAACAAAGCTAATTGAATCCAATGAAAGTCAAACACATTCAAACAAAGCTTTGTGAATCAAATTAACGACAAATGCATTCAACAAAGCTAATTAAATCAAATGAAAGTCAAACACATTCAAAAAAAGCTAATTGAATCAAATGAAACTCAAACACATTCAAACAAGCTTTATGAATCAAATTTGAGCCAAACACATTCAAACAAAGCTAACTGAATCAAATGAAAGTCAAACACATTCAAACAAAGCTAATTGAATTAAATGAAAGTCAAACACATTCAAACAAGCTTTATGAATCAAATTTTTGCCAAACACATTCGAACAAAGCTAATTAAATCAAATGAAAGTCAAACACATTCAAACAAAGCTTTTTGAATAAAATGAATGTCAAATGCATTTTACAAAGGTAATTGAATCAATTGAAAGTCAAACACATTCAAACAAGCTTTATGAATCAAATTTACGCCAAACACATTCAAACAAAGGTTTTTGAATCAAATTTAAGCCAAACACTTTCAAACAAAGCTAATTAAATCAAATGAAAGTCAAACACATTTAAACAAAGCTTTTTGAATAAATGATTGTCAAATGCATTCTACAAAGCTAATTGAATCAATTAAAAGTGAAACACATTCAAACAAAGCTAATTAAATCCAATGAAAATCAAACACATTTAAATAAAGCTTTTTAAATCACATTAAAGTCTAATGCATTCAACAAAGCTAATTTTATCAAATAAAAGTCAAACACATTCATACAAAGCTAATTGAATCAAATGAAAGTCAAACACATTCAAACAAAGCTTTTGTAAATCAAATAAAAACTAAATGAATTCAACAATGCTAATTGAATCATATAAAAGACAAATGCATTCTACAAAGCTAATTGAATCAAATGAAATTCAAAAACATTCAAATAAAGCAATTTGAATCAAATGAAAGTCAAACACATTCAAACAAACCTAGTTGAATCAAATGAAAGTCAAACACATTCAACCAGAGCTTTTTGAATCAAATGAAAGTCAAATGCATTTATTTAAGCTAATTGAATCGAATGAAAGTTAAAGACATTCAAACAAACCTAATTGAGTCCAATGAAAGTCAAACACATTCAAATAAAGCTTTTTGAATCAAATTAACGTCTAATGCATTCAACAAAGCTAATTGAATCAAATGAAAGTCAAACACATTCAACCAAAGCTAATTGAATCGAATGAAAGTCAAACACATTCAACCAAAGCTAATTGAATCGAATGAAAGTCAAACACATTCAAACAAGCTTTATGAATCAAATTTAAGCCAAACACATTCAAACAGAGGTTTTTGAATCAAATTTAAGCCAAACACATTCAAACAAAGCTAATTAAATCAAATGAAAGTCAAACACATTCAATCAAAGCTTTTTGAATAAAATGAATGTCAAATGCATTCTAAAAAGCTAATTGAATCAATTGAAAGGGAAACACATTCAAACAAAGCTAATTGAATCCAATGAAAGTCAAACAAATTCAAATCAAGCTTTTTAAATCAAATTAAAGTCCAATGCGTTCAACAAAGCTAATTGAATCAAATGAAAGTCAAACACATTCAAACAAAGCTAATTGAATCCAATGAAAGTCAAACCCATTCAAAAAAAGCTTTGTGAATCAAATTAACGTCAAATGCATTCAACAAAGTTAATTGAATCAAATGAAAATCAAACCAAAGCTAATTGAATCAAATGAAAGTCAAACATATTCAAACAAGCTTTATGAATCAAATTTGAGACAAACACATTATACAAAAGCTAATTGAATCAAATGAAAGTCAAACACATTCAAATAAAGCTTTTTAAATCAAATTAAAGTCTAATGCGTTCAACAAAGCTAATTGAATCAAATGAAAGTGAAACACATTCAAACAAACCTAATTGAATCAAATGAAAGTCAAACACATTCAACCAGATCTTTTTGAATCAAATGAAAGTCAAATGCATTCATTAATGCTAATTGAATCGAATGAAAGGCAAACACATTTAAACAAGCTTTATGAATCAAATTTAAGCTAAACACATTCAAACAAAGCTAGTTGAATCCAATGAAAGTCAAACACATTCAAATAAAGCTTTTAAAATCAAATTAAAGTCTAATTTATTCAACAAAGCTAATTGAATCGAATGAAAGTCAAACACAATCAAACAAAGCTAATTGAATCCAATGAAAGTCAAACACATTCAAACAAAGCTTTGTGAATCAAATTAACGACAAATGCATTCAACAAAGCTAATTAAATCAAATGAAAGTCAAACACATTCAAAAAAAGCTAATTGAATCAAATGAAACTCAAACACATTCAAACAAGCTTTATGAATCAAATTTGAGCCAAACACATTCAAACAAAGCTAACTAAATCAAATGAAAGTCAAACACATTCAAACAAAGCTAATTGAATCAAATGAAAGTCAAACACATTCAAACAAGCTTTATGAATCAAATTTTTGCCAAACACATTCGAACAAATCTAATTAAATCAAATGAAAGTCAAACACATTCAAACAAAGCTTTTTGAATAAAATGAATGTCAAATGCATTTTACAAAGGTAATTGAATCAATTGGAAGTCAAACACATTCAAACAAGCTTTATGAATCAAATTTAAGCCAAACACATTCAAACAAAGGTTTTTGAATCAAATTTAAGCCAAACACATTCAAACAAAGCTAATTAAATCAAATCAAATTCAAACACATTTAAACAAAGCTTTTTGAATAAATTGATTGTCAAATGCATTCTACAAAGCTAATTGAATCAATTAAAAGTAAAATACATTCAAACAAAGCTAATTGAATCCAATGAAAATCAAACACATTCAAATAAAGCTTTTTAAATCACATTAAAGTCTAATGCATTCAACAAAGCTAATTGAATCAAATGAAATTCAAAAACATTCAAATAAAGCAATTTGAATCAAATGAAAGTCAAGCACATTCAAACAAACCTAGTTGAATCAAATGAAAGTCAAACACATTCAACCAGAGCTTTTTGAATCAAATGAAAGTCAAATGCATTTATTTAAGCTAATTGAATCGAATGAAAGTTAAAGACATTCAAACAAACCTAATAGAGTCCAATGAAAGTCAAACACATTCAAATAAAGCTTTTTGAATCAAATTAACGTCTAATGCATTCAACAAAGCTAATTGAATCAAATGAAAGTCAAACACATTCAATCAAAGCTAATTGAATCGAATGAAAGTCGAACACATTCAAACAAGCTTTATGATTTAAATTTAAGCCAAACACATTCAAACAAAGCTATTTAAATCAAATGAAAGTCAAACACATTCAAACAAAGCTAATAGAATGAAATGCAAGTTAAACACATTCAAACAAGTTTATGAATCAAATTTAAGCCAAACACATTCAAACTAAGCTAATTAAATCAAATGAAAGTCAAACACATTTAAACAAAGCTAATTGAATCCAATGAAAGTCAAACACATTCAAACAAAGCTAATTGAATCAAATAAAAGCCAAACACATTCAAACAAAGCTTTTTGAATAAAATGAATGTCAAATGCATTTTACAAAGCTTATTGAATCAATTGAAAGTCAAACACATTCAAACAAGCTTTATGAATCAAATTTTAGCCAAACACATTCGAACAAAGCTAATTAAATCAAATGAAAGTCAAACACATTCAAACAAAGCTTTTTTAATTAAAATGAATGTCAAATGCATTTTACAAAGCTAATTGAATCAATTGAAAGTCAAACACATTCAAACAAGCTTTATGAATCAAATTTAAGCCAAACACATTCAAACAGAGGTTTTTGAATCAATTTTAAGCCAAACACATTCAAACAAAGCTAATTAAATCAAATGAAAGTCAAACACATTCAATCAAAGCTTTTTGAATAAAATGAATGTCAAATGCATTCTAAAAAGCTAATTGAATCAATTGAAAGGGAAACACATTCAAACAAAGCTAATTGAATCCAATGAAAGTCAAACAAATTCAAATCAAGCTTTTTAAATCAAATTAAAGTCCAATGCGTTCAACAAAGCTAATTGAATCAAATGAAAGTCAAACACATTCAAACAAAGCTAATTGAATCCAATGAAAGTCAAACCCATTCAAACAAAGCTTTGTGAATCAAATTAACGTCAAATGCATTCAACAAAGTTAATTGAATCAAATGAAAATCAAACATATTCAAACAAAGCTAATTGAATCAAATGAAAGTCAAACATATTCAAACAAGCTTTATGAATCAAATTTGAGCCAAACACATTTAAACAAAAGCTAATTGAATCAAATGAAAGTCAAACACATTCAAATAAAGCTTTTTAAATCAAATTAAAGTCTAATGCGTTCAGCAAAGCTAATTGAATCAAATGAAAGTGAAGCACATTCAAACAAACCTAATTGAATCAAATGAAAGTCAAACACATTCAACCAGATCTTTTTGAATCAAATGAAAGTCAAATGCATTCATTAATGCTAATTGAATCGAATGAAAGACAAACACATTTAAACAAGCTTTATGAATCAAATTTAAGCTAAACACATTCAAACAAAGCTAGTTGAATCCAATGAAAGTCAAACACATTCAAATAAAGCTTTTAAAATCAAATTAAAGTCTAATTTATTCAACAAAGCTAATTGAATCGAATGAAAGTCAAACACAATCAAACAAAGCTAATTGAATCCAATGAAAGTCAAACACATTCAAACAAAGCTTTGTGAATCAAATTAACGACAAATGCATTCAACAAAGCTAATTAAATCAAATGAAAGTCAAACACATTCAAAAAAAGCTAATTGAATCAAATGAAACTCAAACACATTCAAACAAGCTTTATGAATCAAATTTGAGCCAAACACATTCAAACAAAGCTAACTAAATCAAATGAAAGTCAAACACATTCAAACAAAGCTAATTGAATCAAATGAAAGTCTAACACATTCAAACAAGCTTTATGAATCAAATTTTTGCCAAACACATTCGGATAAATCTAATTAAATCAAATGAAAGTCAAACACATTCAAACAAAGCTTTTTGAATAAAATGAATGTCAAATGCATTTTACAAAGCTAATTGAATCAATTGAAAGTCAAACACATTCAAACAAGCTTTATGAATCAAATTTAAGCCAAACACATTCAAACAAAGGTTTTTGAATCAAATTTAAGCCAAGCACATTCAAACAAAGCTAATTAAATCAAATCAAATTCAAACACATTTAAACAAAGCTTTTTGAATAAATTGATTGTCAAATGCATTCTACAAAGCTAATTGAATCAATTAAAAGTAAAACACATTCAAACAAAGCTAATTGAATCCAATGAAAATCAAACACATTCAAATAAAGCTTTTTAAATCACATTAAAGTCTAATGCATTCAACAAAGCTAATTTTATCAAATGAAAGTCAAACACATTCATACAAAGCTAATTGAATCAAATGAAAGTCAAACAAATATTCAAACAAAGCTTTTGTAAATCAAATAAAAACTAAATGAATTCAACAATGCTAATTGAATCGTATAAAAGACAAATGCATTCTACAAAGCTAATTGAATCAAATGAAATTCAAAAACATTCAAATAAAGCAATTTGAATCAAATGAAAGTCAAGCACATTCAAACAAACCTAGTTGAATCAAATGAAAGTCAAACACATTCAACCAGAGCTTTTTGAATCAAATGAAAGTCAAATGCATTTATTTAAGCTAATTGAATCGAATGAAAGTTAAAGACATTCAAACAAACCTAATAGAGTCCAATGAAAGTCAAACACATTCAAATAAAGCTTTTTGAATCAAATTAACGTCTAATGCGTTCAACAAAGCTAATTGAATCAAATGAAAGTCAAACACATTCAACCAAAGCTAATTGAATCGAATGAAAGTCGAACACATTCAAACAAGCTTTATGATTTAAATTTAAGCCAAACACATTCAAACAAAGCTATTTAAATCAAATGAAAGTCAAACACATTCAAACAAAGCTAATAGAATGAAATGCAAGTTAAACACATTCAAACAAGTTTATGAATCAAATTTAAGCCAAACACATTCAAACTAAGCTAATTAAATCAAATGAAAGTCAAACACATTTAAACAAAGCTAATTGAATCCAATGAAAGTCAAACACATTCAAACAAAGCTAATTGAATCAAATAAAAGTCAAACACATTCAAACAAAGCTTTTTGAATAAAATGAATGTCAAATGCATTTTACAAAGCTAATTGAATCAATTGAAAGTCAAACACATTCAAACAAGCTTTATGAATCAAATTTTAGCCAAACACATTCAAACAAAGCTAATTAAATCAAATGAAAGTCAAACACATTCAAACAAAGCTTTTTGAATAAAATGAATGTCAAATGCATTCTACAAAGCTAATTGAATCAATTGAAAGTGAAACACATTCAAACAAAGGTCTTTGAATCAAATTTAAGCCAAACACATTCAAACAAAGGTAATTAAATCAAATGAAAGTCAAACACATCTAATCAAAGCTTTTTGAATAAAATGAATGTCGAATGCATTCTAAAAAGCTAATTGAATCAATTGATAGGGAAACACATTCAAACAAAGCTAATTGAATCCAATGAAAGTCAAACAAATTCAAATCAAGCTTTTTAAATCAAATTAAAGTCCAATGCGTTCAACAAAGCTAATTGAATCAAATGAAAGTCAAACACATTCAAACAAAGCTAATTGAATCCAATGAAAGTCAAACCCATTCAAACAAAGCTTTCTGAATCAAATTAACGTCAAATGCATTCAACAAAGTTAATTGAATCAAATGAAAATCAAACACATTCAAACAAAGCTAATTGAATCAAATGAAAGTCAAACATATTCAAACAAGCTTTATGAATCAAATTTGAGCCAAACACATTCAAACAAAAAATAATTGAATCAAATGATAGTCAAACACATTCAAATAAAGCTTTTTAAATCAAATTAAAGTCTAATGCGTTCAACAAAGCTAATTGAATCAAATGAAAGTGAAGCGCATTCAAACATACCTAATTGAATCAAATGAAAGTCAAACACATTCAACCAGATCTTTTTGAATCAAATGAAAGTCAATTGCATTCATTAATGCTAATTGAATCGAATGAAAGGCAAACACATTTAAACAAGCTTTATGAATCAAATTTAAGCTAAACACATTCAAACAAAGCTAATTGAATCCAATGAAAGTCAAACACATTCAAATAAAGCTTTTAAATCAAATTATAGTCTAATTCATTCAAAAAAGCTAATTGAATCGAATGAAAGTCAACCACAATCAAACAAAGCTAATTGAATCCAATGAAAGTCAAACACATTCAAACAAAGCTTTGTGAATCAAATTAGCGACAAATGCATTCAACAAAGCTAATTAAATAAAATGAAAGTCAAACACATTCAAACAAAGCTAATTGAATCAAATGAAACTCAAACACATTTAAACAAGCTTTATGAATCAAATTTGAGCCAAACACATTCAAACAAAGCTAACTGAATCAAATGAAAGTCAAACACATTCAAACAAAGCTAATTGAATCAAATGAAAGTCAAACACATTCAAACAAGCTTTATGAAACAAATTTTTGCCAAACACATTCGACCAAAGCTAATTAAATCAAATGAAAGTCAAACACATTCAAACAAAGCTTTTTGAATAAAATGAATGTCAAATGCATTTTACAAAGCTAATTGAATCAATTGAAAGTCAAACACATTCAAACAAGCTTTATGAATCAAATTTAAGCCAAACACATTCAAACAACGGTTTTTGAATCAAATTTACGCCAAACACATTCAAACAAAGCTAATTAAATCAAATGAAATTCAAACACATTTAAACAAAGCTTTTTGAATAAAATGACTGTCAAATGCATTCTACAAAGCTAATTGAATGAATTAAAAGTGAAACACATTCAAACAAAGCTAATTGAATCCAATGAAAATCAAACACATTCAAATAAAGCTTTTTAAATCACATTAAAGTCTAATGCATTCAATAAAGCTAATTGAATCAAATGAAAGTCAAACACATTCATACAAAGCTAATTGAATCAAATGAAAGTGAAACACATTCAAACAAAGCTTTTGTAAATCAAATAAAAACTAAATGAATTCAACAATGCTAATTGAATCATATAAAAGACAAATGCATTCTACAAAGCTAATTGAATCAAATGAAATTCAAACACATTCAAACAAAGCTAATTGAATCAAATGAAAGTCAAACACATTCAAACAAGCTTTATGAAACAAATTTTTGCCAAACACATTCGACCAAAGCTAATTAAATCAAATGAAAGTCAAACACATTCAAACAAAGCTTTTTGAATAAAATGAATGTCAAATGCATTTTACAAAGCTAATTGAATCAATTGAAAGTCAAACACATTCAAACAAGCTTTATGAATCAAATTTAAGCCAAACACATTCAAACAAAGGTTTTTGAATCAAATTTACGCCAAACACATTCAAACAAAGCTAATTAAATCAAATGAAATTCAAACACATTTAAACAAAGCTTTTTGAATAAAATGACTGTCAAATGCATTCTACAAAGCTAATTGAATCAATTAAAAGTGAAACACATTCAAACAAAGCTAATTGAATCCAATAAAAATCAAACACATTCAAATAAAGCTTTTTAAATCACATTAAAGTCTAATGCATTCAACAAAGCTAATTGAATCAAATGAAAGTCAAACACATTCATACAAAGCTAATTGAATCAAATGAAAGTGAAACACATTCAAACAAAGCTTTTGTAAATCAAATAAAAACTAAATGAATTCAACAATGCTAATTGAATCATATAAAAGACAAATGCATTCTACAAAGCTAATTGAATCAAATGAAATTCAAAAACATTCAAATAAAGCAATTTGAATCAAATGAAAGTCAAGCACATTCAAACAAACCTAATTGAATCAAATGAAAGTCAAACACATTCAACTAGAGCTTTTTGAATCAAATGAAAATCAAATGCATTTATTTAAGCTAATTGAATCGAATGAAAGTTAAAGGCATTCAAACAAACCTAATTGAGTCTAATGAAAGTCAAACACATTCAACCAGAGCTTTTTGAATCAAATGAAAGTCAAATGCATTTATTTAAGCTAATTGAATCGAATGAAAGTTAAAGACATTCAAACAAACCTAATAGAGTCCAATGAAAGTCAAACACATTCAAATAAAGCTTTTTGAATCAAATTAACGTCTAATGCATTCAACAAAGCTAATTGAATCAAATGAAAGTCAAACACATTCAACCAAAGCTAATTGAATCGAATGAAAGTCGAACACATTCAAACAAGCTTTATGATTTAAATTTAAGCCAAACACATTCAAACAAAGCTATTTAAATCAAATGAAAGTCAAACACATTCAAACAAAGCTAATAGAATGAAATGCAAGTTAAACACATTCAAACAAGTTTATGAATCAAATTTAAGCCAAACACATTCAAACTAAGCTAATTAAATCAAATGAAAGTCAAACACATTTAAACAAAGCTAATTGAATCCAATGAAAGTCAAACACATTCAAACAAAGCTAATTGAATCAAATAAAAGCCAAACACATTCAATCAAAGCTTTTTGAATAAAATGAATGTCAAATGCATTCTAAAAAGCTAATTGAATCAATTGAAAGGGAAACACATTCAAACAAAGCTAATTGAATCCAATGAAAGTCAAACAAATTCAAATCAAGCTTTTTAAATCAAATTAAAGTCCAATGCGTTCAACAAAGCTAATTGAATCAAATGAAAGTCAAACACATTCAAACAAAGCTAATTGAATCCAATGAAAGTCAAACCCATTCAAACAAAGCTTTGTGAATCAAATTAACGTCAAATGCATTCAACAAAGTTAATTGAATCAAATGAAAATCAAACATATTCAAACAAAGCTAATTGAATCAAATGAAAGTCAAACATATTCAAACAAGCTTTATGAATCAAATTTGAGCCAAACACATTTAAACAAAAGCTAATTGAATCTAATGAAAGTCAAACACATTCAAATAAAGCTTTTTAAATCAAATTAAAGTCTAATGCGTTCAACAAAGCTAATTGAATCAAATGAAAGTGAAGCACATTCAAACAAACCTAATTGAATCAATTGAAAGTCAAACACATTCAACCAGATCTTTTTGAATCAAATAAAAGTCAAATGCATTCATTAATGCTAATTGAATCGAATGAAAGACAAACACATTTAAACAAGCTTTATGAATCAAATTTAAGCTAAACACATTCAAACAAAGCTAGTTGAATCCAATGAAAGTCAAATACATTCAAATAAAGCTTTTAAAATCAAATTAAAGTCTAATTTATTCAACAAAGCTAATTGAATCGAATGAAAGTCAAACACAATCAAACAAAGCTAATTGAATCCAATGAAAGTCAAACACATTCAAACAAAGCTTTGTGAATCAAATTAACGACAAATGCATTCAACAAAGCTAATTAAATCAAATGAAAGTCAAACACATTCAAAAAAAGCTAATTGAATCAAATGAAACTCAAACACATTCAAACAAGCTTTATGAATCAAATTTGAGCCAAACACATTCAAACAAAGCTAACTAAATCAAATGAAAGTCAAACACATTCAAACAAAGCTAATTGAATCAAATGAAAGTCAAACACATTCAAACAAGCTTTATGAATCAAATTTTTGCCAAACACATTCGGATAAATCTAATTAAATCAAATGAAAGTCAAACACATTCAAACAAAGCTTTTTGAATAAAATGAATGTCAAATGCATTTTACAAAGCTAATTGAATCAATTGAAAGTCAAACACATTCAAACAAGCTTTATGAATCAAATTTAAGCCAAACACATTCAAACAAAGGTTTTTGAATCAAATTTAAGCCAAGCACATTCAAACAAAGCTAATTAAATCAAATCAAATTCAAACACATTTAAACAAAGCTTTTTGAATAAATTGATTGTCAAATGCATTCTACAAAGCTAATTGAATCAATTAAAAGTAAAACACATTCAAACAAAGCTAATTGAATCCAATGAAAATCAAACACATTCAAATAAAGCTTTTTAAATCACATTAAAGTCTAATGCATTCAACAAAGCTAATTTTATCAAATGAAAGTCAAACACATTCATACAAAGCTAATTGAATCAAATGAAAGTCAAACAAATATTCAAACAAAGCTTTTGTAAATCAAATAAAAACTAAATGAATTCAACAATGCTAATTGAATCGTATAAAAGACAAATGCATTCTACAAAGCTAATTGAATCAAATGAAATTCAAAAACATTCAAATAAAGCAATTTGAATCAAATGAAAGTCAAGCACATTCAAACAAACCTAGTTGAATCAAATGAAAGTCAAACACATTCAACCAGAGCTTTTTGAATCAAATGAAAGTCAAATGCATTTATTTAAGCTAATTGAATCGAATGAAAGTTAAAGACATTCAAACAAACCTAATAGAGTCCAATGAAAGTCAAACACATTCAAATAAAGCTTTTTGAATCAAATTAACGTCTAATGCATTCAACAAAGCTAATTGAATCAAATGAAAGTCAAACACATTCAACCAAAGCTAATTGAATCGAATGAAAGTCGAACACATTCAAACAAGCTTTATGATTTAAATTTAAGCCAAACACATTCAAACAAAGCTATTTAAATCAAATGAAAGTCAAACACATTCAAACAAAGCTAATAGAATGAAATGCAAGTTAAACACATTCAAACAAGTTTATGAATCAAATTTAAGCCAAACACATTCAAACTAAGCTAATTAAATCAAATGAAAGTCAAACACATTTAAACAAAGCTAATTGAATCCAATGAAAGTCAAACACATTCAAACAAAGCTAATTGAATCAAATAAAATTCAAACACATTCAAACAAAGCTTTTTGAATAAAATGAATGTCAAATGCATTTTACAAAGCTAATTGAATCAATTGAAAGTCAAACACATTCAAACAAGCTTTATGAATCAAATTTTAGCCAAACACATTCAAACAAAGCTAATTAAATCAAATGAAAGTCAAACACATTCAAACAAAGCTTTTTGAATAAAATGAATGTCAAATGCATTCTACAAAGCTAATTGAATCAATTGAAAGTGAAACACATTCAAACAAAGGTCTTTGAATCAAATTTAAGCCAAACACATTCAAACAAAGGTAATTAAATCAAATGAAAGTCAAACACATCTAATCAAAGCTTTTTGAATAAAATGAATGTCGAATGCATTCTAAAAAGCTAATTGAATCAATTGATAGGGAAACACATTCAAACAAAGCTAATTGAATCCAATGAAAGTCAAACAAATTCAAATCAAGCTTTTTAAATCAAATTAAAGTCCAATGCGTTCAACAAAGCTAATTGAATCAAATGAAAGTCAAACACATTCAAACAAAGCTAATTGAATCCAATGAAAGTCAAACCCATTCAAACAAAGCTTTCTGAATCAAATTAACGTCAAATGCATTCAACAAAGTTAATTGAATCAAATGAAAATCAAACACATTCAAACAAAGCTAATTGAATCAAATGAAAGTCAAACATATTCAAACAAGCTTTATGAATCAAATTTGAGCCAAACACATTCAAACAAAAACTAATTGAATCAAATGAAAGTCAAACACATTCAAATAAAGCTTTTTAAATCAAATTAAAGTCTAATGCGTTCAACAAAGCTAATTGAATCAAATGAAAGTGAAGCGCATTCAAACATACCTAATTGAATCAAATGAAAGTCAAACACATTCAACCAGATCCTTTTTAATCAAATGAAAGTCAATTGCATTCATTAATGCTAATTGAATCGAATGAAAGGCAAACACATTTAAACAAGCTTTATGAATCAAATTTAAGCTAAACACATTCAAACAAAGCTAATTGAATCCAATGAAAGTCAAACACATTCAAATAAAGCTTTTAAATCAAATTAAAGTCTAATTTATTCAAAAAAGCTAATTGAATCGAATGAAAGTCAACCACAATCAAACAAAGCTAATTGAATCCAATGAAAGTCAAACACATTCAAACAAAGCTTTGTGAATCAAATTAGCGACAAATGCATTCAACAAAGCTAATTAAATAAAATGAAAGTCAAACACATTCAAACAAAGCTAATTGAATCAAATGAAACTCAAACACATTCAAACAAGCTTTATGAATCAAATTTGAGCCAAACACATTCAAACAAAGCTAACTGAATCAAATGAAAGTCAAACACATTCAAACAAAGCTAATTGAATCAAATGAAAGTCAAACACATTCAAACAAGCTTTATGAAACAAATTTTTGCCAAACACATTCGACCAAAGCTAATTAAATCAAATGAAAGTCAAACACATTCAAACAAAGCTTTTGAATAAAATGAATGTCAAATGCATTTTACAAAGCTAATTGAATCAATTGAAAGTCAAACACATTCAAACAAGCTTTATGAATCAAATTTAAGCCAAACACATTCAAAGAACGGTTTTTGAATCAAATTTACGCCAAACACATTCAAACAAAGCTAATTAAATCAAATGAAATTCAAACACATTTAAACAAAGCTTTTTGAATAAAATGACTGTCAAATGCATTCTACAAAGCTAATTGAATCAATTAAAAGTGAAACACATTCAAAAAAAGCTAATTGAATCCAATGAAAATCAAACACATTCAAATAAAGCTTTTTAAATCACATTAAAGTCTAATGCATTCAATAAAGCTAATTGAATCAAATGAAAGTCAAACACATTCATACAAAGCTAATTGAATCAAATGAAAGTGAAACACATTCAAACAAAGCTTTTGTAAATCAAATAAAAACTAAATGAACTCAACAATGCTAATTGAATCATATAAAAGACAAATGCATTCTACAAAGCTAATTGAATCAAATGAAATTCAAACACATTCAAACAAAGCTAATTGAATCAAATGAAAGTCAAACACATTCAAACAAGCTTTATGAAACAAATTTTTGCCAAACACATTCGACCAAAGCTAATTAAATCAAATGAAAGTCAAACACATTCAAACAAAGCTTTTTGAATAAAATGAATGTCAAATGCATTTTACAAAGCTAATTGAATCAATTGAAAGTCAAACACATTCAAACAAGCTTTATGAATCAAATTTAAGCCAAACACATTCAAACAAAGGTTTTTGAATCAAATTTACGCCAAACACATTCAAACAAAGCTAATTAAATCAAATGAAATTCAAACACATTTAAACAAAGCTTTTTGAATAAAATGACTGTCAAATGCATTCTACAAAGCTAATTGAATCAATTAAAAGTGAAACACATTCAAACAAAGCTAATTGAATCCAATAAAAATCAAACACATTCAAATAAAGCTTTTTAAATCACATTAAAGTCTAATGCATTCAACAAAGCTAATTGAATCAAATGAAAGTCAAACACATTCATACAAAGCTAATTGAATCAAATGAAAGTGAAACACATTCAAACAAAGCTTTTGTAAATCAAATAAAAACTAAATGAATTCAACAATGCTAATTGAATCATATAAAAGACAAATGCATTCTACAAAGCTAATTGAATCAAATGAAATTCAAAAACATTCAAATAAAGCAATTTGAATCAAATGAAAGTCAAGCACATTCAAACAAACCTAAATGAATCAAATGAAAGTCAAACACATTCAACTAGAGCTTTTTGAATCAAATGAAAATCAAATGCATTTATTTAAGCTAATTGAATCGAATGAAAGTTAAAGACATTCAAACAAACCTAATTGAGTCTAATGAAAGTCAAACACATTCAACCAGAGCTTTTTGAATCAAATGAAAGTCAAATGCATTTATTTAAGCTAATTGAATCGAATGAAAGTTAAAGACATTCAAACAAACCTAATAGAGTCCAATGAAAGTCAAACACATTCAAATAAAGCTTTTTGAATCAAATTAACGTCTAATGCATTCAACAAAGCTAATTGAATCAAATGAAAGTCAAACACATTCAACCAAAGCTAATTGAATCGAATGAAAGTCGAACACATTCAAACAAGCTTTATGATTTAAATTTAAGCCAAACACATTCAAACAAAGCTATTTAAATCAAATGAAAGTCAAACACATTCAAACAAAGCTAATAGAATGAAATGCAAGTTAAACACATTCAAACAAGTTTATGAATCAAATTTAAGCCAAACACATTCAAACTAAGCTAATTAAATCAAATGAAAGTCAAACACATTTAAACAAAGCTAAATGAATCCAATGAAAGTCAAACACATTCAAACAAAGCTAATTGAATCAAATAAAAGCCAAACACATTCAAACAAAGCTTTTTGAATAAAATGAATGTCAAATACATTTTACAAAGCTAATTGAATCAATTGAAAGTCAAACACATTCAAACAAGCTTTATGAATCAAATTTTAGCCAAACACATTCGAACAAAGCTAATTAAATCAAATGAAAGTCAAACACATTCAAACAAAGCTTTTTTAATTAAAATGAATGTCAAATGCATTTTACAAAGCTAATTGAATAAATTAAAAGTCAAACACATTCAAACAAGATTTATGAATCAAATTTAAGCCAAACACATTCAAACAAAGGTTTTTGAATCAAATTTAAGCCAAACACATTCAAACAAAGCTAATTAAATCAAATCAAATTCAAACACATTTAAACAAAGCTTTTTGAATAAATTGATTGTCAAATGCATTCTACAAAGCTAATTGAATCAATTAAAAGTAAAACACATTCAAACAAAGCTAATTGAATCCAATGAAAATCAAACACATTCAAATAAAGCTTTTTAAATCACATTAAAGTCTAATGCATTCAACAAAGCTAATTTTATCAAATGAAAGTCAAACACATTCATACAAAGCTAATTGAATCAAATGAAAGTCAAACAAATTCAAACAAAGCTTTTGTAAATCAAATAAAAACTAAATGAATTCAACAATGCTAATTGAATCATATAAAAGACAAATGCATTCTACAAAGCTAATTGAATCAAATGAAATTCAAAAACATTCAAATAAAGCAATTTGAATCAAATGAAAGTCAAGCACATTCAAACAAACCTAGTTGAATCAAATGAAAGTCAAACACATTCAACCAGAGCTTTTTGAATCAAATGAAAGTCAAATGCATTTATTTAAGCTAATTGAATCGAATGAAAGTTAAAGACATTCAAACAAACCTAATAGAGTCCAATGAAAGTCAAACACATTCAAATAAAGCTTTTTGAATCAAATTAACGTCTAATGCATTCAACAAAGCTAATTGAATCAAATGAAAGTCAAACACATTCAACCAAAGCTAATTGAATCGAATGAAAGTCGAACACATTCAAACAAGCTTTATGATTTAAATTTAAGCCAAACACATTCAAACAAAGCTATTTAAATCAAATGAAAGTCAAACACATTCAAACAAAGCTAATAGAATGAAATGCAAGTTAAACACATTCAAACAAGTTTATGAATCAAATTTAAGCCAAACACATTCAAACTAAGCTAATTAAATCAAATGAAAGTCAAACACATTTAAACAAAGCTAATTGAATCCAATGAAAGTCAAACACATTCAAACAAAGCTAATTGAATCAAATAAAAGTCAAACACATTCAAACAAAGCTTTTTGAATAAAATGAATGTCAAATGCATTTTACAAAGCTAATTGAATCAATTGAAAGTCAAACACATTCAAACAAGCTTTATGAATCAAATTTTAGCCAAACACATTCAAACAAAGCTAATTAAATCAAATGAAAGTCAAACACATTCAAACAAAGCTTTTTGAATAAAATGAATGTCAAATGCATTCTACAAAGCTAATTGAATCAATTGAAAGTGAAACACATTCAAACAAAGGTCTTTGAATCAAATTTAAGCCAAACACATTCAAACAAAGGTAATTAAATCAAATGAAAGTCAAACACATCTAATCAAAGCTTTTTGAATAAAATGAATGTCGAATGCATTCTAAAAAGCTAATTGAATCAATTGATAGGGAAACACATTCAAACAAAGCTAATTGAATCCAATGAAAGTCAAACAAATTCAAATCAAGCTTTTTAAATCAAATTAAAGTCCAATGCGTTCAACAAAGCTAATTGAATCAAATGAAAGTCAAACACATTCAAACAAAGCTAATTGAATCCAATGAAAGTCAAACCCATTCAAACAAAGCTTTCTGAATCAAATTAACGTCAAATGCATTCAACAAAGTTAATTGAATCAAATGAAAATCAAACACATTCAAACAAAGCTAATTGAATCAAATGAAAGTCAAACATATTCAAACAAGCTTTATGAATCAAATTTGAGCCAAACACATTCAAACAAAAACTAATTGAATCAAATGAAAGTCAAACACATTCAAATAAAGCTTTTTAAATCAAATTAAAGTCTAATGCGTTCAACAAAGCTAATTGAATCAAATGAAAGTGAAGCGCATTCAAACATACCTAATTGAATCAAATGAAAGTCAAACACATTCAACCAGATCTTTTTTAATCAAATGAAAGTCAATTGCATTCATTAATGCTAATTGAATCGAATGAAAGGCAAACACATTTAAACAAGCTTTATGAATCAAATTTAAGCTAAACACATTCAAACAAAGCTAATTGAATCCAATGAAAGTCAAACACATTCAAATAAAGCTTTTAAATCAAATTAAAGTCTAATTTATTCAAAAAAGCTAATTGAATCGAATGAAAGTCAACCACAATCAAACAAAGCTAATTGAATCCAATGAAAGTCAAACACATTCAAACAAAGCTTTGTGAATTAAATTAGCGACAAATGCATTCAACAAAGCTAATTAAATAAAATGAAAGTCAAACACATTCAAACAAAGCTAATTGAATCAAATGAAACTCAAACACATTCAAACAAGCTTTATGAATCAAATTTGAGCCAAACACATTCAAACAAAGCTAACTGAATCAAATGAAAGTCAAACACATTCAAACAAAGCTAATTGAATAAAATGAAAGTCAAACACATTCAAACAAGCTTTATGAAACAAATTTTTGCCAAACACATTCGACCAAAGCTAATTAAATCAAATGAAAGTCCAACACATTCAAACAAAGCTTTTTGAATAAAATGAATGTCAAATGCATTTTACAAAGCTAATTGAATCAATTGAAAGTCAAACACATTCAAACAAGCTTTATGAATCAAATTTAAGCCAAACACATTCAAACAACGGTTTTTTGAATCAAATTTACGCCAAACACATTCAAACAAAGCTAATTAAATCAAATGAAATTCAAACACATTTAAACAAAGCTTTTTGAATAAAATGACTGTCAAATGCATTCTACAAAGCTAATTGAATCAATTAAAAGTGAAACACATTCAAACAAAGCTAATTGAATCCAATGAAAATCAAACACATTCAAATAAAGCTTTTTAAATCACATTAAAGTCTAATGCATTCAATAAAGCTAATTGAATCAAATGAAACTCAAACACATTCATACAAAGCTAATTGAATCAAATGAAAGTGAAACACATTCAAACAAAGCTTTTGTAAATCAAATAAAAACTAAATGAATTCAACAATGCTAATTGAATCATATAAAAGACAAATGCATTCTACAAAGCTAATTGAATCAAATGAAATTCAAAAACATTCAAATAAAGCAATTTGAATCAAATGAAAGTCAAGCACATTCAAACAAACCTAATTGAATCAAATGAAAGTCAAACACATTCAACTAGAGCTTTTTGAATCAAATGAAAATCAAATGCATTTATTTAAGCTAATTGAATCGAATGAAAGTTAAAGACATTCAAACAAACCTAATTGAGTCTAATGAAAGTCAAACACATTCAAATAAAGCTTTTTGAATCAAATTAACGTCTAATGCATTCAACAAAGCTAATTGAATCAAATGAAAGTCAAACACATTCAAACAAAGCTAATTGAATCGAATGAAAGTCAAACACATTCAAACAAGCTTTATGATTTAAATTTAAGCCAAACACATTCAAACAAAGCTATTTAAATCAAATGAATGTCAAACACATTCAAACAAAGCTAATATAATGAAATGCAAGTCAAACACATTCAAACAAGCTTTATGAATCAAATTTAAGCCAAACACATTCAAACTAAGCTAAGTAAATCAAAAGAAAGTCAAACACATTCAAATAAAGCTTTTTGAATAAAATGAATGTCAAATGCATTCCACAAAGCTAAATGAATCAAATGAAAGTCAAATGCGTTCTACAAAGCTAATTGAATCATGAAAGTTAAACACATTTAAACAAAGCTAATTGAATCCAATGAATGTCAAACACATTCAAAGAAAGCTTTTAAAATCAAATTAAAGTCTAATGCGTTCAACAAAGCTAATTGAATCAAATGAAAGTCAAACACATTCAAACAAAGCTAATTGAATCCAATGAAAGTCAAACCGATTCAAACGAAGCTTTGTGAATTAAATTAACGTCAAATGCATTCAACAAAGCTAATTGAATTAAATATAAGTCAAACATATTCAAACAAAGCTAATTGAATCCAATGAAAGTCAAACACACTCAAACAAACCTAATTGAATCAAATGAAAGCCAAACACATTCAAACAAAGCTAATTGAATCCAATGAAAGTCAAACACATTCTAATAAATCTTTTTAAATCAAATTAAAGTCTAATGCGTTGAACAAAGCTAATTGAATCAAATGAAAGTCAAACACATTCAGACAAAGCTAATTGAATCCAATGAAAGTCAAACCGATTCAAACAAAGCTTTGTGAATCAAATTAACGTCAAATGCATTCAACAAAGCTAATTGAATTAAATGAAAGTCAAACATATTCAAACAAAGCTAATTGAATCAAATGAAAGTCAAACACATTCAAACAAGCTTTATGAATCAAATTTGAGACAAACACATTCAAACAAAACTAATTGAATCAAATGAAAGTCAAACACATTCAAACAAAGCTAATTGAATCAAATTAAAGTCAAACACATTCAAACAAAGTTTTTGTAAATCAAATAAAAACCAAATGCATTCAACAATGCTAATTGAATTATATAAAAGACAAATGCATTCTACAAAGCTAATTGAATCAAATGTAATTCAAAATTATTCAAATAAAGCAATTTGAATCAAATGAAAGTCAAGCACAGTCAAACAAACCTAATTGAATCAAATGTAAGTCAAACACATTCAAACAAGCTTTATGATTTAAATTTAAGCCAAACACATTCAAACAAAGCTATTTAAATCAAATGAATGTCAAACACATTCAAACAAAGCTAATATAATGAAATGCAAGTCAAACACATTCAAACAAGCTTTATGAATCAAATTTAAGCCAAACACATTCAAACTAAGCTAAGTAAATCAAAAGAAAGTCAAACACATTCAAATAAAGCTTTTTGAATAAAATGAATGTCAAATGCATTCCACAAAGCTAAATGAATCAAATGAAAGTCAAATGCGTTCTACAAAGCTAATTGAATCATGAAAGTTAAACACATTTAAACAAAGCTAATTGAATCCAATGAATGTCAAACACATTCAAAGAAAGCTTTTAAAATCAAATTAAAGTCTAATGCGTTCAACAAAGCTAATTGAATCAAATGAAAGTCAAACACATTCAAACAAAGCTAATTGAATCCAATGAAAGTCAAACCGATTCAAACGAAGCTTTGTGAATTAAATTAACGTCAAATGCATTCAACAAAGCTAATTGAATTAAATATAAGTCAAACATATTCAAACAAAGCTAATTGAATCCAATGAAAGTCAAACACACTCAAACAAACCTAATTGAATCAAATGAAAGCCAAACACATTCAAACAAAGCTAATTGAATCCAATGAAAGTCAAACACATTCTAATAAATCTTTTTAAATCAAATTAATGTCTAATGCGTTGAACAAAGCTAATTGAATCAAATGAAAGTCAAACACATTCAGACAAAGCTAATTGAATCCAATGAAAGTCAAACCGATTCAAACAAAGCTTTGTGAATCAAATTAACGTCAAATGCATTCAACAAAGCTAATTGAATTAAATGAAAGTCAAACATATTCAAACAAAGCTAATTGAATCAAATGAAAGTCAAACATATTCAAACAAGCTTTATGAATCAAATTTGAGACAAACACATTCAAACAAAACTAATTGAATCAAATGAAAGTCAAACACATTCAAACAAAGCTAATTGAATCAAATTAAAGTCAAACACATTCAAACAAAGTTTTTGTAAATCAAATAAAAACCAAATGCATTCAACAATGCTAATTGAATTATATAAAAGACAAATGCATTCTACAAAGCTAATTGAATCAAATGTAATTCAAAATTATTCAAATAAAGCAATTTGAATCAAATGAAAGTCAAGCACAGTCAAACAAACCTAATTGAATCAAATGTAAGTCAAACACATTCAACCAGAGCTTTTTAAATCAAATGAAAGTCAAATGCATTTATTTAAGCTAATTGAATCGAATGAAAGTTCTTTATGAATCAAATTTAAGCCAAAAACATTCAAACAAAGCTATTTAAATCAAATGAAAGTCAAAAACATTCAAACAAAGCTTTTTGAATAAAAATGAATGTCAAATGCATTCCACAAAGCTAAATGAATCAAATGAAAGTCAAATGCGTTCTACAAAGCTAATTGAATCAAATGAAAGTCAAACACATTCAAACAAAGCTAATTGAATCCAATGAAAGTCAAACACATTCAAACAAACCTAATTGAATCAAATGAAAGTCAAACACATTCAAACAAAGCTAATTGAATCCAATGAAAGTCAAACACTTTCAAATAAAGCTTTTTAAATCAAATTAAAGTCTAATGCGTTCAACAAAGCTACTTGAATCAAATGAAAGTCAAACACATTCAAACAAACCTAATTGAATCAAATGAAAGTCAAACACATTCAAACAAAGCTAATTGAATATAATGAAAATCAAACCGATTCAAACAAAACTTTGTGAATCAAATTAACGTCAAATGCATTCAAACAAGCTTTATGAATCATATTTGAGACAAACACATTCAAACAAAGCTATTTTAATCAAATTAATGTCAAACACATTCAAACAAGCTTTATGAATCGAATTTAAGCCAAACACGTTCAAACAAAGCTAATTAAATCAAATGAAAGTCAAACACATTCAAACAAAGCTTTTAGAATAAAATAAATGTCAAATGTATTCCACAAAGCTAACTGAATCAAATGAAAGTCAAATGCGTTCTACAAAGCTAATATAATCAAATAAAAGTCAAACACATTCAAACAAAGCTAATTGAATCCAAAGAAAGTCAAACACATTCAAAAAAAGCTTTTTAAATCAAATTACAGTCAAATGCATTCAAACAAAGCTAATTGAATCAATTGAAAGTCAAACACATTCAAACAAAGCTAATAGAATGAAATGCAAGTCAAACACATTCAAACAAGCTTTATGATTCAAATTTAAGCCAAACACAGTCAAACTAAGCTAATTAAATCAAATGAAAGTCAAATACATTCAAACAAAGCTTTTTGAATAAAATGAATGTCAAATGCATTTTACAAAGCTAATTGAATCAATTGAAAGTTAAACACATTCAAACAAGCTTTTTGAATCAAATTTAAACCAAACACATTGAAACAAAGCTAATTAAATCAAATGAAAATGAAACACATTCAAACAAAGCTTTTTGAATAAAATAAATGTCAAATGCATTCTACAAAGCTAATTGAATCAATTGGAAGTCAAACACATTCAAACAAAGCTAATTGAATCCAATGAAAGTCAAACACATTCAAACAAAGCTTTGTGAATCAAATTAACGCCAAATGCATTTAACAAAGCTAATTAAATCAAATGAAACTCAAATACATTCAAACAAAGCTAATTGAATCAAATGAAAGTCAAACACATTCAAACAAGCTTTATGAATCAAATTAAAGCCAAACACATTCAAACAAAGCTAATTGAATCAATTGAAAGTCAAACACATTCAAACGAAGCTAATTGAATCAAATGAAAGTCAAACACACTCAAACAAAGGTTTTTGAATCAAATTTAAGCCAAACACATTGAAACAAAGCTAATTAAATCAAATGAAAGTCAAACACATTCAAACAAAGCTTTTTGAATAAAATAAATGTCAAATGCATTCTACAAAGCTAATTGAATCAATTGAAAGCCAAACACATTCAAACAAGCTTTATGAATCAAATTTAAGCCAAACACATTCAAACAAAGGTTTTTGAATCAAATTTAAGCCAAACACATTCAAACAAAGCTAATTAAATCAAAGGAAAGTCAAACACATTCAAACAAAACTTTTTGAATAAAATGAATGTCAAATGCATTCTATAAAGCTAATTGAATCAATTAAAAGTGATACACATTCAAACAAAGCTAATTGAATCCAATGAAAATTAAACACATTCAAATAAAGCTTTTTAAATCAAATTAAAGTCTAATGCATTCAACAAAGCTAATTGAATCAAATGAAAGTCAAACACATTCAAACAAAGCTAATTGAATCAAATGAATTTCAAACACATTCAAATAAAGCTAATTGAATCAAATAAAAGTCAAGCACATTCAAACAAACCTAATTGAATCAAATGAAAGTCAAACACATTCAACTATAGCTTTTTGAATCAAATGAATGTCAAATGCATTCATTAAAGCTAATTGAATCGAATGAAAGTCAAAGACATTCAAACAAACCTAATTGAATCCAATCAAAGTCAAACACATTCAAATAAAGCTTTGTGAATCAAATTAATGTCAAATGCATTCAACAAAGCAAATTGAATCAAATGAAAGTCAAATGCATTCAAACAAGCTTTATGAATCAAATTTAAGCCAAACACATTCAAACAAAGCTAATTGAATCAATTGAAAGTCAAACACATTCAAACGAAGCTAATTGAATCAAATGAAAGTCAAACACATTCAAACAAAGGTTTTTGAATCAAATTTAAGCCAAACACATTGAAACAAAACTAATTAAATCAAATGAAAGTCAAACACATTCAAACAAAGCTTTTTGAATAAAATAAATGTCAAATGCATTCTACAAAGCTAATTGAATCAATTGAATGTCAAACACATTCAAACAAAGCTAATTGAATCCAATGAAAGTCAAACACATTCAAAAAAAGCTTTGTAAATCAAATTAACGTCAAATGCATTCAACAAAGCTAATTAAATCAAATGAAACTCAAATACATTCAAACAAAGCTTTTTAAATCAAATGAAAGTCAAATGCATTTATTTAAGCTAATTGAATCGAATGAAAGTTCTTTATGAATCAAATTTAAGCCAAAAACATTCAAACAAAGCTATTTAAATCAAATGAAAGTCAAACACATTCAAACAAAGCTTTTTGAATAAAAATGAATGTCAAATGCATTCCACAAAGCTAAATGAATCAAATGAAAGTCAAATGCCTTCTACAAAGCTAATTGAATCAAATGAAAGTCAAACACATTCAAACAAAGCTAATTGAATCCAATGAAAGTCAAACACATTCAAACAAACCTAATTGAATCAAATGAAAGTCAAACACATTCAAACAAAGCTAATTGAATCCAATGAAAGTCAAACACTTTCAAATAAAGCTTTTTAAATCAAATTAAAGTCTAATGCGTTCAACAAAGCTACTTGAATCAAATGAAAGTCAAACACATTTAAACAAACCTAATTGAATCAAATGAAAGTCAAACACATTCAAACAAAGCTAATTAAATATAATGAAAATCAAACCGATTCAAACAAAACTTTGTGAATCAAATTAACGTCAAATGCATTCAAACATGCTTTATGAATCATATTTGAGACAAACACATTCAAACAAAGCTATTTTAATCAAATTAATGTCAAACACATTCCAACAAGCTTTATGAATCGAATTTAAGCCAAACACACTCAAACAAAGCTAATTGAATCCAATGAAAGTCAAACACTTTCAAATAAAGCTTTTTAAATCAAATTAAAGTCTAATGCGTTCAACAAAGCTACTTGAATCAAATGAAAGTCAAACACATTCAAACAAACCTAATTGAATCAAATGAAAGTCAAACACATTCAAACAAAGCTAATTGAATATAATGAAAATCAAACCGATTCAAACAAAACTTTGTGAATCAAATTAACGTCAAATGCATTCAAACAAGCTTTATGAATCATATTTGAGACAAACACATTCAAACAAAGCTATTTTAATCAAATTAATGTCAAACACATTCAAACAAGCTTTATGAATCGAATTTAAGACAAACACATTCAAACAAAGCTAATTAAATCAAATGAAAGTTAAACACATTCAAACAAAGCTTTTAGAATAAAATAAATGTCAAATGCATTCCACAAAGCTAAATGAATCAAATGAAAGTCAAATGCGTTCTACAAAGCTAATATAATCAAATAAAAGTCAAACACATTCAAACAAAGCTAATTGAATCCAAAGAAAGTCAAACACATTCAAAAAAAGCTTTTTAAATCAAATTACAGTCAAATGCATTCAAACAAAGCTAATTGAATCAATTGAAAGTCAAACACATTCAAACAAAGCTAATAGAATGAAATGCAAGTCAAACACATTCAAACAAGCTTTATGATTCAAATTTAAGCCAAACACATTCAAACTAAGCTAATTAAATCAAATGAAAGTCAAACACATTCAAACAAAGCTTTTTGAATAAAATGAATGTAAAATGCATTTTACAAAGCTAATTGAATCAATTGAAAGTTAAACACATTCAAACAAGCTTTTTAAATCAAATTTAAACCAAACACATTGAAACAAAGCTAATTAAATCAAATGAAAGTCAAACACATTCAAACAAAGCTTTTTGAATAAAATAAATGTCAAATGCATTCTACAAAGCTAATTGAATCAATTAAAAGTCAAACACATTCAAACAAAGCTAATTGAATCCAATGAAAGTCAAACACATTCAAACAAAGCTTTGTGAATCAAATTAACGTCAAATGCATTCAACAAAGCTAATTAAATTAAATGAAACTCAAATACATTCAAACAAAGCTAATTGAATCAAATGAAAGTCAAACACATTCAAACAAGCTTTATGAATCAAATTTAAGCCGAACACATTCAAACAAAGCTAATTGAATCAATTGAAAGTCAAACACATTCAAACGAAGCTAATTGAATCAAATGAAAGTCAAACACACTCAAACAAAGGTTTTTGAATCAAATTTAAGCCAAACACATTGAAACAAAGCTAATTAAATCAAATGAAAGTCAAACACATTCAAACAAAGCTTTTTGAATAAAATAAATGTCAAATGCATTCTACAAAGCTAATTGAATCAATTGAAAGCCAAACACATTCAAACAAGCTTTATGAATCAAATTTAAGCCAAACACATTCAAACAAAGGTTTTTGAATCAAATTTAAGCCAAACACATTCAAACAAAGCTAATTAAATCAAAGGAAAGTCAAACACATTCAAACAAAACTTTTTGAATAAAATGAATGTCAAATGCATTCTATAAAGCTAATTGAATCAATTAAAAGTGATACACATTCAAACAAAGCTAATTGAATCCAATGAAAATTAAACACATTCAAATAAAGCTTTTTAAAAAAAATTAAAGTCTAATGCATTCAACAAAGCTAATTGAATCAAATGAAAGTCAAACACATTCAAACAAAGCTAATTGAATCAAATGAATTTCAAACACATTCAAATAAAGCTAATTGAATCAAATAAAAGTCAAGCACATTCAAACAAACTTAATTGAATCAAATGAAAGTCAAACACATTCAACTATAGCTTTTTGAATCAAATGAATGTCAAATGCATTCATTAAAGCTAATTGAATCGAATGAAAGTCAAAGACATTCAAACAAACCTAATTGAATCCAATCAAAGTCAAACACATTCAAATAAAGCTTTGTGAATCAAATTAATGTCAAATGCATTCAACAAAGCAAATTGAATCAAATGAAAGTCAAATGCATTCAAACAAGCTTTATGAATCAAATTTAAGCCAAACACATTCAAACAAAGCTAATTGAATCAATTGAAAGTCAAACACATTCAAACGAAGCTAATTGAATCAAATGAAAGTCAAACACATTCAAACAAAGGTTTTTGAATCAAATTTAAGCCAAACACATTGAAACAAAACTAATTAAATCAAATGAAAGTCAAACACATTCAAACAAAGCTTTTTGAATAAAATAAATGTCAAATGCATTCTACAAAGCTAATTGAATCAATTGAATGTCAAACACATTCAAACAAAGCTAATTGAATCCAATGAAAGTCAAACACATTCAAAAAAAGCTTTGTAAATCAAATTAACGTCAAATGCATTCAACAAAGCTAATTAAATCAAATGAAACTCAAATACATTCAAACAAAGCTTTTTAAATCAAATGAAAGTCAAATGCATTTATTTAAGCTAATTGAATCGAATGAAAGTTCTTTATGAATCAAATTTAAGCCAAAAACATTCAAACAAAGCTATTTAAATCAAATGAAAGTCAAACACATTCAAACAAAGCTTTTTGAATAAAAATGAATGTCAAATGCATTCCACAAAGCTAAATGAATCAAATGAAAGTCAAATACCTTCTACAAAGCTAATTGAATCAAATGAAAGTCAAACACATTCAAACACAGCTAATTGAATCCAATGAAAGTCAAACACATTCAAACAAACCTAATTGAATCAAATGAAAGTTAAACACATTCAAACAAAGCTAATTGAATCCAATGAAAGTCAAACACTTTCAAATAAAGCTTTTTAAATCAAATTAAAGTCTAATGCGTTCAACAAAGCTACTTGAATCAAATGAAAGTCAAACACATTCAAACAAACCTAATTGAATCAAATGAAAGTCGAACACATTCAAACAAAGCTAATTGAATATAATGAAAATCAAACCGATTCAAACAAAACTTTGTGAATCAAATTAACGTCAAATGCATTCAAACAAGCTTTGTGAGTCATATTTGAGACAAACACATTCAAACAAAGCTATTTTAATCAAATTAATGTCTAACACATTCAATCAAGCTTTATGAATCGAATTTAAGCCAAACACGTTCAAACAAAGCTAATTAAATCAAATGAAAGTCAAACACATTCAAACAAAGCTTTTAGAATAAAATAAATGTCAAATGCATTCCACAAAGCTAAATGAATCAAATGAAAGTCAAATGCGTTCTACAAAGCTAATATAATCAAATCAAAGTCAAACACATTCAAACAAAGCTAATTGAATCCAAAGAAAGTCAAACACATTCAAAAAAAGCTTTTTAAATCAAATTACAGTCAAATGCATTCAAACAAAGCTAATTGAATCAATTGAAAGTCAAACACATTCAAACAAAGCTAATAGAATGAAATGCAAGTCAAACACATTCAAACAAGCTTTATGATTCAAATTTAAGCCAAACACATTCAAACTAAGCTAATTAAATCAAATGAAAGTCAAACACATTCAAACAAAGCTTTTTGAATAAAATGAATGTCAAATGCATTTTACAAAGCTAATTGAATCAATTGAAAGTTAAACACATTCAAACAAGCTTTTTGAATCATATTTAAACCAAACACATTGAAACAAAGCTAATTAAATCAAATGAAAGTAAAACACATTCAAACAAAGCTTTTTGAATAAAATAAATATCAAATGCATTCTACAAAGCTAATTGAATCAAATGAAAGTCAAACACATTCAAACAAAGCTTTTTGAATAAAATAAATGTCAAATGCATTCTACAAAGCTAATTGAATCAATTGAAAGCCAAACACATTCAAACAAGCTTTATGAATCAAATTTAAGCCAAACACATTCAAACAAAGGTTTTTGAATCAAATTTAAGCCAAACACATTCAAACAAAGCTAATTAAATCAAAGGAAAGTCAAACACATTCAAACAAAACTTTTTGAATAAAATGAATGTCAAATGCATTCTATAAAGCTAATTGAATCAATTAAAAGTGATACACATTCAAACAAAGCTAATTGAATCCAATGAAAATTAAACACATTCAAATAAAGCTTTTTAAATCAAATTAAAGTCTAATGCATTCAACAAAGCTAATTGAATCAAATGAAAGTCAAACACATTCAAACAAAGCTAATTGAATCAAATGAATTTCAAACACATTCAAATAAAGCTAATTGAATCAAATAAAAGTCAAGCACATTCAAACAAACCTAATTGAATCAAATGAAAGTCAAACACATTCAACTATAGCTTTTTGAATCAAATGAATGTCAAATGCATTCATTAAAGCTAATTGAATCGAATGAAAGTCAAAGACATTCAAACAAACCTAATTGAATCCAATCAAAGTCAAACACATTCAAATAAAGCTTTGTGAATCAAATTAATGTCAAATGCATTCAACAAAGCAAATTGAATCAAATGAAAGTCAAATGCATTCAAACAAGCTTTATGAATCAAATTTAAGCCAAATACATTCAAACAAAGCTAATTGAATCAATTGAAAGTCAAACACATTCAAACGAAGCTAATTGAATCAAATGAAAGTCAAACACATTCAAACAAAGGTTTTTGAATCAAATTTAAGCCAAACACATTGAAACAAAACTAATTAAATCAAAAGAAAGTCAAACACATTCAAACAAAGCTTTTTGAATAAAATAAATGTCAAATGCATTCTACAAAGCTAATTGAATCAATTGAATGTCAAACACATTCAAACAAAGCTAATTGAATCCAATGAAAGTCAAACACATTCAAAAAAAGCTTTGTGAATCAAATTAACGTCAAATGCATTCAACAATGCTAATTAAATCAAATGAAACTCAAATACATTCAAACAAAGCTTTTTAAATCAAATGAAAGTCAAATGCATTTATTTAAGCTAATTGAATCGAATGAAAGTTCTTTATGAATCAAATTTAAGCCAAAAACATTCAAACAAAGCTATTTAAATCAAATGAAAGTCAAACACATTCAAACAAAGCTTTTTGAATCCAATGAAAGTCAAACACATTCAAACAAACCTAATTGAATCAAATGAAAGTCAAACACATTCAAACAAAGCTAATTGAATCCAATGAAAGTCAAACACTTTCAAATAAAGCTTTTTAAATCAAATTAAAGTCTAATGCGTTCAACAAAGCTACTTGAATCAAATGAAAGTCAAACACATTTAAACAAACCTAATTGAATCAAATGAAAGTCAAACACATTCAAACAAAGCTAATTAAATATAATGAAAATCAAACCGATTCAAACAAAACTTTGTGAATCAAATTAACGTCAAATGCATTCAAACATGCTTTATGAATCATATTTGAGACAAACACATTCAAACAAAGCTATTTTAATCAAATTAATGTCAAACACATTCCAACAAGCTTTATGAATCGAATTTAAGCCAAACACACTCAAACAAAGCTAATTGAATCCAATGAAAGTCAAACACTTTCAAATAAAGCTTTTTAAATCAAATTAAAGTCTAATGCGTTCAACAAAGCTACTTGAATCAAATGAAAGTCAAACACATTCAAACAAACCTAATTGAATCAGATGAAAGTCAAACACATTCAAACAAAGCTATTTGAATATAATGAAAATCAAACCGATTCAAACAAAACTTTGTGAATCAAATTAACGTCAAATGCATTCAAACAAGCTTTATGAATCATATTTGAGACAAACACATTCAAACAAAGCTATTTTAATCAAATTAATGTCAAACACATTCAAACAAGCTTTATGAATCGAATTTAAGACAAACACATTCAAACAAAGCTAATTAAATCAAATGAAAGTCAAACACATTCAAACAAAGCTTTTAGAATAAAATAAATGTCAAATGCATTCCACAAAGCTAAATGAATCAAATGAAAGTCAAATGCGTTCTACAAAGCTAATATAATCAAATAAAAGTCAAACACATTCAAACAAAGCTAATTGAATCCAAAGAAAGTCAAACCAATTCAAAACAAGCTTTTTAAATCAAATTACAGTCAAATGCATTCAAACAAAGCTAATTGAATCAATTGAAAGTCAAACACATTCAAACAAAGCTAATAGAATGAAATGCAAGTCAAACACATTCAAACAAGCTTTATGATTCAAATTTAAGCCAAACACATTCAAACTAAGCTAATTAAATCAAATGAAAGTCAAACACATTCAAACAAAGCTTTTTGAATAAAATGAATGTCAAATGCATTTTACAAAGCTAATTGAATCAATTGAAAGTTAAACACATTCAAACAAGATTTTTGAATCAAATTTAAACCAAACACATTGAAACAAAGCTAATTAAATCAAATGAAAGTCAAACACATTCAAACAAAGCTTTTTGAATAAAATAAATGTCAAATGCATTCTACAAAGCTAATTGAATCAATTAAAAGTCAAACACATTCAAACAAAGCTAATTGAATCCAATGAAAGTCAAACACATTCAAACAAAGCTTTGTGAATCAAATTAACGTCAAATGCATTCAACAAAGCTAATTAAATCAAATGAAACTCAAATACATTCAAACAAAGCTAATTGAATCAAATGAAAGTCAAACACATTCAAACAAGCTTTATGAATCAAATTTAAGCCAAACACATTCAAACAAAGCTAATTGAATCAATTGAAAGTCAAACACATTCAAACGAAGCTAATTGAATCAAATGAAAGTCAAACACACTCAAACAAAGGTTTTTGAATCAAATTTAAGCCAAACACATTGAAACAAAGCTAATTAAATCAAATGAAAGTCAAACACATTCAAACAAAGCTTTTTGAATAAAATAAATGTCAAATGCATTCTACAAAGCTAATTGAATCAATTGAAAGCCAAACACATTCAAACAAGCTTTATGAATCAAATTTAAGCCAAACACATTCAAACAAAGGTTTTTGAATCAAATTTAAGCCAAACACATTCAAACAAAGCTAATTAAATCAAAGGAAAGTCAAACACATTCAAACAAAACTTTTTGAATAAAATGAATGTCAAATGCATTCTATAAAGCTAATTGAATCAATTAAAAGTGATACACATTCAAACAAAGCTAATTGAATCCAATGAAAATTAAACACATTCAAATAAAGCTTTTTAAAAAAAATTAAAGTCTAATGCATTCAACAAAGCTAATTGAATCAAATGAAAGTCAAACACATTCAAACAAAGCTAATTGAATCAAATGAATTTCAAACACATTCAAATAAAGCTAATTGAATCAAATAAAAGTCAAGCACATTCAAACAAACTTAATTGAATCAAATGAAAGTCAAACACATTCAACTATAGCTTTTTGAATCAAATGAATGTCAAATGCATTCATTAAAGCTAATTGAATCGAATGAAAGTCAAAGACATTCAAACAAACCTAATTGAATCCAATCAAAGTCAAACACATTCAAATAAAGCTTTGTGAATCAAATTAATGTCAAATGCATTCAACAAAGCAAATTGAATCAAATGAAAGTCAAATGCATTCAAACAAGCTTTATGAATCAAATTTAAGCCAAACACATTCAAACAAAGCTAATTGAATCAATTGAAAGTCAAACACATTCAAACGAAGCTAATTGAATCAAATGAAAGTCAAACACATTCAAACAAAGGTTTTTGAATCAAATTTAAGCCAAACACATTGAAACAAAACTAATTAAATCAAATGAAAGTCAAACACATTCAAACAAAGCTTTTTGAATAAAATAAATGTCAAATGCATTCTACAAAGCTAATTGAATCAATTGAATGTCAAACACATTCAAACAAAGCTAATTGAATCCAATGAAAGTCAAACACATTCAAAAAAAGCTTTGTAAATCAAATTAACGTCAAATGCATTCAACAAAGCTAATTAAATCAAATGAAACTCAAATACATTCAAACAAAGCTTTTTAAATCAAATGAAAGTCAAATGCATTTATTTAAGCTAATTGAATCGAATGAAAGTTCTTTATGAATCAAATTTAAGCCAAAAACATTCAAACAAAGCTATTTAAATCAAATGAAAGTCAAACACATTCAAACAAAGCTTTTTGAATAAAAATGAATGTCAAATGCATTCCAGAAAGCTAAATGAATAAAATGAAAGTCAAATACCTTCTACAAAGCTAATTGAATCAAATGAAAGTCAAACACATTCAAACACAGCTAATTGAATCCAATGAAAGTCAAACACATTCAAACAAACCTAATTGAATCAAATGAAAGTTAAACACATTCAAACAAAGCTAATTGAATCCAATGAAAGTCAAACACTTTCAAATAAAGCTTTTTAAATCAAATTAAAGTCTAATGCGTTCAACAAAGCTACTTGAATCAAATGAAAGTCAAACACATTCAAACAAACCTAATTGAATCAAATGAAAGTCGAACACATTCAAACAAAGCTAATTGAATATAATGAAAATCAAACCGATTCAAACAAAACTTTGTGAATCAAATTAACGTCAAATGCATTCAAACAAGCTTTGTGAGTCATATTTGAGACAAACACATTCAAACAAAGCTATTTTAATCAAATTAATGTCAAACACATTCAATCAAGCTTTATGAATCGAATTTAAGCCAAACACGTTCAAACAAAGCTAATTAAATCAAATGAAAGTCAAACACATTCAAACAAAGCTTTTAGAATAAAATAAATGTCAAATGCATTCCACAAAGCTAAATGAATCAAATGAAAGTCAAATGCGTTCTACAAAGCTAATATAATCAAATCAAAGTCAAACACATTCAAACAAAGCTAATTGAATCCAAAGAAAGTCAAACACATTCAAAAAAAGCTTTTTAAATCAAATTACAGTCAAATGCATTCAAACAAAGCTAATTGAATCAATTGAAAGTCAAACACATTCAAACAAAGCTAATAGAATGAAATGCAAGTCAAACACATTCAAACAAGCTTTATGATTCAAATTTAAGCCAAACACATTCAAACTAAGCTAATTAAATCAAATGAAAGTCAAACACATTCAAACAAAGCTTTTTGAATAAAATGAATGTCAAATGCATTTTACAAAGCTAATTGAATCAATTGAAAGTTAAACACATTCAAACAAGCTTTTTGAATCATATTTAAACCAAACACATTGAAACAAAGCTAATTAAATCAAATGAAAGTAAAACACATTCAAACAAAGCTTTTTGAATAAAATAAATATCAAATGCATTCTACAAAGCTAATTGAATCAAATGAAAGTCAAACACATTCAAACAAAGCTTTTTGAATAAAATAAATGTCAAATGCATTCTACAAAGCTAATTGAATCAATTGAAAGCCAAACACATTCAAACAAGCTTTATGAATCAAATTTAAGCCAAACACATTCAAACAAAGGTTTTTGAATCAAATTTAAGCCAAACACATTCAAACAAAGCTAATTAAATCAAAGGAAAGTCAAACACATTCAAACAAAACTTTTTGAATAAAATGAATGTCAAATGCATTCTATAAAGCTAATTGAATCAATTAAAAGTGATACACATTCAAACAAAGCTAATTGAATCCAATGAAAATTAAACACATTCAAATAAAGCTTTTTAAATCAAATTAAAGTCTAATGCATTCAACAAAGCTAATTGAATCAAATGAAAGTCAAACACATTCAAACAAAGCTAATTGAATCAAATGAATTTCAAACACATTCAAATAAAGCTAATTGAATCAAATAAAAGTCAAGCACATTCAAACAAACCTAATTGAATCAAATGAAAGTCAAACACATTCAACTATAGCTTTTTGAATCAAATGAATGTCAAATGCATTCATTAAAGCTAATTGAATCGAATGAAAGTCAAAGACATTCAAACAAACCTAATTGAATCCAATCAAAGTCAAACACATTCAAATAAAGCTTTGTGAATCAAATTAATGTCAAATGCATTCAACAAAGCAAATTGAATCAAATGAAAGTCAAATGCATTCAAACAAGCTTTATGAATCAAATTTAAGCCAAACACATTCAAACAAAGCTAATTGAATCAATTGAAAGTCAAACACATTCAAACGAAGCTAATTGAATCAAATGAAAGTCAAACACATTCAAACAAAGGTTTTTGAATCAAATTTAAGCCAAACACATTGAAACAAAACTAATTAAATCAAATGAAAGTCAAACACATTCAAACAAAGCTTTTTGAATAAAATAAATGTCAAATGCATTCTACAAAGCTAATTGAATCAATTGAATGTCAAACACATTCAAACAAAGCTAATTGAATCCAATGAAAGTCAAACACATTCAAAAAAAGCTTTGTGAATCAAATTAACGTCAAATGCATTCAACAATGCTAATTAAATCAAATGAAACTCAAATACATTCAAACAAAGCTTTTTAAATCAAATGAAAGTCAAATGCATTTATTTAAGCTAATTGAATCGAATGAAAGTTCTTTATGAATCAAATTTAAGCCAAAAACATTCAAACAAAGCTATTTAAATCAAATGAAAGTCAAACACATTCAAACAAAGCTTTTTGAATCCAATGAAAGTCAAACACATTCAAACAAACCTAATTGAATCAAATGAAAGTCAAACACATTCAAACAAAGCTAATTGAATCCAATGAAAGTCAAACACTTTCAAATAAAGCTTTTTAAATCAAATTAAAGTCTAATGCGTTCAACAAAGCTACTTGAATCAAATGAAAGTCAAACACATTTAAACAAACCTAATTGAATCAAATGAAAGTCAAACACATTCAAACAAAGCTAATTAAATATAATGAAAATCAAACCGATTCAAACAAAACTTTGTGAATCAAATTAACGTCAAATGCATTCAAACATGCTTTATGAATCATATTTGAGACAAACACATTCAAACAAAGCTATTTTAATCAAATTAATGTCAAACACATTCCAACAAGCTTTATGAATCGAATTTAAGCCAAACACACTCAAACAAAGCTAATTGAATCCAATGAAAGTCAAACACTTTCAAATAAAGCTTTTTAAATCAAATTAAAGTCTAATGCGTTCAACAAAGCTACTTGAATCAAATGAAAGTCAAACACATTCTTACAAACCTAATTGAATCAGATGAAAGTCAAACACATTCAAACAAAGCTAATTGAATATAATGAAAATCAAACCGATTCAAACAAAACTTTGTGAATCAAATTAACGTCAAATGCATTCAAACAAGCTTTATGAATCATATTTGAGACAAACACATTCAAACAAAGCTATTTTAATCAAATTAATGTCAAACACATTCAAACAAGCTTTATGAATCGAATTTAAGACAAACACATTCAAACAAAGCTAATTAAATCAAATGAAAGTCAAACACATTCAAACAAAGCTTTTAGAATAAAATAAATGTCAAATGCATTCCACAAAGCTAAATGAATCAAATGAAAGTCAAATGCGTTCTACAAAGCTAATATAATCAAATAAAAGTCAAACACATTCAAACAAAGCTAATTGAATCCAAAGAAAGTCAAACACATTCAAAAAAAGCTTTTTAAATCAAATTACAGTCAAATGCATTCAAACAAAGCTAATTGAATCAATTGAAAGTCAAACACATTCAAACAAAGCTAATAGAATGAAATGCAAGTCAAACACATTCAAACAAGCTTTACGATTCAAATTTAAGCCAAACACATTCAAACTAAGCTAATTAAATCAAATGAAAGTCAAACACATTCAAACAAAGCTTTTTGAATAAAATGAATGTAAAATGCATTTTACAAAGCTAATTGAATCAATTGAAAGTTAAACACATTCAAACAAGATTTTTGAATCAAATTTAAACCAAACACATTGAAACAAAGCTAATTAAATCAAATGAAAGTCAAACACATTCAAACAAAGCTTTTTGAATAAAATAAATGTCAAATGCATTCTACAAAGCTAATTGAATCAATTAAAAGTCAAACACATTCAAACAAAGCTAATTGAATCCAATGAAAGTCAAACACATTCAAACAAAGCTTTGTGAATCAAATTAACGTCAAATGCATTCAACAAAGCTAATTAAATCAAATGAAACTCAAATACATTCAAACAAAGCTAATTGAATCAAATGAAAGTCAAACACATTCAAACAAGCTTTATGAATCAAATTTAAGCCAAACACATTCAAACAAAGCTAATTGAATCAATTGAAAGTCAAACACATTCAAACGAAGCTAATTGAATCAAATGAAAGTCAAACACACTCAAACAAAGGTTTTTGAATCAAATTTAAGCCAAACACATTGAAACAAAGCTAATTAAATCAAATGAAAGTCAAACACATTCAAACAAAGCTTTTTGAATAAAATAAATGTCAAATGCATTCTACAAAGCTAATTGAATCAATTGAAAGCCAAACACATTCAAACAAGCTTTATGAATCAAATTTAAGCCAAACACATTCAAACAAAGGTTTTTGAATCAAATTTAAGCCAAACACATTCAAACAAAGCTAATTAAATCAAAGGAAAGTCAAACACATTCAAACAAAACTTTTTGAATAAAATGAATGTCAAATGCATTCTATAAAGCTAATTGAATCAATTAAAAGTGATACACATTCAAACAAAGCTAATTGAATCCAATGAAAATTAAACACATTCAAATAAAGCTTTTTAAAAAAAATTAAAGTCTAATGCATTCAACAAAGCTAATTGAATCAAATGAAAGTCAAACACATTCAAACAAAGCTAATTGAATCAAATGAATTTCAAACACATTCAAATAAAGCTAATTGAATCAAATAAAAGTCAAGCACATTCAAACAAACTTAATTGAATCAAATGAAAGTCAAACACATTCAACTATAGCTTTTTGAATCAAATGAATGTCAAATGCATTCATTAAAGCTAATTGAATCGAATGAAAGTCAAAGACATTCAAACAAACCTAATTGAATCCAATCAAAGTCAAACACATTCAAATAAAGCTTTGTGAATCAAATTAATGTCAAATGCATTCAACAAAGCAAATTGAATCAAATGAAAGTCAAATGCATTCAAACAAGCTTTATGAATCAAATTTAAGCCAAACACATTCAAACAAAGCTAATTGAATCAATTGAAAGTCAAACACATTCAAACGAAGCTAATTGAATCAAATGAAAGTCAAACACATTCAAACAAAGGTTTTTGAATCAAATTTAAGCCAAACACATTGAAACAAAACTAATTAAATCAAATGAAAGTCAAACACATTCAAACAAAGCTTTTTGAATAAAATAAATGTCAAATGCATTCTACAAAGCTAATTGAATCAATTGAATGTCAAACACATTCAAACAAAGCTAATTGAATCCAATGAAAGTCAAACACATTCAAAAAAAGCTTTGTAAATCAAATTAACGTCAAATGCATTCAACAAAGCTAATTAAATCAAATGAAACTCAAATACATTCAAACAAAGCTTTTTAAATCAAATGAAAGTCAAATGCATTTATTTAAGCTAATTGAATCGAATGAAAGTTCTTTATGAATCAAATTTAAGCCAAAAACATTCAAACAAAGCTATTTAAATCAAATGAAAGTCAAACACATTCAAACAAAGCTTTTTGAATAAAAATGAATGTCAAATGCATTCCACAAAGCTAAATGAATCAAATGAAAGTCAAATACCTTCTACAAAGCTAATTGAATCAAATGAAAGTCAAACACATTCAAACACAGCTAATTGAATCCAATGAAAGTCAAACACATTCAAACAAACCTAATTGAATCAAATGAAAGTTAAACACATTCAAACAAAGCTAATTGAATCCAATGAAAGTCAAACACTTTCAAATAAAGCTTTTTAAATCAAATTAAAGTCTAATGCGTTCAACAAAGCTACTTGAATCAAATGAAAGTCAAACACATTCAAACAAACCTAATTGAATCAAATGAAAGTCGAACACATTCAAACAAAGCTAATTGAATATAATGAAAATCAAACCGATTCAAACAAAACTTTGTGAATCAAATTAACGTCAAATGCATTCAAACAAGCTTTGTGAGTCATATTTGAGACAAACACATTCAAACAAAGCTATTTTAATCAAATTAATGTCAAACACATTCAATCAAGCTTTATGAATCGAATTTAAGCCAAACACGTTCAAACAAAGCTAATTAAATCAAATGAAAGTCAAACACATTCAAACAAAGCTTTTAGAATAAAATAAATGTCAAATGCATTCCACAAAGCTAAATGAATCAAATGAAAGTCAAATGCGTTCTACAAAGCTAATATAATCAAATTAAAAGTCAAACACATTCAAACAAAGCTAATTGAATCCAAAGAAAGTCAAACACATTCAAAAAAAGCTTTTTAAATCAAATTACAGTCAAATGCATTCAAACAAAGCTAATTGAATCAATTGAAAGTCAAACACATTCAAACAAAGCTAATAGAATGAAATGCAAGTCAAACACATTCAAACAAGCTTTATGATTCAAATTTAAGCCAAACACATTCAAACTAAGCTAATTAAATCAAATGAAAGTCAAACACATTCAAACAAAGCTTTTTGAATAAAATGAATGTCAAATGCATTTTACAAAGCTAATTGAATCAATTGAAAGTTAAACACATTCAAACAAGCTTTTTGAATCATATTTAAACCAAACACATTGAAACAAAGCTAATTAAATCAAATGAAAGTCAAAACACATTCAAACAAAGCTTTTTGAATAAAAATAAATATCAAAATGCATTCTACAAAGCTAATTGAATCAATTGAAAGTCAAACACATTCAAACAAAGCTAATTGAATCCAATGAAAGTCAAACACATTCAAACAAAGCTTTGTGAATCAAATTAACGTCAAATGCATTCAAACAAAGCTAATTAAATCAAATGAAATCAAAAATCAAAAAAAAAAAAAAAAAAAAAAAAAAAATGAATCAAATAAACTCAAATACATTCAAACAAAGCTAATTGAATCAAATGAAAGTCAAACACATTCAAACAAGCTTTATGAATCAAATTTAAGCCAAACACATTCAAACAAAGCTAATTGAATCAATTGAAAGTCAAACACATTCAAACGAAGCTAATTGAATCAAATGAAAGTCAAACACACTCAAACAAAGGTTTTTGAATCAAATTTAAGCCAAACACATTGAAACAAAGCTAATTAAATCAAATGAAAGTCAAACACATTCAAACAAAGCTTTTTGAATAAAATAAATGTCAAATGCATTCTACAAAGCTAATTGAATCAATTGAAAGCCAAACACATTCAAACAAGCTTTATGAATCAAATTTAAGCCAAACACATTCAAACAAAGGTTTTTGAATCAAATTTAAGCCAAACACATTCAAACAAAGCTAATTAAATCAAAGGAAAGTCAAACACATTCAAACAAAACTTTTTGAATAAAATGAATGTCAAATGCATTCTATAAAGCTAATTGAATCAATTAAAAGTGATACACATTCAAACAAAGCTAATTGAATCCAATGAAAATTAAACACATTCAAATAAAGCTTTTTAAAAAAAATTAAAGTCTAATGCATTCAACAAAGCTAATTGAATCAAATGAAAGTCAAACACATTCAAACAAAGCTAATTGAATCAAATGAATTTCAAACACATTCAAATAAAGCTAATTGAATCAAATAAAAGTCAAGCACATTCAAACAAACTTAATTGAATCAAATGAAAGTCAAACACATTCAACTATAGCTTTTTGAATCAAATGAATGTCAAATGCATTCATTAAAGCTAATTGAATCGAATGAAAGTCAAAGACATTCAAACAAACCTAATTGAATCCAATCAAAGTCAAACACATTCAAATAAAGCTTTGTGAATCAAATTAATGTCAAATGCATTCAACAAAGCAAATTGAATCAAATGAAAGTCAAATGCATTCAAACAAGCTTTATGAATCAAATTTAAGCCAAACACATTCAAACAAAGCTAATTGAATCAATTGAAAGTCAAACACATTCAAACGAAGCTAATTGAATCAAATGAAAGTCAAACACATTCAAACAAAGGTTTTTGAATCAAATTTAAGCCAAACACATTGAAACAAAACTAATTAAATCAAATGAAAGTCAAACACATTCAAACAAAGCTTTTTGAATAAAATAAATGTCAAATGCATTCTACAAAGCTAATTGAATCAATTGAATGTCAAACACATTCAAACAAAGCTAATTGAATCCAATGAAAGTCAAACACATTCAAAAAAAGCTTTGTAAATCAAATTAACGTCAAATGCATTCAACAAAGCTAATTAAATCAAATGAAACTCAAATACATTCAAACAAAGCTTTTTAAATCAAATGAAAGTCAAATGCATTTATTTAAGCTAATTGAATCGAATGAAAGTTCTTTATGAATCAAATTTAAGCCAAAAACATTCAAACAAAGCTATTTAAATCAAATGAAAGTCAAACACATTCAAACAAAGCTTTTTGAATAAAAATGAATGTCAAATGCATTCCACAAAGCTAAATGAATCAAATGAAAGTCAAATACCTTCTACAAAGCTAATTGAATCAAATGAAAGTCAAACACATTCAAACACAGCTAATTGAATCCAATGAAAGTCAAACACATTCAAACAAACCTAATTGAATCAAATGAAAGTTAAACACATTCAAACAAAGCTAATTGAATCCAATGAAAGTCAAACACTTTCAAATAAAGCTTTTTAAATCAAATTAAAGTCTAATGCGTTCAACAAAGCTACTTGAATCAAATGAAAGTCAAACACATTCAAACAAACCTAATTGAATCAAATGAAAGTCGAACACATTCAAACAAAGCTAATTGAATATAATGAAAATCAAAACCGATTCAAACAAAACTTTGTGAATCAAATTAACGTCAAATGCATTCAAACAAGCTTTGTGAGTCATATTTGAGACAAACACATTCAAACAAAGCTATTTTAATCAAATTAATGTCAAACACATTCAATCAAGCTTTATGAATCGAATTTAAGCCAAACACGTTCAAACAAAGCTAATTAAATCAAATGAAAGTCAAACACATTCAAACAAAGCTTTTAGAATAAAATAAATGTCAAATGCATTCCACAAAGCTAAATGAATCAAATGAAAGTCAAATGTGTTCTACAAAGCTAATATAATCAAATTAAAGTCAAACACATTCAAACAAAGCTAATTGAATCCAAAGAAAGTCAAACACATTCAAAAAAAGCTTTTTAAATCAAATTACAGTCAAATGCATTCAAACAAAGCTAATTGAATCAATTGAAAGTCAAACACATTCAAACAAAGCTAATAGAATGAAATGCAAGTCAAACACATTCAAACAAGCTTTATGATTCAAATTTAAGCCAAACACATTCAAACTAAGCTAATTAAATCAAATGAAAGTCAAACACATTCAAACAAAGCTTTTTGAATAAAATGAATGTCAAATGCATTTTACAAAGCTAATTGAATCAATTGAAAGTTAAACACATTCAAACAAGCTTTTTGAATCAATATTTAAACCAAACACATTGAAACAAAGCTAATTAAATCAAATGAAAGTAAAACACATTCAAACAAAGCTTTTTGAATAAAATAAATATCAAATGCATTCTACAAAGCTAATTGAATCAATTGAAAGTCAAACACATTCAAACAAAGCTAATTGAATCCAATGAAAGTCAAACACATTCAAACAAAGCTTTGTGAATCAAATTAACGTCAAATGCATTCAACAAAGCTAATTAAATCAAATGAAACTCAAATACATTCAAACAAAGCTAATTGAATCAAATGAAAGTCAAACACATTCAAACTTGCTTTATGAATCAAATTTAAGCCAAACACATTCAAACAAAGCTAATTGAATCAATTGAAAGAAGCTAATTAAATCAAATGAAAGTCAAACACACTCAAACAAAGGTTTTTGAATCAAATTTAAGCCAAACACATTGAAACAAAGCTAATTAAATCAAATGAAAGTCAAACACATTCAAACAAAGCTTTTTGAATAAAATAAATGTCAAATGCATTCTACAAAGCTAATTGAATCAATTGAAAGCCAAACACATTCAAACAAGCTTTATGAATCAAATTTAAGCCAAACACATTCAAACAAAGGTTTTTGAATCAAATTTAAGCCAAACACATTCAAACAAAGCTAATTAAATCAAAGGAAAGTCAAACACATTCAAACAAAACTTTTTGAATAAAATGAATGTCAAATGCATTCTATAAAGCTAATTGAATCAATTAAAAGTGATACACATTCAAACAAAGCTAATTGAATCGAATGAATATTAAACACATTCAAATAAAGCTTTTTAAATCAAATTAAAGTCTAATGCATTCAACAAAGATAATTGAATCAAATGAAAGTCAAACACATTCAAACAAAGCTAATTGAATCAAATGAATTTCAAACACATTCAAATAAAGCTAATTGAATCAAATAAAAGTCAAGCACATTCAAACAAACCTAATTGAATCAAATGAAAGTCAAACACATTCAACTATAGCTTTTTGAATCAAATGAATGTCAAATGCATTCATTAAAGCTAATTGAATCGAATGAAAGTCAAAGACATTCAAACAAACCTAATTGAATCCTATCAAAGTCAAACACATTCAAATAAAGCTTTGTGAATCAAATTAATGTCAAATGCATTCAACAAAGCAAATTGAATCAAATGAAAGTCAAATGCATTCAAACAAGCTTTATGAATCAAATTTAAGCCAAACACATTCAAACAAAGCTAATTGAATCAATTGAAAGTCAAACACATTCAAACGAAGCTAATTGAATCAAATGAAAGTCAAACACATTCAAACAAAGGTTTTTCAATCAAATTTAAGCCAAACACATTGAAACAAAACTAATTAAATCAAATGAAAGTCAAACACATTCAAACAAAGCTTTTTGAATAAAATAAATGTCAAATGCATTCTACAAAGCTAATTGAATCAATTGAATGTCAAACACATTCAAACAAAGCTAATTGAATCCAATGAAAGTCAAACACATTCAAAAAAAGCTTTGTGAATCAAATTAACGTCAAATGCATTCAACAAAGCTAATTAAATCAAATGAAACTCAAATACATTCAAACAAAGCTTTTTAAATCAAATGAAAGTCAAATGCATTTATTTAAGCTAATTGAATCGAATGAAAGTTCTTTATGAATCAAATGTAAGCCAAAAACATTCAAACAAAGCTATTTAAATCAAATGAAAGTCAAACACATTCAAACAAAGCTTTTTGAATAAAAATGAATGTCAAATGCATTCCACAAAGCTAAATGAATCAAATGAAAGTCAAATGCCTTCTACAAAGCTAATTGAATCAAATGAAAGTCAAACACATTCAAACAAAGCTAATTGAATCCAATGAAAGTCAAACACATTCAAACAAACCTAATTGAATCAAATGAAAGTCAAACACATTCAAACAAAGCTAATTGAATCCAATGAAAGTCAAACACTTTCAAATAAAGCTTTTTAAATCAAGTTAAAGTCTAATGCGTTCAACAAAGCTACTTGAATCAAATGAAAGTCAAACACATTCAAACAAACCTAATTGAATCAAATGAAAGTCAAACACATTCAAACAAAGCTAATTGAATATAATGAAAATCAAACCGATTCAAACAAAACTTTGTGAATCAAATTAACGTCAAATGCATTCAAACATGCTTTATGAATCATATTTGAGACAAACACATTCAAACAAAGCTATTTTAATCAAATTAATGTCAAACACATTCCAACAAGCTTTATGAATCGAATTTAAGCCAAACACGTTCAAACAAAGCTAATTAAATCAAATGAAAGTCAAACACATTCAAACAAAGCTTTCAGAATAAAATAAATGTCAAATGCATTCCACAAAGCTAAATGAATCAAATGAAAGTCAAATGCGTTCTACAAAGCTAATATAATCAAATAAAAGTCAAACACATTCAAACAAAGCTAATTGAATCCAAAGAAAGTCAAACACATTCAAAAAAAGCTTTTTAAATCAAATTACAGTCAAATGCATTTAAACAAAGCTAATTGAATCAATTGAAAGTCAAACACATTCAAACAAAGCTAATAGAATGAAATGCAAGTCAAACACATTCAAACAAGCTTTATGATTCAAATTTAAGCCAAACACATTCAAACTAAGCTAATTAAATCAAATGAAAGTCAAACACATTCAAACAAAGCTTTTTGAATAAAATGAATGTCAAATGCATTTTACAAAGCTAATTGAATCAATTGAAAGTTAAACACATTCAAACAAGCTTTTTGAATCAAATTTAAACCAAACACATTGAAACAAAGCTAATTAAATCAAATGAAAGTCAAACACATTCAAACAAAGCTTTTTGAATAAAATAAATGTCAAATGAATTCTACAAAGCTAATTGAATCAATTGAAAGTCAAACACATTCAAACAAAGCTAATTGAATCCAATGAATGTCAAACACATTCAAACAAAGCTTTGTGAATCAAATTAACGTCAAATGCATTCAACAAAGCTAATTAAATCAAATGAAACTCAAATACATTCAAACAAAGCTAATAGAATCAAATGAAAGTCAAACACATTCAAACAAGCTTTATGAATTAAATTTAAGCCAAACACATTCAAACAAAGCTAATTGAATCAATTGAAAGTCAAACACATTCAAACGAAGCTAATTGAATCAAATGAAAGTCAAACACACTCAAACAAAGGTTTTTGAATCAAATTTAAGCTAAACACATTGAAACAAAGCTAATTAAATCAAATGAAAGTCAAACACATTCAAACAAAGCTTTTTGAATAAAATAAATGTCAAATGCATTCTACAAAGCTAATTGAATCAATTGAAAGCCAAACACATTCAAACAAGCTTTTTGAATCAAATTTAAGCCAAACACATTCAAACAAAGGTTTTTGAATCAAATTTAAGCCAAACACATTCAAACAAAGCTAATTAAATCAAAGGAAAGTCAAACACATTCAAACAAAACTTTTTGAATAAAATGAATGTCAAATGCATTCTATAAAGCTAATTGAATCAATTAAAAGTGATACACATTCAAACAAAGCTAATTGAATCCAATGAATATTAAACACATTCAAATAAAGCTTTTTAAATCAAATTAAAGTCTAATGCATTCAACAAAGCTAATTGAATCAAATGAAAGTCAAACACATTCAAACAAAGCTAATTGAATCAAATGAATTTCAAACACATTCAAATAAAGCTAATTGAATCAAATAAAAGTCAAGCACATTCAAACAAACCTAATTGAATCAAATGAAAGTCAAACACATTCAACTATAGCTTTTTGAATCAAATGAATGTCAAATGCATTCATTAAAGCTAATTGAATCGAATGAAAGTCAAAGACATTCAAACAAACCTAATTGAATCCAATCAAAGTCAAACACATTCAAATAAAGCTTTGTGAATCAAATTAATGTCAAATGCATTCAACAAAGCAAATTGAATCAAATGAAAGTCAAATGCATTCAAACAAGCTTTATGAATCAAATTTAAGCCAAACACATTCAAACAAAGCTAATTGAATCAATTGAAAGTCAAACACATTCAAACGAAGCTAATTGAATCAAATGAAAGTCAAACACATTCAAACAAAGGTTTTTGAATCAAATGAAAGTCAAACACATTCAAACAAAGGTTTTTGAATCAAATTTAAGCCAAACACATTGAAACAAAACTAATTAAATCAAATGAAAGTCAAACACATTCAAACAAAGCTTTTTGAATAAAATAAATGTCAAATGCAATCTACAAAGCTAATTGAATCAATTGAATGTCAAACACATTCAAACAAAGCTAATTGAATCCAATGAAAGTCAAACACATTCAAACAAAGCTTTGTGAATCAAATTAACGTCAAATGCATTCAACAAAGCTAATTAAATCAAATGAAACTCAAATACATTCAAACAAAGCTTTTTAAAATCAAATGAAAGTCAAATGCATTTATTTAAGCTAATTGAATCGAATGAAAGTTCTTTACGAATCAAATTTAAGCCAAAAACATTCAAACAAAGCTATTTAAATCAAATGAAAGTCAAACACATTCAAACAAAGCTTTTTGAATAAAAATGAATGTCAAATGCATTCCACAAAGCTAAATGAATCAAATGAAAGTCAAATGCCTTCTACAAAGCTAATTGAATCAAATGAAAGTCAAACACATTCAAACAAAGCTAATTGAATCCAATGAAAGTCAAACACATTCAAACAAACCTAATTGAATCAAATGAAAGTTAAACACATTCAAACAAAGCTAATTGAATCCAATGAAAGTCAAACACTTTCAAATAAAGCTTTTTAAATCAAATTAAATTCTAATGCGTTCAACAAAGCTACTTGAATCAAATGAAAGTCAAACAATTTCAAACAAACCTAATTGAATCAAATGAAAGTCGAACACATTCAAACAAAGCTAATTGAATATAATGAAAATCAAACCGATTCAAACAAAACTTTGTGAATCAAATTAACGTCAAATGCATTCAAACAAGCTTTGTGAGTCATATTTGAGACAAACACATTCAAACAAAGCTATTTTAATCAAATTAATGTCAAACACATTCAAACAAGCTTTATGAATCGAATTTAAGCCAAACACGTTCAAACAAAGCTAATTAAATCAAATGAAAGTCAAACACATTCAAACAAAGCTTTTAGAATAAAATAATTGTCAAATGCATTCCACAAAGCTAACTGAATCAAATGAAAGTCAAATGCGTTCTACAAAGCAAATACAATTAAATAAAAGTCAAACACATTCAAACAAAGCTAATTGAATCTAAAGAAAGTCAAACACCTTCAAAAAAAGCTTTTTAAATCAAATTAAAGTCTAATGCATTCAAACAAATCTAATTGAATCAATTGAAATTCAAACACATTCAAACAAAGCTAATAGAATGAAATGCAAGTCAAACACATTCAAACAAGCTTTATGATTCAAATTTAAGCCAAACACATTCCAACTAAGCTAATTAAATCAAATGAAAGTCAAACACATTCAAACAAAGCTTTTTGAATAAAATGAATGTCAAATGCATTTTACAAAGCTAATTGAATCAATTGAAAGTTAAACACATTCAAACAAGCTTTTTGAATCAAATTTAAACCAAACACATTGAAACAAAGCTAATTAAATCAAATGAAAGTCAAACACATTCAAACAAAGCTTTTTGAATAAAATAAATGTCAAATGCATCTACAAAGCTAATTGAATCAATTGAAAGTCAAACACATTCAAACAAAGCTAATTGAATCCAATGAAAGTCAAACACATTCAAACAAAGCTTTGTGAATCAAATTAACGTCAAATGCATTCAACAAAGCTAATTAAATCAAATGAAACTCAAATACATTCAAACAAAGCTAATTGAATCAAATGAAAGTCAAACACATTCAAACAAGCTTTATGAATCAAATTTAAGCCAAACACATTCAAACAAAGCTAATTGAATCAATTGAAAGTCAAACACATTCAAACGAAGCTAATTGAATCAAATGAAAGTTAAACACACTCAAACAAAGGTTTTTGAATCAAATTTAAGCTAAACACATTGAAACAAAGCTAATTAAATCAAATGAAAGTCAAACACATTCAAACAAAGCTTTTTGAATAAAATAAATGTCAAATGCATTCTACAAAGCTAATTGAATCAATTGAAAGCCAAACACATTCAAACAAGCTTTATGAATCAAATTTAAGCCAAACACATTCAAACAAAGGTTTTTGAATCAAATTTAAGCCAAACACATTCAAACAAAGCTAATTAAATCAAAGGAAAGTCAAACACATTCAAACAAAACTTTTTGAATAAAATGAATGTCAAATGCATTCTATAAAGCTAATTGAATCAATTAAAAGTGATACACATTCAAACAAAGCTAATTGAATCCAATGAATATTAAACACATTCAAATAAAGCTTTTTAAATCAAATTAAAGTCTAATGCATTCAACAAAGCTAATTGAATCAAATGAAAGTCAAACACATTCAAACAAAGCTAATTGAATCAAATGAATTTCAAACACGTTCAAATAAAGCTAATTGAATCAAATAAAAGTCAAGCACATTCAAACAAACCTAATTGAATCAAATGAAAGTCAAACACATTCAACTATAGCTTTTTGAATCAAATGAATGTCAAATGCATTCATTAAAGCTAATTGAAACGAATGAAAGTCAAAGACATTCAAACAAACCTAATTGAATCCAATCAAAGTCAAACACATTCAAATAAAGCTTTGTGAATCAAATTAATGTCAAATGCATTCAACAAAGCAAATTGAATCAAATGAAAGTCAAATGCATTCAAACAAGCTTTATGAATCAAATTTAAGCCAAACACATTCAAACAAAGCTAATTGAATCAATTGAAAGTCAAACACATTCAAACGAAGCTAATTGAATCAAATGAAAGTCAAAGACATTCAAACAAAGGTTTTTGAATCAAATTTAAGCCAAACACATTGAAACAAAACTAATTAAATCAAATGAAAGTCAAACACATTCAAACAAAGCTTTTTGAATAAAATAAATGTCAAATGCAATCTACAAAGCTAATTGAATCAATTGAATGTCAAACACATTCAAACAAAGCTAATTGAATCCAATGAAAGTCAAACACATTCAAACAAAGCTTTGTGAATCAAATTAACGTCAAATGCATTCAACAAAGCTAATTAAATCAAATGAAACTCAAATACATTCAAACAAAGCTTTTTAAATCAAATGAAAGTCAAATGCATTTATTTAAGCTAATTGAATCGAATGAAAGTTCTTTACGAATCAAATTTAAGCCAAAAACATTCAAACAAAGCTATTTAAATCAAATGAAAGTCAAACACATTCAAACAAAGCTTTTTGAATAAAAATGAATGTCAAATGCATTCCACAAAGCTAAATGAATCAAATGAAAGTCAAATGCCTTCTACAAAGCTAATTGAATCAAATGAAAGTCAAACACATTCAAACAAAGCTAATTGAATCCAATGAAAGTCAAACACATTCAAACAAAACCTAATTGAATCAAATGAAAGTTAAACACATTCAAACAAAGCTAATTGAATCCAATGAAAGTCAAACACTTTCAAATAAAGCTTTTTAAATCAAATTAAATTCTAATGCGTTCAACAAAGCTACTTGAATCAAATGAAAGTCAAACAATTTCAAACAAACCTAATTGAATCAAATGAAAGTCGAACACATTCAAACAAAGCTAATTGAATATAATGAAAATCAAACCGATTCAAACAAAACTTTGTGAATCAAATTAACGTCAAATGCATTCAAACAAGCTTTGTGAGTCATATTTGAGACAAACACATTCAAACAAAGCTATTTTAATCAAATTAATGTCAAACACATTCAAACAAGCTTTATGAATCGAATTTAAGCCAAACACGTTCAAACAAAGCTAATTAAATCAAATGAAAGTCAAACACATTCAAACAAAGCTTTTAGAATAAAATAAATTGTCAAATGCATTCCACAAAGCTAACTGAATCAAATGAAAGTCAAATGCGTTCTACAAAGCAAATACAATTAAATAAAAGTCAAACACATTCAAACAAAGCTAATTGAATCTAAAGAAAGTCAAACACCTTCAAAAAAAGCTTTTTAAATCAAATTAAAGTCTAATGCATTCAAACAAATCTAATTGAATCAATTGAAAGTCAAACACATTCAAACAAAGCTAATAGAATGAAATGCAAGTCAAACACATTCAAACAAGCTTTATGATTCAAATTTAAGCCAAACACATTCCAAACTAAGCTAATTAAATCAAATGAAAGTCAAACACATTCAAACAAAGCTTTTTGAATAAAATGAATGTCAAATGCATTTTACAAAGCTAATTGAATCAATTGAAAGTTAAACACATTCAAACAAGCTTTTTGAATCAAATTTAAACCAAACACATTGAAACAAAGCTAATTAAATCAAATGAAAGTCAAACACATTCAAACAAAGCTTTTTGAATAAAATAAATGTCAAATGCATCTACAAAGCTAATTGAATCAATTGAAAGTCAAACACATTCAAACAAAGCTAATTGAATCCAATGAAAGTCAAACACATTCAAACAAAGCTTTGTGAATCAAATTAACGTCAAATGCATTCAACAAAGCTAATTAAATCAAATGAAACTCAAATACATTCAAACAAAGCTAATTGAATCAAATGAAAGTCAAACACATTCAAACAAGCTTTATGAATCAAATTTAAGCCAAACACATTCAAACAAAGCTAATTGAATCAATTGAAAGTCAAACACATTCAAACGAAGCTAATTGAATCAAATGAAAGTTAAACACACTCAAACAAAGGTTTTTGAATCAAATTTAAGCTAAACACATTGAAACAAAGCTAATTAAATCAAATGAAAGTCAAACACATTCAAACAAAGCTTTTTGAATAAAATAAATGTCAAATGCATTCTACAAAGCTAATTGAATCAATTGAAAGCCAAACACATTCAAACAAGCTTTATGAATCAAATTTAAGCCAAACACATTCAAACAAAGGTTTTTGAATCAAATTTAAGCCAAACACATTCAAACAAAGCTAATTAAATCAAAGGAAAGTCAAACACATTCAAACAAAACTTTTTGAATAAAATGAATGTCAAATGCATTCTATAAAGCTAATTGAATCAATTAAAAGTGATACACATTCAAACAAAGCTAATTGAATCCAATGAATATTAAACACATTCAAATAAAGCTTTTTAAATCAAATTAAAGTCTAATGCATTCAACAAAGCTAATTGAATCAAATGAAAGTCAAACACATTCAAACAAAGCTAATTGAATCAAATGAATTTCAAACACGTTCAAATAAAGCTAATTGAATCAAATAAAAGTCAAGCACATTCAAACAAACCTAATTGAATCAAATGAAAGTCAAACACATTCAACTATAGCTTTTTGAATCAAATGAATGTCAAATGCATTCATTAAAGCTAATTGAAACGAATGAAAGTCAAAGACATTCAAACAAACCTAATTGAATCCAATCAAAGTCAAACACATTCAAATAAAGCTTTGTGAATCAAATTAATGTCAAATGCATTCAACAAAGCAAATTGAATCAAATGAAAGTCAAATGCATTCAAACAAGCTTTATGAATCAAATTTAAGCCAAACACATTCAAACAAAGCTAATTGAATCAATTGAAAGTCAAACACATTCAAACGAAGCTAATTGAATCAAATGAAAGTCAAAGACATTCAAACAAAGGTTTTTGAATCAAATTTAAGCCAAACACATTGAAACAAAACTAATTAAATCAAATGAAAGTCAAACACATTCAAACAAAGCTTTTTGAATAAAATAAATGTCAAATGCAATCTACAAAGCTAATTGAATCAATTGAATGTCAAACACATTCAAACAAAGCTAATTGAATCCAATGAAAGTCAAACACATTCAAACAAAGCTTTGTGAATCAAATTAACGTCAAATGCATTCAACAAAGCTAATTAAATCAAATGAAACTCAAATACATTCAAACAAAGCTTTTTAAATCAAATGAAAGTCAAATGCATTTATTTAAGCTAATTGAATCGAATGAAAGTTCTTTACGAATCAAATTTAAGCCAAAAACATTCAAACAAAGCTATTTAAATCAAATGAAAGTCAAACACATTCAAACAAAGCTTTTTGAATAAAAATGAATGTCAAATGCATTCCACAAAGCTAAATGAATCAAATGAAAGTCAAATGCCTTCTACAAAGCTAATTGAATCAAATGAAAGTCAAACACATTCAAACAAAGCTAATTGAATCCAATGAAAGTCAAACACATTCAAACAAACCTAATTGAATCAAATGAAAGTTAAACACATTCAAACAAAGCTAATTGAATCCAATGAAAGTCAAACACTTTCAAATAAAGCTTTTTAAATCAAATTAAATTCTAATGCGTTCAACAAAGCTACTTGAATCAAATGAAAGTCAAACAATTTCAAACAAACCTAATTGAATCAAATGAAAGTCGAACACATTCAAACAAAGCTAATTGAATATAATGAAAATCAAACCGATTCAAACAAAACTTTGTGAATCAAATTAACGTCAAATGCATTCAAACAAGCTTTGTGAGTCATATTTGAGACAAACACATTCAAACAAAGCTATTTTAATCAAATTAATGTCAAACACATTCAAACAAGCTTTATGAATCGAATTTAAGCCAAACACGTTCAAACAAAGCTAATTAAATCAAATGAAAGTCAAACACATTCAAACAAAGCTTTTAGAATAAAATAATTGTCAAATGCATTCCACAAAGCTAACTGAATCAAATGAAAGTCAAATGCGTTCTACAAAGCAAATACAATTAAATAAAAGTCAAACACATTCAAACAAAGCTAATTGAATCTAAAGAAAGTCAAACACCTTCAAAAAAAGCTTTTTTAAATCAAATTAAAGTCTAATGCATTCAAACAAATCTAATTGAATCAATTGAAATTCAAACACATTCAAACAAAGCTAATAGAATGAAATGCAAGTCAAACACATTCAAACAAGCTTTATGATTCAAATTTAAGCCAAACACATTCCAACTAAGCTAATTAAATCAAATGAAAGTCAAACACATTCAAACAAAGCTTTTTTGAATAAAATGAATGTCAAATGCATTTTACAAAGCTAATTGAATCAATTGAAAGTTAAACACATTCAAACAAGCTTTTTGAATCAAATTTAAACCAAACACATTGAAACAAAGCTAATTAAATCAAATGAAAGTCAAACACATTCAAACAAAGCTTTTTGAATAAAATAAATGTCAAATGCATCTACAAAGCTAATTGAATCAATTGAAAGTCAAAACACATTCAAACAAAGCTAATTGAATCCAATGAAAGTCAAACACATTCAAACAAAGCTTTGTGAATCAAATTAACGTCAAATGCATTCAACAAAGCTAATTAAATCAAATGAAACTCAAATACATTCAAACAAAGCTAATTGAATCAAATGAAAGTCAAACACATTCAAACAAGCTTTATGAATCAAATTTAAGCCAAACACATTCAAACAAAGCTAATTGAATCAATTGAAAGTCAAACACATTCAAACGAAGCTAATTGAATCAAATGAAAGTTAAAACACACTCAAACAAAGGTTTTTGAATCAAATTTAAGCTAAACACATTGAAACAAAGCTAATTAAATCAAATGAAAGTCAAACACATTCAAACAAAGCTTTTTGAATAAAATAAATGTCAAATGCATTCTACAAAGCTAATTGAATCAATTGAAAGCCAAACACATTCAAACAAGCTTTATGAATCAAATTTAAGCCAAACACATTGAAACAAAGGTTTTTGAATCAAATTTAAGCCAAACACATTCAAACAAAGCTAATTAAATCAAAGGAAAGTCAAACACATTCAAACAAAACTTTTTGAATAAAATGAATGTCAAATGCATTCTATAAAGCTAATTGAATCAATTAAAAGTGATACACATTCAAACAAAGCTAATTGAATCCAATGAATATTAAACACATTCAAATAAAGCTTTTTAAATCAAATTAAAGTCTAATGCATTCAACAAAGCTAATTGAATCAAATGAAAGTCAAACACATTCAAACAAAGCTAATTGAATCAAATGAATTTCAAACACGTTCAAATAAAGCTAATTGAATCAAATAAAAGTCAAGCACATTCAAACAAACCTAATTGAATCAAATGAAAGTCAAACACATTCAACTATAGCTTTTTGAATCAAATGAATGTCAAATGCATTCATTAAAGCTAATTGAAACGAATGAAAGTCAAAGACATTCAAACAAACCTAATTGAATCCAATCAAAGTCAAACACATTCAAATAAAGCTTTGTGAATCAAATTAATGTCAAATGCATTCAACAAAGCAAATTGAATCAAATGAAAGTCAAATGCATTCAAACAAGCTTTATGAATCAAATTTAAGCCAAACACATTCAAACAAAGCTAATTGAATCAATTGAAAGTCAAACACATTCAAACGAAGCTAATTGAATCAAATGAAAGTCAAAGACATTCAAACAAAAGGTTTTTGAATCAAATTTAAGCCAAACACATTGAAACAAAACTAATTAAATCAAAATGAAAGTCAAACACATTCAAACAAAGCTTTTTGAATAAAATAAATGTCAAATGCAATCTACAAAGCTAATTGAATCAATTGAATGTCAAACACATTCAAACAAAGCTAATTGAATCCAATGAAAGTCAAACACATTCAAACAAAGCTTTGTGAATCAAATTATCGTCAAATGCATTCAACAAAGCTAATTAAATCAAAATGAAACTCAAATACATTCAAACAAAGCTTTTTAAATCAAATGAAAGTCAAATGCATTTATTTAAGCTAATTGAATCGAATGAAAGTTCTTTATGAATCAAATTTAAGCCAAACACATTCAAACAAAGCTGTTTAAATCAAATGAAAGTCAAACACATTCAAACAAAGCTTTTTGAATAAAAATGAATGTCAAATGCATTCCACAAAGCTAAATGAATCAAATGAAAGTCAAATGCCTTCTACAAAGCTAATTGAATCAAATGAAAGTCAAACACATTCAAACAAAGCTAATTGAATCCAATGAAAGTTAAACACATTCAAAAAAACCTAATTGAATCAAATGAAAAGTTAAACACATTCAAACAAAGCTAATTGAATCCAATGAAAGTCAAACACTTTCAAATAGAGCTTTTTAAATCAAATGAAAGTCTAATGCGTTCAACAAAGCTACTTGAATCAAATGAAAGTTAAACACATTCAAACAAACCTAATTGAATCAAATGAAAGCCGAACACATTCAAACAAAGCTAATTGAATATAATGAAAATCAAACCGATTCAAACAAAACTTTGTGAATCAAATTAACGTCAAATGCATTCAAACAAGCTTTGTGAGTCATATTTGAGACAAACACATTCAAACAAAACTATTTTAATCAAATTAATGTCAAACACATTCAAACAAGCTTTATGAATCGAATTTAAGCCAAACACGTTTCAAACAAAGCTAATTAAATCAAATGAAAGTCAAACACATTCAAACAAAGCTTTTAGAATAAAATAAATGTCAAATGCATTCCACAAAGCTAACTGAATCAAATGAAAGTCAAATGCGTTCTACAAAGCAAATACAATTAAATAAAAGTCAAACACATTCAAACAAAGCTAATTGAATCCAAAGAAAGTCAAAACACATTCAAAAAAGCTTTTTAAATCAAATTAAAGTCTAATGCATTCAAACAAAGCTAATTGAATCAATTGAAAGTCAAACACATTCAAACAAAGCTAATAGAATGAAACGCAAGTCAAACACATTCAAACAAGCTTTATGATTCAAATTTAAGCCAAAACACATTCAAAACTAAGCTAATTAAATCAAATGAAAGTCAAACACATTCAAACAAAGCTTTTTGAATTAAAATGAATGTCAAATTGCATTTTACAAAGCTAATTAAATCAATTGAAAGTTAAAACACATTCAAACAAGCTTTTTGAATCAAATTTAAACCAAAACACATTGAAACAAAGCTAATTAAATCAAATGAAAGTCAAACACATTCAAACAAAGCTTTTTGAATAAAATAAATGTCAAATGCATTCTACAAAGCTAATTGAATCAATTGAAAGTCAAACACATTCAAACAAAGCTAATTGAATCCAATGAAAGTCAAACACATTCAAACAAAGCTTTGTGAATCAAATTAACGTCAAATGCATTCAACAAAGCTAATTAAATCAAATGAAACTCAAATACATTCAAACAAAGCTAACTGAATCAAATGAAAGTCAAACACATTCAAACAAGCTTTATGAATCAAATTTAAGCCAAACACATTCAAACAAAGCTAATTGAATCAATTGAAAGTCAAACACATTCAAACGAAGCTAATTGAATCAAATGAAAGTCAAACACACTCAAACAAAGGTTTTTGAATCAAATTTAAGCCAAACACATTGAAACAAAAACTAATTAAATCAAATGAAAGTCAAACACATTCAAACAAAGCTTTTTGAATAAAATAAATGTCAAATGCATTCTACAAAGCTAATTGAATCAATTGAAAGCCAAACACATTCAAACAAGCTTTATGAATCAAATTTAAGCCAAACACATTCAAACAAAGGTTTTTGAATCAAATTTAAGCCAAACATTCAAACAAAGCTAATTAAATCAAAGGAAAGTCAAACACATTCAAACAAAACTTTTTGAATAAAATGAATGTCAAATGCATTCTATAAAGCTAATTGAATCAATTAAAAGTGATACACATTCAAACAAAGCTAATTGAATCCAATGAATATTAAACACATTCAAATAAAGCTTTTTAAATCAAATTAAAGTCTAATGCATTCAACAAAGCTAATTGAATCAAATGAAAGTCAAAACACATTCAAACAAAGCTAATTGAATCAAATGAATTTCAAACACGTTCAAATAAAGCTAATTGAATCAAATAAAAGTCAAGCACATTCAAACAAACCTAATTGAATCAAATGAAAGTCAAACACATTCAACTATAGCTTTTGAATCAAATGAATGTCAAATGCATTCATTAAAGCTAATTGAATCGAATGAAAGTCAAAGACATTCAAACAAACCTAATTGAATCCAATCAAAGTCAAACACATTCAAATAAAGCTTTGTGAATCAAATTAATGTCAAATGCATTCAACAAAGCAAATTGAATCAAATGAAAGTCAAATGCATTCAAACAAGCTTTATGAATCAAATTTAAGCCAAACACATTCAAAAAAGCTAATTGAATCAATTGAAAGTCAAACACATTCAAACAAGCTAATTGAATCAAATGAAAGTCAAACACATTCAAACAAAGGTTTTTGAATCAAATTTAAGCCAAACACATTGAAACAAAACTAATTAAATCAAATGAAAGTCAAACACATTCAAACAAAGCTTTTTGAATAAAATAAATGTCAAATGCATTCTACAAAGCTAATTGAATCAATTGAATGTCAAACACATTCAAACAAAGCTAATTGAATCCAATGAAAGTCAAACACATTCAAACAAAGCTTTGTGAATCAAATTAACGTCAAATGCATTCAACAAAGCTAATTAAATCAAATGAAACTCAAATACATTCAAACAAAGCTTTTTAAATCAAATGAAAGTCAAATGCATTTATTTAAGCTAATTGAATCGAATGAAAGTTCTTTATGAATCAAATTTAAGCCAAAAACATTCAAACAAAGCTATTTAAATCAAATGAAAGTCAAACACATTCAAACAAAGCTTTTTGAATAAAAATGAATGTCAAATGCATTCCACAAAGCTAAATGAATCAAA